>NC_090260.1:21370472-21547413 GCF_037325665.1 Littorina saxatilis | reverse complement strand
CAACGCAACCGCAGCCGCAAGCCGAACCCGAACCAGAACCAAAACCAAAACTAAAACTAAACTAAACTAAACTAAACTGCACAAAACAACCCTTTGACTTTCACCTTCCAATACCACAGGCCTTCATTTATTGTACGCCTTGCCGTGATCTCGCCAGCAAAAGGTCTTTCTTTGACAAGCTGCACACTCTAAGAGATGGAACGAATCGAACACGTATCGACGAGACAGCAGAGGCCTGTAACATGCTTTCCAGTACCCCCATCCATCTTAGATCTTCTGTAGCCCTTTACCGCGTGTGACAACATCCTCCGAACACTGCCTCCCTCATCCATCAGGCTGTCAAGGGAGATAACGCTCGTTCTTCTCATCACTTGCCTCCCCTGATCTCTCACTGCCCATACTCCATCGCGGCACCTCTTTTGCACGTGCTCCATGCCTCTGCGCATGCGTGACTTGGTGCAGGGGTTGTATGGGTCGCAGAACCTTGGTATCATGATTCTGATTTGATTCGATCTGTAAGATTTGATCACGAAGTGCTTCTTTTTGCATGGCATGGTTGCGATTTGTATTATAAAAGTCTACAAGATTTGACAACAACTTGATTCAGTCCTGCTGTATGACATGAATTTAATGTCATTGCTGCTGAGTATGATATGAATTATGATTCTCGTGGTATGATGTGCTTTGATTTGATTCTTGCTTAGTAGAATGATTACGGTTTTATTCTAGCGAAGCTGGAAGGTATGCCACGCAAGATATACTGACTTTGCCTGAGGGATGTTCTACTCTGAAAAATATCCTTGCGTGCGATATTGTAACTTTTTAACTCTTGTTGTGCCAGATCATTGCGATTTCATTCTATCTGACTGTATACTGTTACATAATTTTATTCCGCCTCCGTGGTACGCTTGGAACAAAATGTTAAAAGGATAGGCAAATCAGTGTTTGACAACAGTATTTTGGTCAGAAACTTATACTAGTGCATTTGAAGATTGGCTTTTCAGTTTCTGCTCAAAAATGAGTTTATCTACTGTGAGCACTATTTGTTCTTGGTATCGGTATACATACAGAAGAATGTCTTTGTCATTGTCCGTTTTTGGATTTATTGCATGTTGACCATGTTGGCTGCACCTACGCAGCAAAAACGCCATCAAAAAGTGAATTCCTAGCTTGTCCTTCTCCAAAATTGCAGTCGCTTTCATCATCGCTAACAGTATCGGCCCGATGTAACACGAAATTTTGACTCCACGAAAAATTTACTCCGGAGTAAAAATTTCCTACGAAATTCTTACTCCGAGTACACCTTTCGTACGAGAAAAGAACTCCCTAAGGCAGGAAAAAATTACTCCCCGCACGAAATTTTTACTCCCCATTTTATTTACTTCCAGTAAAAATCTCGTACACAAAAATGGGATGCGGGCGAAGGGATAATGCCAATAAGTGATCTTGCGCACACGAATGTCACGCTACCCTCCTTCCACCCCTTCCACCACCAAAAACTAACAGGGGACAAGGGAGTAAAAATTTCGTACACCTGGCATGGGAAGTTAAATTGCTCGTGTTGGGGTGAAGTAATTTATTCATTATTTGTTAGTCAGGGGAGTAACATTTTTTTACGAAATTTTTACTCGGAACTCACCTGTCTTGGGAAGTAATTTTCTCGTGCAATGGGGGAGTGCATTTTTCGTAAAGGGAGTAACTTTTTCGTACGAAATGTTTACTCCGGAGTAATAATCTCGTGGGTGTAATTTTCTCGTGTTACACCGGCCCCCTGTGCGGCAGAACAAGATGAAATTGGATCTGCCTTTTGTGATCGACAAGAAGAAGAAGAAGAAGAAGAAGAAGAAGAAGGATCTGCCTTTTTAGCCCATTCTGAAAATACAACCTCATGGATGTAAAATAAAATACAATTTTAAATTTAAAAAAGTTTCAAAGTGAAATGTCTCTCAGTTGTGTTAACTTATTCGACAGTTGAAAAGTAACTTTACCATCAAGGAACGCTATTTTTTTTAAGGGAAGGCATGATTTCGGACCTGTCATGCTTAGATATATTGCTCAAATTAAATAAACCCGTTTTAAAAGAAGAAACCCCGATCTTTAAATGCACATAATGTTTCTGATCAAAACACTCCTGTTTGACATTTGGTCCATACCCAGACGTTCCATGCGTAAAAAGCTCTGATGCGGAAGTGCTCCAGCTCTGAGGGGCCACTTTTTCGCAGTCGGCTCAGATCTCTCGCCACGGTAGGTGTCGAAGGCAGTGTTCCACTATACTTTTTGGTTTGTAACGTTCATAAACGCATTGGGTATTACCACAAGTAGGCAAATAGATGCTACAATGAATAGATATCGCAAGAATTGATAATTTCTGTCAAAAAGTGGAGATTTTTGTGCATTTTCGTGGTTGTGCTCGATACAGACTAACAAAGACCATCCACTGACACCCTAATAGAGAGCTGACGCAATGCTAAAACAATGTTTTGGCGTCAAAAAAAGTTTCAGATTGCTCCTAGATTTCTCTCAAAATTAAATAATTCGTTTAATCGATGATCCAGCTCTGAGCAAGAGCGAAATGGGCGGAGCTTAGTTTGTTCCAGCTCTGACGCAATTCGCAAAACAGACGAAATAAGGCCCGTATAGATGAAATATGTACTCCTGTTGAAAGAATAGCATATATACATGTAGCACTTCTTATCAGTGGATGGCATCAAAGTTGTAAAATCTGCATGCTTTGCAGCAAAAACGAAATGTTCCAGCTCTGAGGTCACAGTGTTTGATCGCAAAATGTCCTGGGCTCTGAGCAACTGTTGAAAATGTTCCAGCTCTGAGCAAATATTGCGAGTTGCGAATAAACTTAAACGCAAACACACATAAACACACACACACACACACACACACACACACACACACACACACACACACACACACACTTTGACGCACACACACTGACACTGACGCACACACACTGATTCACACACACACACACACGCATAGTACACACGCACGCACGCGCGCGCACTGACACACATTCACACTACACTACACTGAGATACACGGTTACACACACACACACACACACACACACACACACACACACACACACACACATAGTCACACGCACACACAAACACACCACTGTGACACACGCACTCACACACTCACACACACACACTCACACACACACTGTCCCACACACACTGAGATACACACACAAACACACACACACACACAGTCCCACACACACACACACACACACACACACTCAGTCACTCTAAGAGCAGTACAACTATTTGCGTAAAGTCGTAAACCACACACAGTAACACTGAAAGAAAACAGCTCTTCGACCGAATTTTAAAGGAAAAGCGGCGGTATCCCCAATTCCTATCCATTTGCTGAGACATTGATTTTGTTTTACAGCGCCCAGCTGCTTTCCATACTTAGACATTACTCTGCAATCCCCCCATTCCTCTTTCTTTTTACCCCAGCACTTTTGTTTCGAGTCTAGACCCGGAGAAAAAAAAGCAGCATGGTTGCAGTCGATTTTCTCAATTTGAGCACTCTGCAAAACCTCGTTTTCACAAACCGCTCGTACTTCTTGAATGGGCGCATATCGGAAAGTGATTCATTTCGGGATCACTGCTTCGGAATTGTTCGGTCATTTTCGGTGGTGATCGATAAACTCCGAACACCCGAAAGCATCAGTTGAGGATAATTTGCGGTAAGACCGACCGTTGTCTTGCTGTGTGCGTGTGTGTGTGACGGTGTGCCAGTGTGTGTGTGTGTGTGTGTGTGTGTGTATGTGTGTGCCGTTTGTTTGTCTTAAGTGTGTCAGTGTGTGTGTGTCTGTGTGTGTGTTAACTGAGTGTTTGTGTGTGTGTGTGTGTGTGTGTGTGTGTGTGTGTGTGTCACGGTGTGTGTTAAGTGTATGTGTGTGTCCCACGGTGTGTGTGTGTGTCCCTCTCTCTCTCTCTCTCTCTCAGCCTCTAGTCTCTCTCTCTCTCTCTCTCTCTCTCTCTCTCTCTCTCTCTCTCTCTCTCTCTCTCTCTCTCTCTCTTTTAGTGTCTCGTCTCTCATTTTCTATGTGTGTGTGTGTGTGTGTGTGTGTGTGTGTGTGTGTGTGTGTGTGTGTGTGTGTGTGTGTGTGTGACCGTCGGTGTGTGTGTGTGTGTGTGTGTATGTGTGTGTGTGTCAGTGTGTCAGTGTGTGTGCCGCGTTTAGTGTATGTGTTTTAGCCCCGGAACTGACGTGTTCACGGAATATAGGCCTACTCAGTGATTAAATACGTTTTGTTGGGCAGGGGCGGATCTGGGTTTTGAAAGGGGGGGGGGGGGGGGGGTGCAAAGTTCTTTTTTTTTTTTGTGTATCTTATCAGCGAAGGCGCGAAGCGCCGAACCGATGGCGCGAAGCGCCGAGCATGCTAGGGGGTCCGGGGGCATGCCCCCCCGGAATTTTTTTTTAAAAAGGAAGCAAAATTGTGCAATCTGGTGCAATCTGAGCGTGTAAAGTGCTATTTTCAGGTGATACATTTTTCTTCTTTTTTTTTTCTTCTTTTTATATTTAGTCAAGTTTTGACTAAATATTTTAACATCGAGGGGGAATCGAAACGAGGGTCGTGGTGTATGTGCGTGCGTGCGTGCGTGTGTGTGTGTGTGTGTGTGTGTGTGTAGAGCGATTCAGACTAAACTACTGGACCGATCTTTATGAAATTTGACATGAGAGTTCCTGGGTATGAAATCCCCATACGTTTTTTTCATTTTTTTGATAAATGTCTTTGATGACGTCATATCCGGCTTTTCGTGAAAGTTGAGGCGGCACTGTCACGCCCTCATTTTTCAACCAAATTGGTTGAAATTTTGGTCAAGTAATCTTCGACGAAGCCCGGGGTTCGGTATTGCATTTCAGCTTGGTGGCTTAAAAATTAATTAATGACTTTGGTCATTAAAAATCTGAAAATTGTAAAAAAAAATAAAAATTTATAAAACGATCCAAATTTACGTTCATCTTATTCTCCATCATTTGCTGATTCCAAAAACATATAAATATGTTATATTCGGATTAAAAACAAGCTCTGAAAATTAAATATATAAAAATTATTATCAAAATTAAATTGTCGAAATCAATTTAAAAACACTTTCATCTTATTCCTTGTTGGTTCCTGATTCCAAAAACATATAGATATGATATGTTTGGATTAAAAACACGCTCAGAAAGTTAAAACAAAGAGAGGTACAGAAAAGCGTGCTATCCTTCTTAGCGCAACTACTACCCCGCTCTTCTTGTCAATTTCACTGCCTTTGCCATGAGCGGTGGCCTGACGATGCTACGAGTAAAATGGCATTGCGTTTCATTCTGTGAGTTCGACAGCTACTTGACTAAATATTGTATTTTCGCCTTACGCGACTTGTTTTTTTTTTTTTTTGTCCCGCTGGGGGGGGTGCAATTGCACCCATTGCACCCCCCCCCCCCCCCCCCCAGATCCGCCCCTGGTTGGGAGGTGCGAAATGACAAATCACATAAAGTTTCGTTTGGCCGGCATTACTAAAGCCTGTCCTTGACTGGGCGAACCGTCGACTACGCGAAGTATATTAATGTTCGCAAAGCTGGCCACACGAAGACGCTTTCGCGCTGAGTTTTCGATAATTAATTTGCCGAATTCGCGTATTCGACTGTGACTTCGGGCTCAATTAAGAACAGGTTTAAAGGTATGTGTAGTCATCTGTGGACAGGTTGTGTAAATGTTTTGACTGTTTATATCCTCATCTGAGACAAAAAGACAAATCGTTGTTTCAACAGCGCTCTCGGGGGCAGCATCTTAGAAAAGATAGCGTCTTCAGCACAAAGCGGCACAACTCTTTGTCTTCTCAGGTTTTTCAAAGCATCAACGCACGTTGGTTTTCTCCCTTACCGTGAATTGTTCACTTCAGCTGACAGGGGTTCGGTAAAAAGAAATCAGCCAGTGATGGGCCTGCAGTCCTTGTGTTCTGTTGTTTTGTAGTAGGAATTGGAGCGAGAGAGAGTGTGTGTGTGTGTGTGTGTGTGTGTGTGTGTGTGTGTGTGTGTGTGTTTGTTTATGTCCGAGTGCATGCATGTATGCACATGTGTGTGTGAGTGTGTGTGTGTGTGTGTGTGTGTGTATTTTAAAATTACTTATCTTTCCAAAAAGAGATGCAGTTTATGAGGGGGAAGCAAAATGGTGGTTGCTTCCTTTTACTTAAAAAAATCACGTTTATATAGTTTCTTTCAGCCACATGGTTCAGAATACTCTCGTGTATATTGCAAGTGATGTATATCTACTCCACAAATAAATGTATTTGTTTGTTCTGTATTGTCAAAGAATATAATTTCTCTCAAGAAATGCAGCTACTCTAAAGTCATACCTTTTTTGTATGTGACTGTTTATTTATCCTTCTGGGTATTTATATTATGTATGTTTTATATTTTGCTTACTGTTTCAAAATTCCAAATAGTAACTGTTGTATTTAGTGCTTGTTTCTTCATTAGCCAAAGTACGTGTATATAGTTCAGAGCAAAACGGCCTGTGATTGCTTTGACAATGACATGGTGTTCAAACATTGTTTTTTTCGTGTGTTTGTTGATAAACTTCGAGGAAATTGTACGACATACTTAATAGGCGTGTGCATTTGACAGTGTGTGCATCAGTGTGTGTGTGTGTGTGTGTGTGTGTGTGTGTGTGTGTGTGTGTGTGTGTGTGTGTGTGTGTGTGTGTGTAAGACATAGAAATTGTATGAACACAGTACAGCAAACATAGACTCCCCCTCTCGCACACTGCTTTCAGAATTGACAGAGCAAACCCTACACATATTGCATGTATGATACCAATTTATTCATCAATTGTATCAGTCAGTAAAGAAATCGCATCAAAACAATTCACATTGACTTGTCATTCAGAAGAAAGAGTGAAGAATGCCATGTTTAAAAGAAAACTGAAATGAAACAAAAAAGATAAAATAATTCAGGAAAATCATCATGTTACTTACACGCACCCCCACCCACACACATCTGTGTTCACTATAGAATGCCTGACAAGACCAAGACACCCCCCCCCCCCCCATACACAGTCTGTAACAGTAACAGGCATTCTCCTCACCCCCCCCCCCCCCCCCCCACCCCCCACAAAAAAAAAACCCACCACCACCAAACACAAAACACACTTTCACACATCAATGGTAACATTGTACTGGTGCATACTTACATAATGAACCATGTACATATCCATAATCCAATAGTATGATTCAATGCATTGAAGCTCAAAATGACTATTAGTTATCAGGAGTTTTCAGTCAGCATAATTTAACTCTCAAGCGTCCAGTGTTCTGTTCCATCTTCACTTCTCTCCATATCATTCAGTCAACAAGTTATAGATACTGTGATGAAATGGGACGCGGAAAAATAGATTACTCCAGCGGAATTCGTAAGTTGTTTCTTTATTTATTTGCTGTTTAACGTCGTTTTCAACCACGAAGGTTATATCGCGACGGGGAAAGGGGGGAGATGGGATAGAGCCACTTGTCAATTGCTTCTTGTTCACAAAAGCACTAATCACAAATTTGCTCCAGGGGCTTGCAACGTAGTACAATATATTACCTTACTGTGAGAATGCAAGTTTACAAAAGACTTAACATTTCTTACATACTGCTTGACTAAAATCTTTACAAAAATTGACTATATTATATATTCTATACAAGAAACACTTAACAAGGGTAAAAAGAGAAACAGAATCCATTAGTCGCCTCTTACGACATGCTGGGGAGCATCGGGTAAATTCTTCCCCCTAACCCACGGGGGGTACTGCTTCACTAAAATCTTTACAAAAATTGACTATATTCTATACAAGAAACACTGAACAAGGGTAAAAAGAGAAACAGAATCCGTTAGTCGCCTCTTACGACATGCTGGGGAGCATCGGGTAAATTCTTCCCCCTAACCCACGGGGGGTACTGCTTCACTAAAATCTTTACAAACATTGACTATATTCTATACAAGAAACACTGAACAAGGGTAAAAAGAGAAACAGAATCCGTTAGTCGCCTCTTACGACATGCTGGGGAGCATCGGATAAATTCTTCACCCTAACCCACAGGGGGTACTGCTTCACTAAAATCTTTACAAAAATTGACTATATTCCATACAAGAAACACTGAACAAGGGTAAAAAGAGAAACAGAATCCGTTAGTCGCCTCTTTATTTATTTGCTGTGGGGAGCATCGGATAAATTCTTCCCCCTAACCCACGGGGGCAATTCGTAAGTTGTGTCCACGGAAATCCGCGGATTAAAAGTCCCACCCCTGAAAATTGAACAGACTGGGTGCTCTATGTACACAGCGGTTTTTTTTTTTTCAACAATTAATTTTGTAAAAGGCATTGGAGCCTTTTTCAGAAATTAATTCCTCACAAATGTCTAACTCTAACTCAGCACAGAAATTAATAATTTTACCTGAACTGGACCCTGCTTTAATTTTGACAAAAATCAACAAGACTTGGTTCAAGTTGGGAGGTTTGTTTGTTTGTTTGCTTAACGCCCAGTCCACCACGAAGGGCCATTTCAGGGCGGTGCTGCTCTGACATATAACGTGCGCCACACACAAGACAGAAGTTGCAGCACAGGCTTCATGTCTCACCCAGTCACATTATTCTGACACCGGACCAACCAGTCCTAGCACTAACCCCATAATGCCAGACGCCAGGCGGAGCAGCCACTAGATTGCCAATTTTAAAGTCTTAGGTATGACCCGGCCGGGGTTCGAACCCACGACCTTCCGATCATGGGGCGGACGCCTTACCACTAGGCCATCAAGTTGGGAGGTCATTAACTTGATGAAAACCTGAAAGCGTGTGAAGTTGACAAGATCTAGCTTCAATAACATCCAACAAAACGTGTCATCCTACGTTTACAATCGGCTCTTGATCTCGAATTATCCATTTTGTGCTGCGAGTTGTTGTTTTTGTGTGTGTGCAAATGCACATCAGATTACTCTGTATGTGGCACAACAAGAAGTATTATTGTTTCTGGGACTAATTACATGTAAGTGAGTAGCATTTGAGTCTCTTTTTAGTGACCCGTCTGATTTTTAGTGACATGTATAATCTTCAGTGACATGTCTGATCGCAGTTTTATTGTAATGTGAAAATCTAGAATTACACTGCACTGCACTGCACCGTGTACTGTATATAGAACAGGGCTGAACAGACAGCATCTGTCTCATGAACACATGGTAATATGTACACCCTTAAATGGCATTATTTGTGAAGCGCTCGCACTCGAGTCTGATAAATTGAAAAATGCATAAATTTATTCTATCAAGTCGCTTGATATCGATGATGAAAGTCGCTTGTTCATTTCAATGCTTGTCATTCTCTCAGGTGCCAGGAGAATCGTTCCGAATAACTCTCACTTTGACTTACTCTACTACACATGTCGCATGCATTTAGTGCGTTTACTTCTCTTTTGTTTATCAGATCTTCTATCAAGGGTGAAAAACCTACTACTGCTAATAATTCAAGCTCTGAGCACAAACATTTTCATCTTCAAAGAGTGGATGATGCATGCTCTCCTGCCTCAAATGGAACATTTTTGTCTTCATTCTTTGAAAATTCATCTTCATGTGGCTCCACCTTTACTTTCAAATCATGACTAGTCACGCTGCTACCTGAAGGTTCTGGTACTGTTGTAGACAACAGACACGCTTCAGCAGCCTCCGAGTCACTGTGGCCACTCAAATGAGTGGAGAGAAGGTGGGTGGAGGAAAAAGTAGCCCCACACACAACACACTCAAACGGCCGCACTTCTCCGTGGCTCATTTTGTGAATCTCACAATATTTGGCAGAGGAATAGCTCACCTCACAGATAGGACATTGAAAAGGTTTGTGTTGCGTGTGTGTGCGCTGATGCGCTGTTAAATTACTACGCTGGGCGAACTCCTTTTCACATGTTTCGCACTTGAACGGTTTCACGCCGGAATGAGTTCGTTGATGCACTTTGAGGGCATGAGCCCTGGAGAAGCTCAGTCCACATTCTCCACAGATTTTTTCTTGCTGAGAGTGATCGTGTCGTATGTGTGAGGCCAGGTCGCAGGAGCGCACAAATACTGAACTGCATTCATCACAAGAGTAGGTGCTATCGATGGGAAAACTCTGGACTTCTTCTTGAAGGACAGGAGGTGGCTCTTCCATCGTTTTTCGCCTTCTGCTTTTGCCAGACCCAGCAGCGTCTATGTCCGCAGATTTCCTTGTCCGTACCAAAACTGTTTTGCTGTCATCTGAGACCGTGACGATAGGTTTGTTGTGAGTGCGAGAATGTTTCTTCAGTTGTCCTGAGGTGATGAAGCCCCGACCGCATACTTTACACTGGAAGGGTCTTTCTCCAGTGTGTGACCTGATGTGCACCTTCAGGGACCCGGCTGTAGAGTAGGACTGGTTGCAGATGTTGCATGTGAAGGGTTTCTCACCTGAAAATGAAACAAAATCACATTGTAAACATTAAGACATCTCCATTGTCTGATGGAGTAAGACTTGAATATCATTTATTATTTAAATTAACAGATGATGTAACAAAAAAAGTGAGACTGCTTTTTCTTTTTTTTCCTTTTTTCTTTCATAGTCCAGGAAATGTTATTATTGCCTACAGAGTAGGTGACATTAAATTTAAAGGCACAGGCCGTGATCTAAGTGTTTGTGTCACACACACACACACACACACACACACACACACACACACACACACACACACATATCACTCCCCCAAATCATAGACCATTTATCCTGGACCGCCAACTAGCTCTCTCTCCGCTCTTTCTCTCTATTACGAGGTAGCGGCCTCTCGCATTTAGGAACCTACGCTTACATGGCCTTTCAGAAATCAGGGGGATGTCATATCTGGTGTCGATTGTAAACATGGACGAAGTTGCCGAGGTAAGTTCTGAAAATGCTAAAATAAACTCAGCTAAAGTGCATATATATGGAACATGTTTTTCGATGGGTTTTGTCAAGTTTAGTTAGGAGTTTTGGAAAATCCAGTTCATTGTCACCTCCCATTGTCACAAATAACTGCAGCGTGCTTTCTTTTCACTGTCTTCGAATCGCTGGCCTTTCAAACCGGACGCTAAGCGCCCCTTAAAATCGAGCGTCGTAACCTCGAAGGGTCACGTGATGAGTTGGCGGTCCAGGCTATTTGGTCTATGCCCAAATACAGCTCTAACATAAAGATCTGCATCTTATTACTGTAACACAAGATGACCATTTAATTTTATTTAACTTTATAACACTAACAGCTCCAGTTTACTTCTTAATGCTTGTTTGAGAGTGAGAATAACAAGCATTGAAATAAACAAGCGACTTTCAGCCTCAAACAAACAACTGTACAAAAATCTGAGTCCCTGATGCACACACAAAAAAGAAGAAAAAAGTGATTATTTTAATGCTTGTTATTTGAACATTCAGATGCCACACTCACATATTTATCGTCTGTTTGCGTGTACGTTTACCAACTGTATTAATTCATAAATTTTTTATGCTGACAATCTTCAGATCAACATCCCTGAAGATTACCCACAATCTCTTGATAGTAATGTTAAAAACTAAAGAATTATGGGTAGTGTGGGTGCCTCATTACCGAGAGACATCAGTGAAGGTTTTAAACAAGAATGGTTTGCATCGTAAGTACTAAGTGGCAACAGTGAACAGCCAAGAGGACTGCATTAAAGTCGCATGAAGCCTCTTCAGCCGAGCCTTCATCGTTGCTAGCAATCGGAATCCAACGGAAACCTCTCACTTTACAGTGGAACCCCCCTTTTAAGACCCCCAAATATAAGACTCCCTCCCTTTAATTTTAAAGATCCTGTTATCTCACATTATCTGTTCCTAACCTCTGTAAATTCACACCCATTTTAAGACTCCCTCCTTTTTAAGACCCTGTTTTCTCACATTAACTGTTCCTTACCTCTGTAAATTCACCCCCAATTTAAGACTTTCTTTCTTTCTTTATTTGGTGTTTAACGTCGTTTTCAACCGTTCAAGGTTATATCACGACGGAGGGAAGGGGGGTGATGGGATAGAGCCACTTGTCAATTGTTTCTTGTTCACAAATGCACTAATCAAAAATTTGCTCCAGGGGCTTGCAACGTAGTACAATATATATTACCTTACTGGGAGAATGCAAGTTTCCAGTACAAAGGACTTAACATTTCTTACATACTGCTTGACTAAAATCTTTACAAACATTGACTATATTCTATACAAGAAACACTTAACAAGGGTAAAAGGAGAAACAGAATCCGTTAGTCGCCTCTTACGACATGCTGGGGAGCATCGGGTAAATTCTTTCTCGTCCCAACCAAAATGGGACTCCCCCTAACCCGCGGGGGGTTTTGTCCACCACTAAGAAACGAACATCGTATTACCTGTGTGTGACTGTGAGTGAGAAATCCTAAATGACACATATTTGTTTACGCGACGAAAAAAATTGAAGAAAGTCTTGTTTACACCAGCTTTGTTCACCACTAAGAAACGAACATCGTCTTACCTGTGTGTGACCGCATATGCGTCTCAAGATGGCAGCTGCGTTGGAAGGCGGCCGGGCAGAGCTCACAAACAAAGGGTCTGTTGCTGCTATCCTCTGGGTGCTCAGTTAGTATGTGACTGTTCAGATCACCCGGGTTGGCGCATTTCTTGCCACAGATTTTGCAGGCGAAGGCGCCCTCGTCGGCGTGGCTTTTGCGATGCTCCGTCAGGTGTCGGCCAGTCATGAACTCCTTGCCGCAGAACGTGCAGGGGTAGGGGTGCTGTCCCTTGTGCTTGCGCTCGTGGATACGGAGGTATGAAGCCGAGGTGAAGGCGTCGCCGCACTCGGGGCAGATGAAGGGTCTCTCTCCGGTGTGTTTTCTCTGGTGCTCATCATACCGTGACTGCCAGCGAAAGGCCATGCCGCACTCGCACGTGAATCTACAATAAACAGGGGAAACTAAAAAGTAGGAGTTCACATAACAGCATTCTAATACTATCATTAGACCCTCAAAGAAACACTGTGACTGAAGGTATGCTTTACAACCAAATGAATGTAAAAAAAGTTTTGTTTTAGGCATGTTTTATTCATTTTCTTTGATACAACAACAAACAATAACAACATTAAGAACGTTAACAAGCAGACTGCTTATGTACTTGTCACAAATGTATGTTTTCTTGTCAGCGTCTGTAAGGTATTATAATTGACATGCACAAGAACTAATGAAAACTTGTACAGTTCTACAGTGTGCACAGCTTGCAGTTGCACATAACTCATTCTGAAATAGGCAAGATGTGGGTCATAAATTTATATCTTAGTCCCCTCCTGAAAACAAAGGGTCTTAAAGTGGGATCCACTGGAGTTTTATATATATATATATGGCCAAGAATCTGTCAAAGAGTCTAAAAAGTGTTACAATTTTTAGACTTTTTTTAAACCTCCTTAAATTTACATGGATTAACATCTCGGTATTCCTGTCCTTCAATTGCAGCATTTTATTTTCCAGTCAAGTGTTCGGTTTATCAAATATTTGCAGGTAAAGCACAAATGACTGTATGTTACATTTACACCATAACATAATTTCAAGGTGCTGTCATTTCCTTAGGTTCAGCTTTAGGCAACTGTTTCACTATCCAATGGCTTGATGGCTGAATGTAGAGTTGATCTGTACTAAAGGAACACTTGAAAAATGTTTCTCCTGTCTCAATATAAGCAAAATCATTTATCCGTTAGTTACTTTACACCAAAGCCCAGAATCAAAGATACAATTCAACATTTACCTATTTAATAATTTATCAATCAATCAATCAATATGAGGCTTATATCGCGCGTATTCCGTGGGTACAGTTCTAAGCGCAGGGATTTTTATTTTTTTTAACTTTTTTTATATGAATTTATATTGCGCACATATTCAAGGCGCAGGGATTTATTTATGCCGTGTGAGATGGAATTTTTTTTACACAATACATCACGCATTCACATCGGCCAGCAGATCGCAGCCATTTCGGCGCATATATCCTACTTTTCACGGCCTATTATTCCAAGTCACACGGGTATTTTGGTGGACATTTTATCTATGCCTATACAATTTTGCCAGGAAAGACCCTTTTGTCAATCGTGGGATCTTTAACGTGCACACCCCAATCACTAGTGTACACGAAGGGACCTTGGTTTTTCGTCTTATCCGAAAGACAAGCACTTGAACCCACCACCTAGGTTAGGAAAGAGGGGAGAAAATTGCTAACGCCCTGACCCAGGGTCGAACTCGCAACCTCTCGCTTCCGAGCGCAAGTGCGTTACCACTCGGCCACCCAAACACTGTTTTTAAAACACTGAAATTCTCTATGGAAGTGCAGGAAAGGTTCCAGTAAATTTTCATGTCATTTGTTTTGCAAACCTTAACCTCAATCATCAGGTTATTATGTAATTTGAAAAAAGCACGGTCAGCGGTGTAGAAATTATTATTAAATCACCCTCTTTAAAAAATTTTACACTATTTTGGTCCGCAGTTTTTTGAGTTACAAACAAGAAATCGTAACAAATCCTTTTCACGATAGAATAGTCAGGTTGGTACTCCACTACAGTACCAAATGTTAATTTTACCCATGATCTGTACGTTACTTTTCACCAAACAGCAAGTACAAGGTACTGAATTTACATTTAATGGGCTATTTTTTTTCCATTTTTTTTTCATTTTCATTACTTTATTGTCCCATCGCTGGGAAATTCGGGTCGCTTCCTCCCAGTGGAAAGCTAGCAGCAACGGAGTCGCGCTACCAGATGTCTGCGTGTTTAGGTGTATTCAGCCACCTGCACTTATGGCAGAATGACCAAGGTCTTTTACGTGCCATTGTGATGACACGGGGGTGGGACATGGCTTCCGTCTCTGGGTCTGCACATAAAGTTGACCCGTGTCCGTCCCGGCCCGAATTCGATCATGCGACCTTCCGATCACAAGTCCAGTGCTCTACCAACTGAGCTACCGGGCCCCCATCAGTTAAACAGTATTTCTAACTTGTTTGTTCTAAGCTACCTGTCTCAAGTCAAAATAAAGGGTTGTGCCTCTTTGGTTGTGTGTACATTTTTACACAAAAGGATGGTGTAAAGTAACATACAGAAGGCTCCGAAGATCTGCAGGTCCATTTGAAGGGTAATTTCTCTTTTATCCCCGAGTACGCTAGTACTTGGGCTCAGCAGACTTTAATCGTGTGTCTGTGTGTGTGTGTGTGTGTGTCTTTCTCCACTTAACAGCTTATTGCTGGGAAGCTACTGGGCGCAGTTCGTTCAAAAGTTGATACACTAACTTGATAATAGGTCCGATTGATCGTATTAAAACTTCATAATGTTACCTGGGACCTAAATGCGAAATAATCCACAAAAACGACTCTTGGCGGTGGGCGCAATTCGCGGTGGGATAGAACTGCTGTTCGGCTAATAGAACAGCCAGCCATAGAACAGCCAGCCAGCCAGACCAGGCTTTGCGTGCGTGAGCCACTTCACGACCTGAACGAGCAAAGTTAGCACCTTAAATGCATTTGAGTTCACTGGCAACATTGTCAGAGTTGGTGGCTTGGTGGAAAGCACGTCCGCCTATGGCCAAAGTGGTCCGGGTTCGATTCCCGGCATGGGCGATCTATTTTATTTTTAATTTTTATTAAATTCTTGTTTACTATTGTTTATTATGAACGTTTTAATGTTTTATTTTACTCTAATAATTTTTTTAATTGTGTAAAATAAATTTAAAATTTTTTTTTTTTTTAATCCACGTGCACAAGACAAAAACTTTCATACTGGGGGAGCGAGCCAGTCTGAAGAGTACTCGGGTCCAGCGCGAGCGTTTTTTATTTAGCTCATAAACCCTCAACAGACTGTTATGTGCTGTTTTTAGCATTATTATGTGCTGCATATGGTCTCAGTAAAAAAACAAGGTGATGTATGTTACATTTACACCAAAATGTCCCAACAGTGGTCCTTCTGAGGTAAATTTTGTCATTCAGTGTGCTTGTTTTCATGTTGAAACAAAGGTTTGGTCTGCTGGTTGTTCTTAAGCACTGATAAGTTATCTTCTGTCTCTAAAACAAATTCATTGTCATTTTCAAGTATTCTCAGTATGTACGTTATATTTACACCCTTGTCAGAAGGCCTCACTTAAATCTCTCTACAAGCCAACAGGTGCAAGCACTAGGAATCCTGTGACCATAGTTTAATTACCAGGTGTCTGAGGTATAAGAAAACACACACTTTTGAGTATTATGCCATTATTTAAAGACTGTGACAAAACTTGTTTGGGCAAGTAGATACAATTTAATTTACACCAAACGCATTTTTAACTTAGATTAGAAGTACAATTACATTACAACAAACAGAACTTTTTCGCTCAATTTAAAAAAAATTACAATCATCCTACCTAATGACCTTCCTCTGCAATGATTTTTAAGTAAGTTTGACCAGAAACATTTTTTTAAGATAGTTTCCCTTTTTTCATGATTATTTACACCAAATGTAACATACAGACCAGCTAAAAAAGAACGCTCAAAATCCAAAACCTATGTTCAGATCAAACTTTCATTAATCTAACATATGTTTCTCTATCCATTTCTGGACCTATTAAAAATTAGATTGAGATGATACCTTTATCAGTAACTTGGTTATTCAATGCCCAATGTACCATGCATTTCGCGTAACGCCTTGTGTGCCCAAAAAGGTGCTTTTTTTCTTGAACAAAGTCAATTTTCTCAGCATCCAGACGACTGACAGACATAAATTTGGTATGGATAGAATCTGCATGAGGAATACTTCATAATGGTATTGTTTATATTGTAGTCATTTAAAAACAGAATAAAATACAAAGTAATAAAAGTATCCAGAACAGGATTTTTGCATTTGGACACCTTGACAGATTCCTGACCATATATAGTGTGTGTGCTTGCTGCTTTCAAAATTCCGTGTTGGAATGTAAGCGGCGGAGACACACACAGAGTAAAGGATGACCTCCCTTGCTCATGACATAATTGTTCCCGCATTCTCGCTTTTGACGTCAATCTATATTTAACTTTTCATCCAAAGTACAAGCGATTGAGTGCATGTTTTGGCATTTTTAGCAGCGCTCTCATTATATAAATATATATATTTTAAAATAGGGCATGTTCTTCGTCTTCCTCTGCGAATTCCAAGTTTGTAGGCATGAGAGGGGTTTCACGCGCCCCCCCACCCCCACCCCCCTCCCCTGCCGTTCAGGCAGTCATAATCTGTTTTCAGGAGAATGGGGTCTTAACAGAGGGTTCCACTGTTCTAACCTGTGTTGACGTCTAACTCGAGTCTTCTTTGGTTTGGTGACAGTCCCTGCTTGATCATCCTCAGTGATTTTCTGAAACAGTCAAAAACTGCAAATCACTTGCAAAGGCAGTCAGTTATGAACTTCAAGTGCACTGAGTCTGATCTCCATCTGTCATAAGTTTACAAATTACACTACTGTTTGTAAAATTTTGTTAATCTGGCTGTTCACCAATCAACCCTTCATTGCAGTTGAACACCCCCCCCCCCCCTCCCCAACCTTTATGACTCCTCAATTTAACATTCCTATCCCCAGGCCCACCCCCCGGCTGTGACCTGTGTAATATATATATACATTCTGTGCTTTTAATCGCCAACCTCCCCCATCCCCCCTCTCAAACACACACACACACGTTCAAAATTTAGAGTAAGAAGTTTCTATTATTTTAATATACCTGCTTTTTCTGTAAAGATAGGTCGCATGGGCCTTTGCCTTTTGTAGAACTGCCAGGCACGTTCGTCTTCTTGTCTGGCGCTGAAGTTCTCTGTTCAGGATCCCCCAGGGTCATCTTGCATAATTTCCTGGTCTTGACAGCTTTTCTTTTACCAACCTTTCTCAAATTTGGCATTGCATCACATTCTGAATCGAACAGATCGGACTCTCTCTCAGTCTTATGATTTTCATTTCTGTATAGTTTGATAGGCACAACATTGTTAGCAAGTCTTGAGACAGAATCGCCTTCAGTTGAATTCATAGAGTCACTGCTTTGTACTGCTGCCCCGATTCTGCCAGCAAGTGCATCACCCATGGAAAGGTTCTTCCAGTTACTCGAAATGCAGCCATTGCGGCCATGTGCCACACTGCCGTATGCATAGCCATCCTCCTCAGTGTCACTCTCAGGCTCAAGTTTAATCACAAAACCAGTGTCATCTTTGTCACCTTGAGCTTCGTGAAATGTTGCTGCTCTCCCACACCTGTTCTCAGCTGAAGAACTATCACCCCCATCTGATAACTTGTCTTCATTATAATCCCCATGCTTTCCCTCGCCTGCACACCCTGCAGATTCACAGACAAGTTCGCTCTCTTCTTTCACGGTTTGAACGCAGTGTGACACATTTTTATGGTCAGCCATGGCCGACTGAAATGTGTCTTTTCTAGGAATAAACTGCACTGGAAAAACTGGCTGAGTAGAGTGATGACCATTTTCTGCATCACTTTGTTGTGGATCATCAACAGCTTCAGATTTGAATGTTTCAGGTAAATGCACTTTGCGGACATCCGTCTCCTCCGAGTCTGGTGCGCGGTCTTCACCGCTTGTTTCCATTGTGGTTGTTCGATCAGGCTGAAACACAAATGTCCAACAGTTATGTTTATGAATGTCCTCATTATTCTAAGTTTGACTTTGAGTAAAAGGGCCGTTTGTAGAAAGTGTTCTTGTTGATGTCAACTACGCCCTTGTTGATCTTGTACTGCATAAAGTGCATCCTCCAGAGAAGCCCACGTACGTACCCCAGTGGGTCAATACTGTCATATAATTTGTCAAGCATGTTGGTCAAAGCACCAGGATGTCTGTCAGTGTAGTTGTTGGTTACAAGATGAGCAGCACTGCGTTGCACATTTTCAAGCGCCCTTTTGTTTTCTAAAGTGCATATTTTTTTCATTTTCATTACTCTATTGTCCCATCACTGGGAAATTCAGTAGGTTATGTGAGTTTATAAAAACACACGTGCTTAGCGAACACTTCCAGTGATCAGCAAGTCGATCCGTGGCTTTGATAGTTATATTATCGAAAGAAAATGGTATCATAATCATATAATCTAGAACACGCCTCATACGGCATAGTACACACATCACAGTCAGTTGCTCGTCCCAATCGTAGGATAGAGCCGATCCGAAGTAAAGAAAGACTTGAAAAATCTGCCTGCGGTACAGGGGCTCCTACTCCTCCAGTTATTTCCAGAAAACATTTATTTCAAAGACTGTCAGTGCCAGTTTCAACATCTACTCACTACTGCCACTGCCACGGCACAGCTACAGCCAGAGGCAAAGTCTGCTAGGTCTGTACATGTGTATGCATGTATCTGTACATGTGTATGCATGTACGTGAATGTGTCAAAGTCGGGGGGTTTGTAGAAAATTCAGATGAAAAATAAGTATAAGGGTGCATTTGGGTTACATTTACAACAAAAAGATTCCCAATAAGTAAAAAACTGAAGAGAAAAAAAATCCCACGGCCGTTGGAAATCAGGAAATTTACAAAGAACTAGGTTTGCAGGTAAATTTTGAAGCTGCTACTGCTCGCCTAAATACAACATGCAAGGGGAACAATTTTAACTATGCTAAACATGCCGCACCAGACACAAAGTTGGCGCTCGAGCCCAACACTTACCCAGAAAACGTGTAGACAAATTGCAAGCTGCTCAGTCCGACATGACCGGTGTAACGATTACATCTTTCCGCTATGTACATCTTTCGATCCCGGTCACTGCGCATGCCCAAAACTGTGACGCCGCTTCCGCTGTGGTGAGCTTTCGACACCTTAATTTGTGAGCGGAAAGGCTACTTGTTTTTGCGTGCTACTCCAACAATTTGACTACCATGGAGGACTTTGCTGAACGAATGGCTGCAGTAGTGAACTACAAGCGTACTGGCGAACACAAGCCAGGATGGGGGAAAAATAAACAGAAAACAACCTTGAATCAGTGCAATACGCACGTGTTGCGAGGTAAGCGATAATTTCAAATTTGTCAAATGTTACATTTTTTTCTTTTGTTCCTGACTCTGAGTCTGACTGGTCATAAAAAGTGACAACAGGGATAGTATTAGTAGGCAAGTGGCGTTCAGCGACCATAATCAATGCACTCCAGGAGCAAATTCATATGCTTCCGCTTGCTTTCTAAATGAAAAGTGATGTGCATGTTACCCTAGTCATGTACCAGTAACCATGTGTTCTGTTTGCCTTCCAAATCAATGTCTCGTTTTCAAAATGGCACTTTGCCAACGCTTGGTGTACTTTCGAAGGATCCTTGACCTTCACACTTTTGGAGAAGAATAAGTCTACTAGTATACATGTATGTCCAGTTTGGTTAGTTGGGACCATTGAGACCACAGATGAGTCAGACTCAGAAACATTATTTGTTCGTCAAACGTGTTCCTCAACGTTTGACTTTGCTTACAAGTTTAATGTACTAGATCTAAGTTTAGTAAAAAGGCATACATAATACTATTTTTGGGTCTCCCATGCAGTGGACAAATATTCTTTCTAAGATGAGTTCAACAACTGGTGGTTCACAGTGTAAAGATTAAAGAACATTTAACAGATAACGTTGTACTGGTAGCCACTGACATTGACAATGATTTCAACATGTTCATCACAATGTTGTGGTCATTACCAGTGTTCTCGTGCCTAATGTAGTCCTGTGTGACTGTGATGCAATTTTGTCACTGTGGATCCATGGATTTCAATTTCCTCCGAAAGCGGCGTATGGCTGCCTTAAATGGCGGGGTAAAAACGGTCATACACGTAAAATTCCACTCGTGCAAAAAACACGAGTGTACGTGGGAGTTTCAGCCCACGAACGCAGAAGAAGAAGACATGGATTTCAATGTGTTCGTCCATTTGATAGTGTCGAGTTGGGGGGCGTAGAATGCTCCGTTACACTTACGCCAGTAAATCATGGTCATTTTGTCCCAGGTAGTAGTAGTTTTGGCCCAGGCGTTGTTGCCTAGGCCACGCAGCCCATAAGTTGTCCCATGCTTTGGTTGCATACTAACTACTACTAGTACTATTGAAGTTTAGTTTCTTCATAATTTGTAAAAATCATCGAATCTTTCTAATAAGTTTGAGGACTTATTGTCCAGGAGATTTAAAAAACCGTTACCGTAACTCATTGTCTCTAAGGTACGGATATATCCATACCCACTCATATGGCTCTAACTGACAAGGTGCGGATATATCCGCTCAGACTGTTAGTGTAAGCTTCAGTCGCTTCCTGTAACGTCCATCTAACACCTGCATTCTAGCATGTTGATACACAGTTACTACAAATCTGAGTGACCTGCTGCAGCACAGCTGGTCTTGGCTACAAAAATCTTGGTCAACATAGGTGGGGTAGAAAGTCTAAAGTGCTTTGTTCAAATTTGAGCGTATCTGTTTGAAATTGCAATGATCACATCTTTGTGTCCCAGGTGGTGTCTTGTACTACCGTGGCAGTGTGAAGAACCCAGGACCACTGAGGGAGGTCATCACCACTGTTGAACGGGTGCAGGAGATACTGCGACACAACCACTCTGTACCGATGGGCGGCCATAGCGGTGTGACAGCAACCGTGAAAAAGATCAGCAAGCATTACTGGTGGAATGGCATTCAGAGAGATGTTGAGGCATTTGTGAGTATATTATTACCTAATTAGCAAGACTGCGAGAGAGAAAATTGCGTCATAAGCAAGAGAGATTTCTCCTTATTTTGTGTGTCTCTTGTCTCAAATGCCCATGGGGGATTGAGTGAATTTTTGGCATAATATATATGTTTAGGGTTGTGCTAATTTTAGAAGATCTAGACAAGCTTCACACGGACCAAATATTGGTGAGACAAGAAGGCTTGTTTGGTTATTTTTGCCTTATTTGTTTTTATAGATATAATATATATTTAAACCAAGGTAATGTACACAAACAGATGTGCTGGGGATGTCATGACCATTATTCGTCAAATTTAGGGTCATCATTCCTAACAGTAATGTAGAAATATGTAAAGATTCAGTAATCTGCTTTCATTCTCTTTCATTTATTATATGAAAGAACAGACAACTTACAAAACATACACATACATTTATATTGTGCAATATAACTGGAAACCAATTTTCAAAGCGGGCAAATAAATATTCATACACTTATACAGGTAGATTGTCTGAGCACATGACTTCTTGTGGTAGAAAATATGACTGTGTTGTTCAGATCTCTACCTGCGAGGCCTGCCAGTGCTTTGAAAAGCTCAAGACACAAGCACCAACGCTGAAACAGATTGTCGTTGTGGAGCCATTGGAGCTTGTGGGGATTGACCTGATTGGTGTGTATTACTACTTCTTGAGATTACATTATAGTGCTTGTGATGCGGACGCACTTCACAAAGGGCTTGATTTTCTTTTTCTTGTTTTTTACATCTCGGAATGGAGGACAAAGTATCACTTGATGGTGTACGCAAGAGATCAGTTTTTGCATATATGGTCTTTGCGCTTGAGCAAGAGAGAAATCTCGTCGCTTTTTTGCCATGAGCCCGGTTTTCTCCTTTAGACTAGATCAGCTTTCTCGTAGGCTGACATGTCTGGAGTTGAACCTGTTTTCTCATGACTTTCATGCAGCTGCTCTCTTTTCAGTAAGCATCTCTCTTAAAATATATGATTGAAAAAGCTCAAATTACTGCTGCGTGTTGTGTTGATCTATTATTCATTGTGTACTTAAACGTCATTTTCTTTGCATTGTAGATGATGACATGATAGCAATTTTACAGTTTATAATAACACCACTGATGTTCTTGAGTATGAATTCTTATACCTGGACTAACAAGTTATTATTTGATGTTTTTTAGGACCATTACCGTTGACCAACCAAGGGCATCGGTATGTGCTCACCATGACGGATTACTTCACCAAGTGGGTGGACATGTATCCATTGGCCACCAAGGAAGGGAAAGGAGTCTGCTCAGCAATCAAGACCTTTATCACTCGGTAAGTTTTGAGCCTCTCCTTAATTTATAAAGCACTTGTCTTTCACATATATTTTCAAAGCTGCAAATTGCTGCTGCATTTTAAGGCAAAGGTTAGAATTGCAACGCTCAAACAAATTATTAAAAGCATGTTGCAGTTTGCTCTTTATGTGAGAGTCCTCGTACTCATTTTTGACTCACATTCGAAGCAAAAGTGAGTCTATGTACTCACCCGAGTCGTCCATCCGGACGTCCGGAAAACTTTAACGTTGGATATTTCTTGGACACTATTCAGTCTATCAGTACCAAATTTGGCAAGATGGTGTATGATAAGGCCCCAAAAAACATACATAGCATCTTGACCTTGCTTCAAGGTCAAGGTCGCAGGGGCCATAAATGTTGCCTAAAAAACAGCTATTTTTCACATTTTTCCCATTTTCTCTGAAGTTTTTGAGATTCAATACCTCACCTATATAAGATATATAGGGCAAAGTAAGCCCCATCTTTTGATACCAGTTTGGTTTACCTTGCTTCAAGGTCAAGGTCACAGGAGCTCTTCAAAGTTGGATTGTATACATATTTTGAAGTGACCTTGACCCTAAACTATGGAAGATAACTGTTTCAAACTTAAAAATTATGTGGTGAACATGTTATGCTTTCATCATGAGACACATTTGGTCACATATGATCAAGGTCAAGGTCACTTTGACCCTTATGAAATGTGACCAAAATAAGGTAGTGAACCACTAAAAGTGACCATATCTCATGGTAGAAAGAGCCAATAAGCACCATTGTACTTCCTATGTCTTGAATTACCAGCTTTGTGTTGCATGACCTTGGATCACCTTGACCTTGGGTCAAGGTCACATGTATTTTGGTAGGAAAAATGTGTAAAGCATGTGAGTCGTATGGGCTTTGCCCTTCTTGTTGAATCTTACACCATGTAGCGGTCAGAACTTGTGTCATATAACATTATCCTCACTGTAAACTGACACTGCAGACTCTCACTATTGGCCATTGTGTTTCTTGTTTATCTGAAATAACTTCAAAAATGTACATATTCTCATGTCAAATTATGGATGTGCAAATGCATTGTAGAAAATGATGCACTAACAGTAACACACCATTTGCTTCAGGGGAAAAAATAATAATAGTGAATTGTTACACTTGAGGTTTCACAGGGGTTGGCAGGTCTGCATGTTACTCCCTACTGAGTAATCATTGCTTCGGCAATGAGCTTAGTTTGTCTGTCACATGTTTTTATAAATATTAACGCTGTAGGGTTTGCTGACCTCCCAACTTGTGACCTTCTTCCATATATATACCAGGTATATGAAACTTTTTTTTCTTCTGATTCATGACTTGGAGCTAAGTGAGTGTTGCTTTTCTTTTATCTATTTAAATGCCCGATAATGTGTATTGCAGGTATTCACTTTGATTGCTTGTCCACGTGTTATTTGACTCGCTTAAGTGGATTTAGTTTTTATAATGATGATAATTTTTCAGATGGGGGGGCTCCAAAACGTATATTGTCGGACCAAGGCAAGGAATTTGTGAATCAGGTAATATTCTTATTTCAATCAAATTCACATTGAAAATATTGGTGTGTCTTAGTTAGTTAGTATTCATCAGTGTCCATCCGTATGGGCGGCCGTCCATGAATGAAACCCTAACGTTTTTACAAATATTTTTGAAATGAGAATTTCAAATTCTAGGGTTTGAGAATCTCCCGTCATAATCCCTGTTTGGGTGACCCTTGACACATTTTGGGGTCACAGAAAAACTCTAATTTGGGGTTTTCTCTGATAAGCAAAAGCCTCAACATTTCAACCAAATGTAGATGTTAATCAGATGACATCAATTAAATTGGGCTTTTTTGGGTCAAATTTTAAGGTTACAAAATGTTTGTTGGAGATTATATAACCACAGAAAATATCCCCTGAGCTATTAAGAAAATACATTTTGACCTCATCACACTATTGGTGATGACATGTTTAGATTGTATACTAAATTATAGTGTCTGGGTACCATATTTTATTTTAGTGAGCCCAAAATCAATGTTTTTTTATAAAACATATTTTTTGTTACTCTTTTCAAAATGTGCAGAGTGTTTAGTATGATGGTGGTGGGAAGTAGGTCTAGGGTGGTGCAATTTGTATCTGTGGGATATTCTAAGGATTGGATGACTAAATGTGTTGAGAGTTTGCTTGAACATTTCTTTGAGTATTCTATCAGGTAATGTGTGTGGGGGAGGGGTGTTTGCAATGAAGTATGATAAAGGCATTAAAGGGGACTTATGAAAGCATTTGCTTTTCTAGTTTAAGTGAAGCTAAATCAATATCTTTTTTGCTTACAAAATGTAAGCTGTATGTGTACATGAAGCTTTGTGTGACATTATTTTTACTTTTCATCCTTAACAGTTGAACAAAGAAGTTTGCAACATGTTCGGAATACGACGCTCCGTAACCTCAGCCTACCACCCGCAGTGCAACGGTCTAGACGAGAGAACAAACCAGACCGTCAAGACCAGGCTAGGCAAGCTGGTGGATGAGCATGGCTTGGGGTGGGACACATTCCTTGATGATGTGGCCTACTCGCTGAGAATCCAGGACCAGGCTTCTACGGAGTTTTCACCTTTTTTTTTGATGTTTGGACGCCACCCCCGACAAATGTTGCAGGTTTGTTCATTTCTGTGGGCTGTATTATTTGCTGATACTTTTTCAGTGTGAATTGTCGCAGTGCCAAATATGCGCCATATGATGTTTTACCTGTTACGGCGTTCTGATGTTTACAAGATGCTCTTATAAGTGCTGTGGACACTACTTATCCATCTCTTTCTACATTTATTGCTATCTTAGGCATTGCTCGAAAGGGTAACATTCTTGCTTGTCCATAATACTATTCTTTGGAACCTGCAGATGGGTGACGAGGACGTGGAGACAGAAGACGTGGCAGCATCAACTGCTGCAGCGCCAACTCTCAGTTCCGGACCATCTGCTGCCACGCCTGCGCCAACCATCAGTTTGTTACCATCTGCTGCCACGTCTGCACCAACCATCAGTTTGTTACCATCTGCTGCCACGTCTGCACCAACCATCAGTTTGTTACCATCTGCTGCCACGTCTGCACCAACCATCAGTTTGTTACCATCTGCTGCCACGTCTGCACCAACCATCAGTTTGTTACCATCTGCTGCCACGTCTGCACCAACCATCAGTTTGTTACCATCTGCTGCCACGTCTGCACCAACCATCAGTTTGTTACCATCTGCTGCCACGCCTGCACCAACCATCAGTTTGTTACCATCTGCTGCCACGTCTGCACCAACCATCAGTTTGTTACCATCTGCTGCCACGTCTGCACCAACCATCAGTTTGTTACCATCTGCTGCCACGTCTGCACCAACCATCAGTTTGTTACCATCTGCTGCCACGTCTGCACCAACCATCAGTTTGTTACCATCTGCTGCCACGTCTGCACCAACCATCAGTTTGTTACCATCTGCTGCCACGTCTGCACCAACCATCAGTTTACCATCTGCTGCCACGTCTGCACCAACCATCAGTTTGTTACCATCTGTTGCCACGTCTGCACCAACCATCAGTTTGTTACCATCTGCTGCCACGTCTGCACCAACCATCAGTTTGTTACCATCTGCTGCCACGTCTGCACCAACCATCAGTTTGTTACCATCTGCTGCCACGTCTGCACCAACCATCAGTTTGTTACCATCTGCTGCCACGTCTGCACCAACCATCAGTTTGTTACCATCTGCTGCCACGTCTGCACCAACCATCAGTTTGTTACCATCTGCTGCCACGCCTGCACCAACCATCAGTTTGTTACCATCTGCTGCCACGTCTGCACCAACCATCAGTTTGTTACCATCTGCTGCCACGTCTGCACCAACCATCAGTTTGTTACCATCTGCTGCCACGCCTGCGCCAACGCAGATAGCCGAACCAAGTATTCGTGCCAGGGTTGGCATTATGGAGATGCACACAGATGTGTGCTATCAAAAGGTGTGTTTTCATGTAGTATTTTCTATTACAAACATGTCCCAAAACATACAGTTCAATGCAGCAGTGGTCCTGGTACAGCTCTGGCATTCTTTTTGTCACCTGAGTAATTGGTCAGAATTAGGATTCATGGGTCCGGTCATATGTCCCTCTGATGGCTTCTTCTATGGGGTAAGGTGGTTCAGGGAGTGGCGGGGGTAATGTAGGCAAGTAATGTGGGAGCATTTGCTGTTCTTGTTTAATGAAGTTTTAATTTGTCTTTTTATCAAACAAAAGGTGAAGGAAAACCAGGCCCGTGCGCACCAAAAACAGCAAGAGCTCTTTAAAAGGAGGGCTGCCAAGGGCATCAAGTCTTTTGACCTTGAAGTGGGCCAACTGGTGCTGAAGAGGAATATGCGAGATGCAGGCCGAAAGGGGGGTGCCATGAATCCCTTGTGGATGGGACCTTACAGGTGAGCGATTGATTCTCAAATATATGATATGCTGAGAAGCAGGAATGGCCAGGTCTTTCAAGAAAAAATTGTCAGTAAGGCCTGAGACTAGTTGCCCAGAGCGGGTCGCCACGGGTCGCTCGCAGTGTGAATGACAAAAAACCGTTTCTTAGGGCAGTGCAGGAAAGCGCTCGCGAAGCACTCGGCGAGCGGCTTTGGTATATGCTCGCCCACCTCCCGCCGCGTTATCAAAGATGGCGGAGGTGTTTACACTGCGATGCCGTGTAGCGTGTTTCGATCTTCTCGGCGTGGTTTTCGACGTGACCCGAGGGATCCACCGCTTTTCAAGGTTCATCATAACTACATTCTCTCTGACGATTTCACTGACCGAATCGTCTACTAGTTTAAGAAGTACAACTTTTTTCATATCTCGCAGCAATTGTGCTTTCTTCGTCGCCATCATGAAGCGATTTGCCTCGTTGTGAGCCCGTTGCATAGACCAATCCAGAGCGACTTTTGTCTGAGCTGGCTATTGTGATTCTGAGCAACGCATGGCTGGTGGCCTATTCCTTTTCTGCATGCTCACAGATATTGATTATCCTGTGTTGCCTGTCAGCTCAAAATAGCAAGACTTAAAGGGAACTTTTTTAACTTTCTGGACTTGTGTGCCCGTTATAAGTGTTTGTCTCTATTTTCTGAATCATGATCTTGTTTCAGAATTCTGGATATCGACTCACGGCAGACAGTGCAGCTGATGAAGGAGGGGGGCACGGACCCCTTGAAAGTGCGGGTGGCGTACTGCCAGTTGAAGCCCGTTAGGGGAAGGGACTCCATCCACAGCCAACCACTGGAGATACCTGTGCCTTCTGATGCACCTGCAGGTACAGGTTCGGTAAGTCAACATCCCTCAAATGTCAATGGACGAAAAAACAAACTCTGTTTGAACAAAGCCAAAAGAGGACCAACAAGGACTAACGATGAAACTTCTTTTGTTGCAGAGCCGGTGATGACTGAGGAGTTGCAGGTGAATACTAACGGTGAGATGTCTGTCGCAGAACCTGTGTCATCTGCGCATTCTAACAATGAGATTTTCTCACTTGCAGAGCATGATGACGTTGTCATCAAACAGTTTTGCGGACAAAGGCATCGCGGAGCTGAGCCCTTGCAGACCAAAAAGGCCTGCAAATCACCCAGAGAGATTGTCAGCATGAAGGCACGCCTGCAAAAGGAACACTGTTTGACAGATACCGAAATTGATCATTATTCTGCTTTGTTGCAGGAGAAATTTTCAAGTGTTAATGGCTTGCAGAGATGCTGTGTGTTTTCACCAGGACAGAATATTTATGTTGGAACACCCACTGGCAAATTTGTGCAGATTCTTCACTTCAGTGATAATCACTGGATTACTGTCAGCAATATGCACTGTGCTTTGCCTGGGCAGGTCAAGATCTACGACTCCGTTTACCGAGACTTCCCCAACACTCGAGCCAAGCAAGTCACCATGGAGCAGCTAGCTTGGATGTTGCATACTGATGCAAAGATGATCAAAGTTGAATGGGAGGATGTCAAGAGTCAGGTGTCTGGTCAAGCATGTGGACTCTTTGCCATTTCTAATGCATTTGCTCTGTGTGCAGGCGCGGATCCGGGAAGCTGTGCCTGGAACCAGCCAAAGCTGTGGAAACACTTCCTGAAGTGCCTCTCTGTTGACCAGATAAGTTTTCCTCCTTTTTCAGGTCATCGCCGACCTCGCGGTGTTGTCTACACTCACGAGGAGGAAGTATACTGTGTCTGCCGTCAACCTGATCTGCGGGGTGAATTCATGATTGCATGTGATGTTTGCCAAGAGTGGTTTCATCGCATTTGTCAGGAAGTTCCGACGGTTGTGAAGAAACGTACCGTATTTCATTGCAGCAGATGCAGCACTTAATCTGTGTGGTACATTGTGATGGGCATGATGCAGCACTTAATCTGTGTGGTACATTTTGATGGGCATGATGCCATGTGATGTATGTGTCTGATCTTTTTTTTGTGTATGTTACAGGTTCTGTGTCAGCTGTAGATCCTGTGCTTGCAAGTCTGGTGTGATAGTTTGAGGCCTTTTTATTTCATATGGAAATGCACTTTATCCTACATTTGTCAAAAAGAATTCATGACTATACCACTTTTGCACATATGGGTCAGCTATGCATACTTTTGCAACAAAATGGTGACCGTGATTTGAGATTTTTCTGACATTGACAATGAAGAGTTTTCTGAATGACGAACTGAATGACAAACCTAATTAGGGATTGCTGAGCCGAAATATGACTTATTAACTCAAAAACACAACTAAAATTCCAGTGCTATGGAAGAGTTGGCACAGAATGTGGGATAAACAGAATACTGCATGGCCTTCAGTGTGATATTGTATTACATAAGTTGTTTTTTTGTGTGTGATGAAGGGCTCGCTTACGCTCGCAATTCAATGTTTAAAAGAAAACTACTGATGTAAAATGGTATCAAACAGGTAGCCCATGTAGTTTCCTTCATGTATCGGTTAGCTCCAATTTTATAACAGGTTCTTTACTTAAAGTTTCCCTGCTTTTTCTTATCATTGCTGGTGCATAAAAACATTAAAAATGCCATAGAACTGTGTCTAATCATGTATTTGCTATGTTTCAGGGTCTGTGTCGGCTGCAATTGCTGCGCTTTCCATTTCCAGTGCAGCAGCCTGGAGCCTTTTCATGTTGTTTTATTGCTAATGGCTGGATTTTGTGTCTTTTTTGTGCTTTGTATAGTGTCAATTGATAACTTACTGACCACATCTGTGGTTGCTAATGCTTTGTTGTGTATGTACGGGGCATGTTTTTGGATTTCTTTGTATAAGTGAAGGGGAATGATAAAATAGTTAACTAAAATCTAAATTTCAATGTTCATTTTATTTTGCTGTTTTGACCTTGTATGGGGTTCGCGGTCTGCTCCAACTAAAAAGTAGTACTAGTAGCCTAGGGAATCGTCGCGATATAACCTTGAACGGTTGAAAACGACGTTAAACACCAAATAAAGAAAGAAAGAAAGAAAGCCTAGGGAAACAGCAGCAGAAACATGGTTAGGTTCATGTCGGGTGAATGCTTAGTGGTTGTGGTCACAGGATTCATAGTGCCTGCACCTGTTGGCTTGTAGAGTAACTTAAGTCGACCAAAAGACTGGATTCACTGCAGGTAGAGTTTCTGCAGGGAGATTTCCTGTATACAGGGAATCCCACTGGGTGGAGTTCCTGTAGAATTTCGCTGATCTCGCTGCTGAAAGTCACTTGATGCTCAGCGACATCGATAGAATTGGAATTATACGACGTTCTCGCCAAAGCATCTTAGCTTGGCTGAATGTCTCATGCGAATTCAGGAATTCTGACTTATTTTCCTGTTGAACCGCCATTTTGGAAGGGGGGGAGTAACGAAGGTAACTAAAATCGGTTTACGGCAGCCATGCCCTAGGCGCAAGATTAAGTGCTGATATACTTTCTACAGGAACTCCACCTACTCACTCTTTTGGTAGTCATAGACCCCTTCAGCTTAAGTGAGGCCTACTGGTTAGGGTGTAACTGAAACCTACATACAGAGATTACTTGAAAATGACAATGGATTTGTTTGAGAGACAGAAGATAACTTGTTAGTGCTTAAGAACAAGTGCGACTATACCTTCATTTCAACATGAAAACAAGCACACTGAATGACAACATTTACCTCAGAAGGGCCACTGTTGGGACATTCAGGTGTAAATGTAACATACATCACCTTGGGTTGGTGTTTTTTACAGCACATAATAATGCTAAAAACATCACCTAACAATCTGTTCCAGGGTTATGAGCTAAATAAAGGAGAAATTACCCATCAAATGGACCTGCAGATGTTCAGAGCCTTCTGTATGTTACTTTACACCATCCTTTAGTGTAAAGATGTACACACAACCCAAAAGGCACAATCATTAATACCCATTATTTTGACTTCAAACAGGGAGCTTAGAACAAACAGTTAGAAATACCATTTTACTAAGATGATCATAGCCCATTGAATGTCAATTCAGTACCTTGAACTTACAGTTTGGTGTTAAGTAACATACACTTCATGGGTAAAACGAACATTTCGTATCGTAGTGGAGTACCCACCTGACTATTATATCGTGAAAAGGATTTGTTATGATTTATTGTTTGTAACTCAGGAAACTGCAGACACAAATAGAGTTAAAAAGATTTGATCATAATTATTACACGGGTGACCATGCTTTTTCAAATTACGTAATTATAACAAGATGATTTGACTTAGAGGTTAAAGTTTGAAAAACAAATGACATAACAATTAACTGGAACCTTTTCTGCACTTCCATAGAGAATTTCATGTTTTGAAAACAGTGTAAATAGATAAATGTTGAAATGTATCCTTGATTCTGAACTTTGGTAAAAAGTAACGGATAAATGATTTTCGGCACGATTTGCCTAGTGGTAAGGCGTCTGCCCCGTGATCGGGAGGTCGTGGGTTCGAACCCCGGCAGGGTCATACCTAAGACTTTAAAATAGTCTCCTGTCCGCCCAGCCGACCTTCCCCTTGACCCTGCTTGTGACCTCGATTCCGGTTATTCCCCTTTTGGCGGGACATTTTCTGGGGGCGTACTTCGTCCCTTTTAGTAGTGGGACTGCACGAAATCATGTGTTCTTCAGGTGACTGGCAAAGTGCACTGTGTGTATGGAGAATAAAAAGTTGACTTGAAGTACACACAGAGATCTATTCGAGTCACTTTGCACCCGATTCCAAAGCCGAATACAAAATGAATCCTGTGTAGACTGTGGATCAAGTGGTCGTCCCGAAGCTATCAGCTTGACCCTGCTTTGTGACCTTTGTGAATGTCTTGTAGGCCTTCGTAGAATGCCGGTCAAAGTCATTCTTCCGCTCTATGAGAAAGCCGAAGATGTCAAAAAGTCCAATCTTTGGCGCATGAACAAAATTGTTTGCAAAAGTCAATGAGAAAGGATCCTCAACGGGAAAACCGCACCTCACCTTGCACACACACGTTCTGGTTATTGTGGTCGGTGGGCACTTGCAGTTGTTCCGCACACTTTGCCAACTGGATCAAGCTGTTCTTCGTGTATCCAGTTATCGTAATTCCTCTCTCTTGAAGATACCTTTTTAATCTAGGTACGTCAAAAGTAGCAAAGTTTGTAGCACAAATTCCTTCTGTCGCATCACTTGTCGCCATGTTTGATGCACCCGCAAGGGGCACGGTACTCTGTAAGCACCCAAAACCTCAAAGAGAGATAACTGGCGGAAACCTTTCTATTGGCAATCTAGTGGCTGCTCCGCCTGGCGTCTGGCATTATGGGGTTAGTGCTAGGACTGGTTGGTCCGGTGTCAGAATAATGTGACTGGGTGAGACATGAAGCCTGTGCTGCGACTTCTGTCTTGTGTGTGGCGCACGTTATATGTCAAAGCAGCACCGCCCTGATATGGCCCTTCGTGATCGGCTGGGCGTTAAGCAAACAAATAAATGATTTTGCTTATATTGAGGTACGAGCAACTATTTTTAAGTGTTGCTTAGTACAGATCAACTCTACTACATTCAGCCATTGGATAGTGAAACAGATGATTAAAGCTGAATCTAAGAAAATGACAGTACCTTCAAATAATATTATAGTGTAAATAAATCCCTGCGCCTTGAATATGTGCGCGATATAAATTGCATAAAAATTAAAAATAAAAATAAAAAATCCCTGCGATTACAACTGTACCCACGGAATACGCGCGATATAAGCCTCATATTGATTGATTGATAAATGTAACATACAATTATTTGTGCTTTATCTGCAAATATTTAATAATTTGGACACTTGACTGGAAAATCAAATGCTGCAATTGAAAGACAGGAGTACCGAGATGTTTATTCATTGGATTGGATTGGATTGGATAAGATTTACAGTCCAGTGAGGTTACCCTCATGGAAATTCGGGCTGCTTTCTCCCCGGGGAAAGCGAGCTGCCATACATACGGCGCTACCCATATGTTTTTTTCCTGCATGCGTGTATTCATGTTTCCTGAGACTTAATGCCGTGTGAGATGGAATTTTTTTACTTTATTCCAAGTCCCACGGGTATTTGATGGACATTTTTATCTATGCCTATACAATTTTGCCAGGAAAGACCCTTTTGTCAATCGTGGGATCTTTAACGTGCACACCCCAATGTAGTGTACACTGAGAAATTGAAAAGGTTTTTAGAAAAGTCTAAACATTGTTACACTTTTTTTTAGACACCTTGACAGATTCTTGGCCATATAAAGATGGCAGATGAGACAAATATAGTTGAAAAGGCCATTTTTGACTCAGATGCGAAGCAAAAGTGAGTCTATGTACTCACCCGAGTCGTCCGTCCGTCCGGAAAACTTTAACGTTGGATATTTCTTGGACACTATTCAGTCTATCAGTACCAAATTTGGCAAGATGGTGTATGATGACAAGGCCCCCAAAAAACATACATAGCATCTTGACCTTGCTTCAAGGTCAAGGTCGCAGGGGCCATAAATGTTGTCTAAAAAAACAGCTATTTTTCCCATTTTCTCTGAAGTTTTTGAGATTGAATACCTCACCTATATATGATATATAGGGCAAAGTAAGCCCCATCTTTTGATACCAGTTTGGTTTACCTTGCTTCAAGGTCAAGGTCACAGGAGCTCTTCAAAGTTGGATTGTATACATATTTTGAAGTGACCTTGACCCTGAACTATGGAAGATAACTGTTTCAAACTTAAAAATTATGTGGGGCACATGTTATGCTTTCATCATGAGACACATTTGGTCACATATGATCAAGGTCAAGGTCACTTTGACCCTTATGAAATGTGACCAAAATAAGGTAGTGAACCACTAAAAGTGACCATATCTCATGGTAGAAAGAGCCAATAAGCACCATTGTACTTCCTATGTCTTGAATTAACAGCTTTGTGTTGCATGATCTTGGATGACCTTGACCTTGGGTCAAGGTCACATGTATTTTGGTAGGAAAAATGTGTAAAGCAGTTCTTAGTGTATGATGTCATTGCTAGGTTTAGTTATTTGACCTTGACCCTGAAGGTCAAGGTCATGTCAAGGTCAAGCATGTGAGTCGTCTGGGCTTTGCCCTTCTTGTTTTATCATTGGCTGTGTGTGTGTGTGCAAGACAATAGTTTTGGTGGTAATAACAAATTGCGGAGCACAATGGTGATATTTGTGTTAGAGGGCTGTCACACATGCGACTGAGTCGCGTGATTTACCCTGTCACACAGCCGACTCAGTCGTAGAAAACAGCTACGACAAGTCTGCGACTCAGTCTCATGCGATTCCCTCGTAGCTTTGAGGTTTAGAACATGTTCTATTCCTGCGATCCAGTCGTCGGTCAATCGCAGGGGCAGAGCCAACAGAGCCAATCAGAACGCGTTGCTGCGGCCTTGACGTCGTGACGTAAAATAATGGCGGACAGTGGCGTACAGCGTCTCTTCGTCGATTCAAAACTTTTTGGAAGAACAGTTTTTTACTCAGATATAAAGGAGACGTTTTAGGCGTGTACAGCGGTCGGAAAACATTAATTGCAACTGTCTGGGAACTTTATTTCTTGCAAAGGCGTAATGCTGAAAGGAATTTTTCAGAAAGGTAGAGCGACGTTCGAACATTTAGCGTTTGCTCTCGCAAAGCACATTTGCCGTGACACGGCACTTCCGCCCCGCTCGCGTGGAGTTATCGTTCGTCAATCGTTCATAGTGTGACGGGTCATGGCCTACGATGTGATGTTCGATCGGCCAAAGACTGAATCGCGACGACTGAATCGCAACGACTGAGTCGCCTGTATGACAGCCCTCTTAGCCTTTTGTTTGTCAGGATTTTGTGTAAAATGCACACAATTTTTGTGTAAAACCCTTCTGCACAAACAAGGTTATGTTTGTGATCATTACGAATTGCAGTGGACTAAGGTGATATTGGTGTTTGTCAGGATTTTGTGTAATACCCTACCCTACCTATTTTTATTTGCATGTGTCTGGAATGTTGTCAATTTCCTGCTGGAAAACCAATGGACACAACAGCATGTTGAGTGTGTGTCTCGTAGAGTGTCTGTGTGTGGCTGTGAACAAATGTGATAGTTGCTCAGAGTTCGTAAAGTTAAGCAGAGTGATGAAGAGATGCCAACTGTTACACTTTCAGCGTTGCAGCCTAAGTTTTAGGAAACATATTGTTATGCCAAGCGTAAAATTGCTTCACACTAACAAATAACCACAAGCAAGCAACAGTTTGCCCTTTCTCTGAATCCTGGGCTGATGAGTTTAAAAAAATTACCAACCAGGAAGTTGGATTGGTTGACATTCATGATTGCTTGTGATTTCAACCAATGTGTCCTCATAGGCTATAAATTATTGCACCCAAGGGTTGGCAATTCTGGTTATGGTGTTCACTGTCCATTTTATTAAAAACTTAATACATGTGATGTACAATCGGATCATATTTTTATGATTGGAATTACAGGTGAGATGTATGAGCATTTGTTCGTCATGTCAACACTCAAAATGAAGTTAGGGCAAAAGGAAATGGTGTTACGTACTTTTTGCTTGTGATATAGAAATGATGTTTTACAATATACGAGTCATGTTGGTAATGTCTCCAAAGAAATTCTGCCTTTGTTTTACTTTATCTGTGCGTTTATCTTTTAGTCAAGTTTTGACAGTTCCAACACATCCTGCTTACAGGCACCGGTTGTCCCGGAGGTGGTAATGTTTTAACATAGACAGGGAATCGTAACGAGGGTCTTGGTGTGTGTGTGTGTGTGTGTGTGTGTGTGTGTGTGTGTGTAGAGCAATTCAGAGGAAACTACTGGACCAATCTTCATACAATTTTACATGAGAGTTCCTGGGTATGATATCCTCAGACGGTTTTTTTTTTATTTTGTCGATAAATGTCTTTGATGACACCATGTCTGTCTTTTTGAGGCAGCACTGTCACGCCCTCATTTTTTAATCATATAGATGGACATTTTGGCAAAATAATGAGGTTGGAAATTAAAAATCTGAAAATTGTAATTAAAATTAATTTTTTTATTAAACGATCCATAAATATTTTAGAATAAATTTAAATATGATTTCATCTCATTCCTTGTCGGTTCCCGATTCCAAAAACATATAAATAGATATGATATATTTGAATTAAAAACAAGCTCAAAAAGTTTAAAAAAAAAGAAAAAAGAACAGGGTTACAAAAAACATGCTTATCCTGCTGCACAAATATTTTGGAATCAATTTAAAAATAATTTCATCTCATTCCTTGTCGGTTCCTGATTCCAAAAACATATAAATAGATGATATATTTGAATTAAAAACAAGCTCAGAAAGTTAAAAAGAACAGGGATACAGAAAAGCGTGCTTATCCTGCTCAGTGCTGTTCTGGCTAGTCAATTTTACTGCCTTTGCCACGAGCGGTGGACTGACAAGGCTGAGTATACGGTCTTGGTGAAAAAAATGCAGTGCATACAGTTTCATTCTGTGAATACGACAGCTTACTTAATGTTGTATTTTCGCCTTATGCGACTTCCCTCTATCGTTTATTTGTACAGGTATATTACTCATATTTTATTCATGAGATAGACCCATTCACACTCCCTTCCCATACAAGGTCTCAAATTAATGTACAGATTATTATTTCAGCTGCATGCACTATCAAAGGAATATACACAGGTCATTGGGAAGGTGGCTGCTGTCCTCTGAACCTTTTGCTTATCAGTTTAATGGCATCCTTGTAATCCACACTACACAGACAAACAAGCGTTTTATACAATGACACCCAAAAAAACCATTTTAAATGTGAAAAAGTGTCATGATTGGAGTTGGTAATCATATATTTATTAAATATGAACATGAAATTACAACAAGCAGATCAAACATTGCACCTGGATCCTTCTTTGTCTCGTACTGGAAATGTTAACCTTCAATAAGGCAGAATAAATGAAGACCATTTTGATGAGGGTTAACATATGATGTTGATGAAATACCAAGGTTTAACACAAATGTATGTATCATATCGACCATCATTACTCCACAACCAAATAAATATTACTAGTATCATATACTATCCGCTTTGAATGTCGTTTTACATTGGCATCAATCCAACTGCATCTCAATCGAAATCAAGACATACAAAAGTCCATAACAGCAGACTGCTAATGCTCCAAAACTGGATACCCAAATCCTGAAAAGTTAATTTATTGGCACAATTTATGTATTTTGGAACATTCTCAAACACATTTACAAGACAAATGTTTTGTCCTCGGTCTATAACAAATATAGTATGTTTAGTTACATGCACAACAAAGAACAGAAAAAACAGGTTCAGGACTGCTTGATAATTGAAATAGCTGTTAATTGGGAGAAAGATAAAGGAGGGACACGACCTAAGATTTTACATTGAACCAGTTTTTGTTGTTCATACAGGCTCTTATACATAATACAGTCATGTATAAATGTTGAGACCAAGACAAAAATTCCATGTGGCCAAATTCAAACCAATTCTTTTTATCCCAAGCCTAGAACCTAAAATGAAACCTCCCGAAAAATACGAAGTAAAAAATGACAACACTCAATTTCACAGACTTTACAAGAAGGGTTACTCTTCCAGGGAACAAAGTTTGCACTAATAACACAAAACAGTCACACTCGACTTTATATAAAATAAAAATTATAAATGCCAACTTGACGACCCTAATTTTTCTTTTAACAAAAACACAGTGTGTCTGTGTGTGAGTGTATGTGGAGATGGGGGGGGGGGGGGGGTCGTTAATATGATGACAGCTTTAAATATAAAGTAAATCATACCATAGACCTAATATAGGTCCCTGACCATACTGATACAGATCTGTGCTCTATGCTTTCTTAAAAAACACTAAATCAAGCCAATGTGTTGGAAAAGATCAACAAACTTTAAACTGAGGCTGTACATCTCAAAATTAAATAATATAATAATGTCTTGGACTGTTGTGAACGTATTTGTTAATTTAATTCGAGTTCACCTAAGTACTGAGAAAACTGCTCCACTACTTCTCGGTTAGTCATGTGAAAGATCCTAGATTTGTCCGATATCAGAGAGGTCCGATGTCGGACGAGTTTTTCAATCATAAGACGCTCAATTTCACCAAATCCGGACACTATAGTCAGTAAAATAGCAATTTAAACTGTAAATGGCAAACGTAGTTGTCTCTTAAAACGCGAGCAGCTCCATGTGTGCTCGGAAAACAAGTTTAAGACATGTTACCAGGTGAGATTTCTTTATTTTGTTCACGCATGCGCAGTGACACCGGCATCGAAATATAACTAAGGCAGAAAACTGAACTCGTGTATACACGTGGTGAGATTTCTGATCTTGTTCGCGCATGCGCAGAGAACCGGGATCGAAAGATGTACATAGGGGAAAGATGAAATCGTCACACCGGCCGACTGAAGTCAGTGTTTATTTTTCCAAGGTTCGTAAGTAAGAAAAATAGCAGTTGGTATGATTTTGTCTAATGCATCTGTTTTATTACAACCAACTACTGATATTTTAAACATACGCTGATCATTGTAGTCCATCAATTATCATTTATATGGAACGCCAAAAGGCCCACAGTATCGAGACTGAGTCTCGATACTGGGAGTATCGAGACTTAAAGTCTCGATACTCCGAGTATCGAGACTCGTTCATTTCATTGGTCTTCCCTCGATACTGCGAGTATCGAGTATGGAAATGAACCAATCCGTGGTATCGAGTATGGTTGCTATGCCGCCCTAGTTCAGTATCGAGTGTCTACAAAACGATTGGTTAAATTCTGATCTCGAGTGTGAACAGCACCCTGGTGCGCCAAAAGGCCCACGGTATCGAGACTGAGTCTCGATACTCAAAGTCTCGATACTCAAAGTCTCGATACTCCGAGTATCGAGACTCGTTCATTTCATTGGTCTTCCCTCGATACTGCGAGTATCGAGACTTTGAGTATCGATACTCTGTAATTTCATTGGTCGGACTCGAATTTCAAGAGTATCGCTACTGCGCATCTCGATACTGGTTGCTATGCCAATCGATCTGATCAAGAACGTAACAAGACAAGCGATTGGTTCAGTACTTGAACTCCTGAAGGAACTGGTAAATTAAAAAGTATAACCAGAAAACTGTTTTTTTTTTTTACTGAATCGTGGCGGACTGTGTTGTGCGATAAATGACTGAGAGACTCAGTGAAGTGTATTCAGTGTTATAGAATAAATTATGTTTGAGTTTTCGTTGCTGGTAAGTTAAAAAGTTAAACAAAAAAACATGAATACAAACAAACACAGTTCAAGTTATTTTGTGGATGTGTTTTATGCGCCTGACACTGAAATGTCCGATCTACTAAGTCTTGATGCGAGCCACCCCCCAAAAAATCTAATTTAGACTAAAAGTACTTTAGACTGATATCGTACAAGTGAAATGACGCTGTGTTTTCCCTTGAATGACTTTGTATGAGAGTGCATTCGAATCAGTTATTAACCTAAGACACAGATACTTTTAACTGATCGATAGCGGCACGTTCGCCGGCCGGGATGGCAGCGAAGCCTCAGTGATTTTTCGATCCTCCAGTTTAAAAAAACCAAACAATTACAGTTTTTGTCTTGCAGAGTGTGAAACTGTTGATTATTTGTGTAAACATCGGTCTATTTGCTGCATTTGCATTATCATTTATGCAAAATCTATACCATTTTCGGCTTTAGTCCCTGTGACAAAGGCTATACATACAGAAGTAATTGTGTATATATTGTTTTCAACAAGGCTAAGCTATTTACACAAGTAGGGAGAGTGGCTTTCTTCGTCCTCAAGCATAAATTAATGTGGGTACATACATTATCCAGCCTATTAACACAAGTGGGGAGAGGTTTTTGAATTTGTGCAGTCTGTTTGCAAATTTAGCCTGGAAAGTAAACAATACTATAAAATGAACAAAAAACCTATGTACAAGTTTCACAGTGCACGCACACACTCTGGCTCCCTCTCCCTACAAAAATGCTGACACTTGCGGCCAAGTGACGTAACACGTACTCTCCGTTTTCGAATGCTATTGACTGATCATTCAATTAACACTGATGAATTGTGGGATAAAATCAGTGTCAGTCAGCACAAATCTGCTTAAATATATTATGAACTAGAATGAATACCCGCTTCGCCGGGTAGCCGGCTTCGCCGGGAAGAAGTACTTAGAGCCGTACGCCGGCTTCGCCGGGTCCGAACAATGGACCCGCCAAGCTTAGGTCCCTCCCAGATTCGTGGAATGGGAACAGCACGAAAATGATTCAGTGGCCATAATGCCATTCCTGACCATATCGAGTCCCATCCTTGTGTTAATCACCTTTGGAGGCGAACTCCACTCAAACAGGACTGAGCAAGTTAGAGCTTATCTCTAAGCCCTTTTGAACTGTTATGGCTTCTCAAAGGAAGGCCAGTACATAAAATTACACAAAAGCCGCCAGACCACATCACAAACAGAACTGAACAATGCACAGGTGTTGCTCACATAGAGAGAGACACACACACACACACACACACACACACACACACACACACACACACACACACAAACACAGAGAAGCCGTATCTATAGAGAGATAGATGACAGTGTATTTTTCGCGTGGCTATAAATTGATTCGACCTTTGCACTTTTACAGTGAGGATAATTTACGGGTCCAATTTACGTTCTGGACACTGCGGTGACCTTCTAAAAATAGTAACAGAACGCCGGGAATATCCGAAGATACTATAGTGCACCATACGAAGGAAGGGAGGTAAACGCTGAAAACATGGAGAAGATGAGAAGATAAGGAAGAGTTACTTATAATGGTGAAATGAACACAAAAACCAAATTCGGTTCAGCGATGATATTGTGTCCGGGGTGTAGCTGAATACGGTGTCCAAATTTGAAAAAGATCCACCGAGAACTTTGGCTTTGGTGTGTCGGTATGGGGGCCCGGGTAGCTGAGGTGGAACCAAAATCGGTTCAGCGCTGCGCGCTGAGAGCACGTGTTGAAATATCGACCAGGTTGTGTCCTGTACCGGGTCTACCTGAATATGCCCACCAAATTTGAAGCAGATCCATCGAGAACTTTGGCCGTGCATCGCGAACTCACACACAGACACACACACAGACAGACACAAGTCGTATATATATAACATGCCGCGTTTCTTAGTCTCTCTAGATGATTGTACCGTCTCTTTAACTTGGCGGGAAAGCATTCTGTCTGGACAGTTTATTTTAGCAGAAGCCTGGCTGACGTCCCGGCAATAGTGACATGTAACACACGCACACACACACCGTGACACTGACACACACCCGGCACACTGGCACACACACACACACACACACACACACACACACACACACACACACACACACACACACACACACGGCACTTTTTATTCAGCTTCAAGTTGAACAACACAAATAATTCAGAAAATGACGCCATGAAATCACGAATATCGGCTAAGCTCGAACGCTGATTGCTCACTTCACACTTGTGTAGATAGCCTGGCTTCGACGAACACGGTCTATGTTGCACAACTGCTTGTGTAAATAGCCAGTCCAACGACGTGAGTGACTTCCCTTTGGTAAGCTCATTATTTTGTGAAAGTAAACGTGCGACATCGATGACATATATTTAATTTCTCGACTGAAACTGAGGAGCTGAAGTCATTGCTGGCAGTAGAAAGCCCACTGTTTGTTTTTGACGGCCATGCTGTGAATGTATAGTGCGTTGAAATGAGCAAGTTCTTCGTGTTCACCTCCGACGAAAAGCCAACACAGATCCCGGCAAAGTACTGGCTGAACTGTTGTCTTTTGGACGCCAGCTACATGCAAACTGCGGATGTTCGCAAATGACGACCAGTATCACCATGGGAACATTTTGCTTGGAATTGTCAGTGACCAGAATGGTAAGTATTCATCATATTTCACAACGTAAGTATGCATAGCTTCTAAAGGCAACTGAATACGGTGTGCTGTTGGCAGTGGCCCTTGCCGATGGTGTCAGTGTCACAAGGTCAAGCCAAGGCATGTACAACTAGTAAAGTTCCACACACTTGTCACTTTATGCGTGTGAATGTGAATTAATTGTGATGTATGTGTTGCACTCTGTACAAGTATGTGTGTGTGTGACTGACTCATAATTCACAGGATCATTATAATCGAGGAAATAAAGTTTGATTATCTGTGTGAGTATTTTATGTTTTCCTGCTAATTTGACTCAGTTGTTTTAAGTTACTTTAAAATGTTTGTTTTTTCAATTGATGTAAATGAATCATTGATAGTGATACATGTATACATGCATCATGGTCAGCGCAATTCATATGGTTTTTTATTTATATTATGTACAGTTGTCCTGGACTTTTGATCCTGCTGTGATGATGATGTCACCTCCAGATGAACCAGAGCTGCTTCATCATTCATCAAAACAGCACAGCTGTCTGATTTTTCTTCAGGTACTTTTCAATTTTATCATTATAACTTATACATGATTGTGCAGGTCATTCATTGCTTTAAGTTTAACAAGAACATAACAGTATCACTATCACTAAACTCTGAATTGATTGATAATGTTAATAATGCCTTAAAAGTTAAAATATGTTCCCAATACTATTGGTACCAGTGTGTTAAGGTAATTCCACAAAGGCAGTGATTCTGAGTGAAACTAGCTGAATTTGATGACTTTGTCACCGTCAGTCTGTATTCACATTTCAATCTTGTGTTCTTTGTAAATTGTATCACTTTTCATTTATCTACAGCAAGTGTGTAATGAATCTTTATTCTGTACATGTATTTCCATTTATTCCCCCCTCTGCTTCTTTACCTCTGTAAACTTGTAGAGCTAGTTATTTTTCGATAATGACCCAGCAACCAAACAAATAACGAGCCAGCAACAGCCTGAATCCTCGATAGTGCAATGGGTTGAGAAGCTGTTCTGTTTTGGTACTACTTTTGCGACTGAAAAGTTCCGAACGCTCTATACGTACGAAATATACATCTCTGGAGCAAACAATACAAACATACCGCATTTAAATTAACAACTACAGGCCTGAACACATGAATCTCCATATAAAATCCATGAGTTAGGTTGTTTTCTGAATCTAGATCTGCCGTGCACACACCGTTCATCACAAGCAAATTCCCAAGGCAAGTAACTCATACTCTGGCGACAAGAGTAGTTCCCCTTCTTTTAACGCAGTTTCTTCGACAACACTGACTGCAATCCGACGGTCAGTTTTCAACAATATTTCATTTTATAAACAGATCACACGCAACCAAATGCACACATCTCATCAATTTAAACAACATAAAGCGGTTTCATACACTATTTTCCCCAGAAAACTGAACTTCATACAGTAATTAACGTTGGAACACGGGTGCAAAAGTTCGTCTGCTAGTCCCATTTGACGAAAGAACATTTACTAAGCGATACTAAAACATAAACAGAACACACAATATCTGCCTTTACCGCCACAGCAGAATAACAGCATATCTGTGTACTTGATTTTAGTCCAAAACAGGGAAACTGAAAAGAAGTGTTAACAGAATGGAATGATTTGCACGGAACTATACAACCGCGCATTAATCGATCGCCTGCGCAGGTTGACTAGTTGAGTGATTCGGATTCGATCAAACTTTCGCACAAAAACTCCTGTTTTTTTGGAATAACTGAAGAAAGGAGGAATAAAGAGGTTACACACCTCGTCTCAGTGATTATTAAAAATAATGGTCTCAGTTCGCGGTCATGAAAAAGCTCGCTGAAGCTCGCATTTTTCATGATCCGCTAACTTCGACCATTATTTTTAATAATCACTGAGACTCGGCATGTAACCTCTACTTATCCTACTGTATACGTGAGAGAGACACCCGTGAGATAATAATCGTTCAAATCACACATGTTTATATCATGTAAATGAGGTCATGTGACGTCAAGCAAGTCTGGCAGGGAGCTGTTTTTCCACTGCTTATGATGCCAAAGTCACCGAGACAAACGTCATAATAGAAACAAAAATTGTGCTCGCTAATTACCCTCAATGAGTGACTTCCTTTGCTTTGACGTAATAGATTGCACGAGGCTTTAGAAGAGATCGAGGTTCAAAAACAAGCATCTTCAATTTAGCTGCCTCGACTGCAAGACATTTTCAGTCAAATACATGCAAGTACAGTATGTAGGATCAACAGAATACTACATGGCTTGCTGTGTCGTACCAGATTTACACTCGTTGCTTTTTCAAATAGTGAACATCTCGCTTTCGCTCGCTGTTCAATATTTACAAAAACGAGTGTAAATCTGGTACGACACAGTAAGCCATGTAGTAACTAGTATTCTCTATTTAACCTAATGCTTTTGGGTTATCACCGGCTATTTGAATGAGAGCCATTTGTTAGCATATATATATATACTAGATAAATACCCGCTTCGCCGGGAAGAAGTCGAGCCGAATACCCGGCCGCGCCGGGGACTCGGCTTTGCCGGGTGTACGCCGGCTTTGCCGGCGCACCGCACGAAGGAAGGGAGATAATAAAATACTGGAGAAGATAAGGAAGAGTAATACCCGGCTTCGCCGGGACAGTGACTTTCTAAAAATAGTATAACGGGAATATGGAATGAGCGTTGTCGACAGTGACCTTCTAAAAATAGAAACGGGAATATGGATTGACGCCACATGAAGGAAAGGAGATAAGCGCAAAACACTGGAGAAGATAAGGAAGAGTTACTGGGAATGGATCTGGGAAGATGAACAGAAAAATCAAAATCGGTTCAGCGCTGCGCGCTGAGAGCACGTGTTGAAAATTCTCATCGACCAGGTTGTGTCCGGGGTCTACCTGAATATGCCCACCAAATTTGAAGCAGATCCATCGAGAACTTTGGCCGTGCATCGCGAACACACACACACACACACACACACACACACAGACACTAGTCGTATATATATACTGTATAGATAGACTAGAATGAATACCCGCTTCGCCGGGTAGCCGGCTTCGCCGGGAAGAAGTACTTAGAGCCGTACGCCGGCTTCGCCGGGTCCGAACAATGGACCCGCCAAGCTCGCCAAGCTTAGGTCCCTCCCAGATTCGTGGAATGGGAACAGCACGAAAATGATTCAGTGGCCATAATGCCATTCCTGACCATATCGAGTCCCATCCTTGTCGACGAATGTAACCGTGTTAATCACCTTTGGAGGCGAACTCCACTCAAACAGGACTGAGCAAGTTAGAGCTTCTCAAAGGAAGGCCAGTACATAAAATTACACAAAAGCCGCCAGACCACATCACAAACAGAACTGAACAATGCACAGGTGTTGCTCACATAGAGACACACACACACACACACAAAAACACAGAGAAGCTGTATCTATAGAGAGATAGATGACAGTGTATTTTTCGCGTGGCTATAAATTGATTCGACCTTTGCACTTTGACAGTGAGGATAATTTACGGGTCCAATTTACGTTCTGGACACTGCGTTGACCTTCTAAAAATAGTAACAGTAACAGAACGCCGGGAATATCCGAAGACGCTCCACTCACACTATAGTGCACCAAACGAAGGAAGGGAGGTAAACGCTGAAAACCTGGAGAAGATGAGAAGATAAGGAAGAGTTACTTATAATGGTGAAATGAACACAAAAACCAAAATCATTTCAGCGCTACGCGCTGAGAGCACGTGTTGAAATATCTCATCGATGATATTGTGTCCGGGGTGTAGCTGAATACGGTGTCCAAATTTGAAAAAGATCCACCGAGAACTTTGGCTTTGGTGTGTCGGTATGGGGGCCCGGGTAGCTGAGGTGGAACCAAAATAGCTGAGGTTGAACCAAAATCGGTTCAGCGCTGCGCGCTGAGAGCACGTGTTGAAATATCGACCAGGTTGTGTCGTGTCCCGGGTCTACCTGAATATGCCCACCAAATTTGAAGCAGATCCATCGAGAACTTTGGCCGTGCATGGCGAATACACAAATACACAGATACACAGACACAAGTCGTATATATATATAGATGCAATTTTTCAATAAAATGTTTAAGTGCCATCCACAACGTGTTTTTCTTTTGAATTCTATTACAGTGACAAGGCACTGAAATAAATTGTAAAGCGGTGTAACTTGTGTTTGTTGTCACAGGGATGTTTGTATTGTTTTGATATGTTTGGCAGCTGAAAATGACATTTATTTTGCAGTGCCGGTCAGTCTGCAGTGCTATTTGTTTCAAAGTTGACAGATGATCTGCAGACAGGGTTTTATATACTGAGCCAGTGAAGAATCAACATCATCCTTTGCTCTAAAAATGTAGGTAAGTTCTCTTTAGAAGTAGCTTATATGTGACCCTCCACCACGAAATGAGTCACATGTCACCTCGCGCGGTTCTGCGCTAGGCTTAAATATAAGTCCGGGGAGTGTCTGGTAACAGTGTGAGGGTCACCTTAGTCACAGGCTTATAACTCAAACAGTTTTCGCTCTTTTCTAAAACGGTTTTCACCTCTGGATAGAGCATAAAATAAAAAACTCTTTAGATAAATGTAAAAATATGAAAATCATGCAAAGGTGACATGCAACTCATTCCGTGGTGGAGGGTTACATGTATATAAATTATGTGTTTTTATTTTTTTCTATTAATTTAATTTTGATAATGATTTTTATATATTTAATTTTCAGAGCTTGTTTTTAATCCGAATATAACATATTTATATGTTTTTGGAATCAGCAAATGATGGAGAATAAGGTAAACGTAAATTTGGATCGTTTTATAAAACTTTTTTTTTTTTTTACAATTTTCAGATTTTTAATGACCAAAGTCATTAATTAATTTTTAAGCCACCACGTTGAAATGCAATACCGAAGTCCGGGCTTCGTCGAAGATTACTTGACCAAAATTTCAACCAATTTGGTTGAAAAATGAGGGCGTGACAGTGCCGCCTCAACTTTCACGAAAAGCCGGATATGACGTCATCAAAGACATTTATCAAAAAAAAAAGAAAAAACTTTCGGGGATATCAATCCCAGGAACTCTCATGTAAAATTTCATAAAGATCGGTCCAGTAGTTTGGTCTGAATCGCTCTACACGCACGCACGCACACACACACATACACACACACACATAAACACACACACACACACATACACCACGACCCTCGTTTCGATTCCCCCTCTATGTTAAAACATTTAGTCAAAACTTGACTAAATGTAAAAACCAGGATATCATCATGATGCCTCTTTACAAAAACCAGGTCTAGGAACTCTTCATCTAAAGTCAGTCAGTATTAACCCCCTCAACACAATCCTCATTTTGTCCCATAGTGATTTCTGCCGCCCAAGAACATGTGGTTCTTATCTCACAAGACGGATTTGTGTCTTCCATTGCGAAATTCAGATCTACCCCAACTACGTGCATTGATCTGAGCAATAAAATGTAGATGCAATGATCTGCAAACATCTCTTCAACACAATCTGCATCTTGTCCCATCGTGATTTCTGTCGGCAAAGAACATGTAGTTCTCAACTCACAAGACCGATTTGTCATCTTCTAGTGTGAAATTCAGATCTGCCCCAAGTACGTGCAATAAAATGTAGAATGGATAATCTGAAAAAAATATTTTCGCATGAACGCTGCCACGTTGTCATCAGTCCGATGTCTTTTATCCAGAGCAGGGATGAACACACTTTTTCATCTGTAGTTTGTTATGTTTATCGGCAGACTGCTTTCCATTACTTGGCTGTTTTAGATTGACTCGTAGGGTTCGTCAGCCAGGCAACAAGTGCTTGTTTACTGACACGTTCTCACGCACGACATGTCGTAAATGCAAGTTCTAACGATTGTTTTTACATTTAGTCAAGTTTTGACTAAATGTTTTAACATCGAGGGGGAATCGAAACGAGGGTCGTGGTGTATGTGTGTGTGTGCGTGCGTGTGTGCGTGCGTGCGTGCGTGTAGAGCGATTCAGACCAAACTACTGGACCGATCTTTATGAAATTTGACATGAGAGTTCTTGGGTATGATATCCCCATACGTTTTTTTCATTTTTTTGATAAATGTCTTTGATGACGTCATATCCGGCTTTTCGTGAAAGTTGAGGCGGCACTGTCACACTCTCATTTTTCAACCAAATTGGTTGAAATTTTGGTCAAGTAGTCTTCGACGAAGTCCGGACTTCGGTATTGCATTTCAGCTTGGTGGCTTAAAAATTAATTAATGACTTTGGTCATTAAAAATCTGAAAATTGTAAAAAAAAATTATTTTTTTCTAAAACGATCCAAATTTACGTTCATCTTATTCTCCATCATTTGCTGATTCCAAAAACATATAAATATGTTATATTCGGATTAAAAACAAGCTCTGAAAATTAAATATATAAAAATTATTATCAAAATTAAATTTTTGAAATCAATTCAAAAACACTTTCATCTTATTCCTTGTCGGTTCCTGATTCCAAAAACATATAGATATGATATGTTTGGATTAAAAACACGCTCAGAAAGTTAAAACAAAGAGAGGTACAGAAAAGCGTGCTATCCTTCTCAGCGCAAGTACTACCCCGCTCTTCCTGTCAATTTCACTGCCTTTGCCGTGCGCGGTGGACTGACGATGCTACGAGTATACGGTCTTGCTGCGTTGCATTGCGTTCAGTTTCATTCTGTGAGTTCGACAGCTACTTGACTAAATGTTGTATTTTCGCCTTACGCGACTTGTTTTTATTGCACTGATATATCGATAGAGAATGTCGATATTTGTAAACGTCTGCCATTTCCTAATGTTTGTTTCATTATTTTGCATATGGATATGGCTAATAAGTGGATAATCTGTTACGACACGAAACACGTTCTAAATCCGGGAAGGGAGGCTACTCCAACGTACTTTCCAAAGTGTACTCCAGCCTTAAATGTATGGCCAGTTGTGATTGTTTTTACTCTACACAAATTATTTATGTTACCATCCGCATCCTGTGCACGGCCAGAATCTGATCTCAGACCACCCAGCTTTTACATACAACGAATCCATCCTTTTGTTTGAACGCTTACAGCTTACAGCTAGGGAGAATCTTAGCTGCTCTTCATAAGTTCATGGATACAGGTCATTTGTTTTTTTTCGTTTTATTTTTCATTGTCTTAACTCTTATTCAGAGCTGACATTATTGTTGACTATAACTGTTATGGGAATGATGATAATGATGTTTGGGATTTCTGTTCAAGTTTGAGACTACATGACATTGACAGGGCATCACTCTACCATGTACGCTTACTGTCATATAACTGGGAGACCGGCACGGTTGGCCTAGTGGTAAGGCGTCCGCCCCGTGATCGGGAGGTCGTGGGTTCGAACCCCGGCCGGGTCATACCTAAGACTTTAAAATTGGCAATCTAGTGGCTGCTCCGCCTGGCGTCTGGCATTATGGGGTTAGTGCTAGGACTGGTTGGTTTGGTGTCAGAATAATGTGACTGGGTGAGACATGAAGCCTGTGCTGCGACTTCTGTCTTGTGTGTTGCGCACGTTATATGTCAAAGCAGCACCGCCCTGATATGGCCCTTCGTGGTCGGCTGGGCGTTAAGCAAACAAACAAACAAAATATAACTGGGCCAACCAGACTAGAGAACTGCTACACCTGTGGTGTTAGGTCATTACTACATGCAGTATGTAAGAAATGTTAAGTCCTTTGTACTGGAAACTTGCATTCTCCCAGTAAGGTCATATATTGTACTACGTTGCAAGCCCCTGGAGCAATTTTTTTGATTAGTGCTTTTGTGAACAAGAAACAATTAACAAGTGGCTCTATCCCATCTCCCCCCTTTCCCCGTCGCGATATAACCTTGAACGGTTGAAAACGACGTTAAACACCAAAGAAAGAAAGAAAGAATTACTACATGCAGATAGCATAACCTGGGCACCCTCAGTGATATCAATTTTTGAAAACGTTAGAATTGCATAGTGATATATGTATCCTTTTTGAGTCACTTGAGAAAAAGTGACTCTATGTAATCGGTCAGTGTTAGTCTGTCCGGCCGGCCGGCCGTCCGTAGACACCACCTTAACGTTGGACTTTTCTCGGAAACTATCAAAGCGATCCGGCTCATATTTTGTTTAGTCGTGACCTCCAATGACCTCTACACTTTAACGATGGTTTCGTTGACCTTTGACCTTTTTCAAGGTCACAGGTCAGCGTCAAAGGAAAAATTAGACATTTTATATCTTTGACAAAGTTCATCGGATGTGATTGAAACTTTGTAGGATTATTCTTTACATCAAAGTATTTACATCTGTAGCCTTTTACGAACGTTATCAGAAAAACAAGGGAGATAACTAGCCTTTTCTGTTCGGCAACACACAACTTAACGTTGGGCTTTTCTCGGAAACTATAAAAGTGACCGGGCTCAAATTTTATGTGAACGTGACTCCCAGTGACCTCTACACTTTGACGTCTGCTTTGGTGACCTTTGACCTTTTTCAAGGTCACAGGTATGTCTTGAAGGAAAAAAATTGAAATATCATATCTCTGAAACTATTCATCGGATTTGATTCAAACTTTATAGGATTATTCTTTACATCAAATTATTTACATCTGTATTGTGTTGTGAATAGCAATTTCTTCCTGTCCATCTGATGCCTCATATAATATTCAGAACTGCGAAAGTGACTCGATCGAGCGTTTGCTCTTCTTGTTAAAAAATAAAAGTGAAGATCTCAACACACTTTGTCTTTCTAGTTTTCTCTATTGCATTGATTTGAGAGGAAAATCTGTGTCCTTAGAATTTTTCAACAAGAAAAGCAAATGCTCATTCGACTCGCCTTCGCCATACGTAAAATAAATCAGACAAAATATTGCTGTTTCATACTTTGTCTTATCTTACGTCATAGGTGAGAGAGCTAACAGTACCAATGCGATAGAGGTCCTTCAGGGCACATTGATTATCTTATTGCTCAGGTGAGTAAAATACAATACAATACAATACAATACAATAACTTTATTAATCTCTAAAAGAGAAATTACATTGCTGAGCGTTTGTGTCCGTAATAATAACATACATAACACATTCAAAATAAACATTTGTTCTTTGTCCTGAGAAAATATAGCACATTGGTTATCACATAAGAAAGTATATTAAAAATAAATTAACATGCATTCACCATCAACAATGCACAAAAGAAAGTCAGCACCTTGCCGGTTATCACATGTCTAAGATTAAGAGAGTAGAATGCAAAACAAAATCAACAATACTGAAACAATACAGAACACTGACCCCGTGCATCAGAGCGACAACACCAGCATCTACCGCCCCACCTGAGAATTGAAGATGTGAATTGCAGATGGAATGAACGAATTTCTGTAGCGTGTGGATCTTGCGGTTGGTTGTCTGAATCTGTTGCTCCTGTCTGTCCGTCTACTGTCAAATTCCGGTCTGAGTGGGTGCGAGTCGTCAGCCAAAATCTTCTGTACCTTGTCAGTCAGTCGTCGTTCATGTGTTGATGTGAAATTGTCCTGCTTCCTCCCTACCACCCCACTTGCTTTCCTGATGAATTTATCTAATCTATCCCTGTCTTGCTTGTTGATGTTGCCACCCCAACACACGGAGCCAAAGTACAACACACTATTGCACGTTGAAGTGTAAAACATCTGAAGGATTTCTTGTCTGATGTTAAAAGACCTGAGTTTTCTCAAAAAGTACAGGCGAGAGTGGAGTTTCTTCACAAGGGCATCAGAGTTTGGTTTCCATGTCAACTTATTGTCTATAATAAAACATGTCTTAAGTTAAAAGGAGTAATCCACTAGTATTAGGATTCACTGTCAGTCGGTATGTCTGGCCGGACGAATGGCCGGCCGGCTGTGGACAAAAAGCTTAATGTTGAACATTGGGGATTGGGGGTGGCGGTCATAGGTAGTGAAATCCTCCTTTTAAGATTTTCAAAACCCTGAAAAAATCAGGTCTTACAATGGGGGTAAACTTACATAAGTTTATGACCAGAATATCTTAGAAAACAGGGTCTTGAAAATGTCAATAGGTAACATGCGCCTTGAGTCGCCTTGAGATACGTGCGCGATATAAATCCTCGTAAATAAATAAATAAATAAATAAATAAATGTCTTGGGGGGGGCGTTGTTGAGTAAGTGATTTTGGTTGTTGGGTTGGTTGTTGGGTAAGTTACCGAAAAATAACTAGCCCTACTCATTTACAGAGAGAAAGAAGCAGAGGGGGGAATCATTTTTGGTAACTTAACCAACAACCAAAATTACTTACCCAACAATGGGCCTGAATCCTCGATAGCTCACAGGTTGATGAGCTAGCGATTGAAAGGTTCCGAACCCTCTAATGTACGAAATGTACATCTCTAGACGAAACAATACAAACATACTGCATTTAAACTAGCAACTACAGGCTTGAACACATTAATCTCCATATAAAATCGATGAGTTTGGTTGTTTTCTAAATTCAAATCTAACGATCAGTGCAGAGAAACTCGCTTTAGATCTCTTGCAAGTGCAAGCAAACTCCCAAGGCAAGTAACTCTCATACTCTGTGAAAGTGTCTGATTTTGCCATTTTTGGGCATTCTTATAACATTTTCAAGACTTTCCAATTGATAAAAACTGATGAAATTATTTGTACTATCACTCTGAAGGGTTTACTTTATGAAGGTATGGTGCTATTAGTAACTTGCTGCTTTTACAAAGAGAAATTATTTTTGGCACAGGCTCAGAGAACATTTATGTTACCTTGAAAATAATACTGCTGATTGTTTCTTGTTAATGTTTTATTTTTCTCCATTGTTTCTTGTTAATGTTTTATTTTTCTCCATCTTTTGTAGCTGCCTGGCATGCCGGTAATGCTGCTGATCCACACAAATGGAAGAGTCTCACTGAACAAAAGGAAGGAAGAGCCTATGCGTCAGGGGTTCAGTTGAGTTGTTGCTCTTCACAAACCTTTCACATGTCTGCACACATTCAAGGCTCATCAACCAGTAAGAATATATATGGTACGTGGTCGAGTCAGTGCTTTTTATTAATTTTAATATTATTGATTCAAACCCCCCAATCCTTCACACACCTTCTCTTGGATTTAAAGCAATTTGTTAAGTATTTTTACTTTCTGAATTTCATCTGTACTTGATGAAAGAACATTTTCTCTCACGTAACATTCAAAAAGAAAACTGAAGTTTGTACAGGGTAACCCCAAAAATGTAACCCATAAAAACAATTCTCATTGTAATAAATTCCACATCTGTCGATCACATATTAGTTCATATTTGGTGTATATTCACTTCAGCTTATGTATGACCTCTCAACAAAGTTGCCAGTTTGTAGGTAAAAGAATGGTAGCCTAAAAGAATCTGACTTTTGTGAGATTTCGGAAAACAAATCTTATTTTGGGGATTGGCTCAACATTACCAGGTTGAAAACTGAGCCTGAGCTATACTAACCGGTTTTAAGCCCTCCAGATTGTTAGTACCTAGTAACCTCTAACCAACTCTAGACAATCAATGACTTGAATGCAGCCGTTACAATTAAGCAGGATCAGGGCATTTGCCTTAGAGGAATGAGTTCATGTCATTGATGAATTTTGCGCGCCATTGCGCAAGTGTAACCTTACAATGAAGGGGGTCATTAAAGTTCAGCAAAAATCTTTATACAGGGTGACCCCCAAAAAATGCAACCCTCAAAAATGTTAATAACTTCTACATCTGTTGACCGAATCACTTCATATTTGAGGGACATACATTTCAGCGTATGCATGACAGTTCCACAAAGTGAAAATTCTATAAATCAAATGGTTTGACTCTTGTGCAATTTAAAAAACAAGTTGCCAAATTCGGGGATTGACTCATTTGTACGAGGTTTGGCATTGAGCGGTAGCCGAACTTGCCCAATTTTTGCCCTCCAAATTGTTACCTTTGGGGTAATTCGTATAACATAGTATACCTTAATCAACATTAGACAATCAGTGACTTAGTTGCAGCAATTACAGGCAGGATCAGGGCATTTCCCATGGATGAAGTGTCACTTCACAACAAAGGGGTTACATTTTCCAGTCATTTTAGTTTGGCAAATATTTTTTATAGTTGTTGTGCATGCACTTTAGTTCGTCTATGACCATTCTACACATCTTTGAGTCTGTAGGTAAAATGGTACGACATGTACCTTTTCTCCAAAATGTGTTCCAAATTACACCTCCGAAATTGTCAATCAGACGACAGTTTTCTTGCTTGGGGAATGCCTTGAGTCTAGTTGTAACTGCTTTCTTCAGGTCACTGATGATCTAAGGGGTGTTTGTGTATACTCGGAAATTCAGATAATCCGAAAGGTTAAGGTCTGGAGGGTTCAGATTAGGTAAGTATTGCTGCCGCTCAATGTCAAACCTTGTTCTGTTGAGTCGATCGCCGAATTCGGTAACCTTTTTTGAAATTGCACAAACGTCAGACCATTTGATCTATATAATTGTCACTTTGTGGAAGGGTCATGCATAGGCTGATATTTATGTCTTCCAAATATAAAGTAATTCGGTCAACAGATGTAGAGTTATTAGCATTCTTTAATTTTAGGGTTGCATTTTTGAGTCACTTGAGAAAAAGTGACTCTATGTAATCGGTCAGTGTTAGTCTGTCCGGCCGGCCGTCTGGCCGGCCGGCCGTCTGGCCGGCCGTCCGGCCGGCCGTCCAGCCGGCCGTCCGTAGACACCACCTTAACGTTGGACTTTTCTCGGAAACTATCAAAGCGATCGGGCTCATATTTTGTTTAGTCGTGACCTCCAATGACCTCTACACTTTAACGATGGTTTCGTTGACCTTTGACCTTTTTCAAGGTCACAGGTCAGCGTCAAAGGAAAAATTAGACATTTTATATCTTTGACAAAGTTCATCGGATGTGATTGAAACTTTGTAGGATTATTCTTTACATCAAAGTATTTACATCTGTAGCCTTTTACAAACGTTATCAGAAAAACAAGGGAGATAACTAGCCTTTTCTGTTCGGCAACACACAACTTAACGTTGGGCTTTTCTCGGAAACTATAAAAGTGACCGGGCTCAAATTTTATGTGAACGTGACTCCCAGTGACCTCTACACTTTGACGTCTGCTTTGGTGACCTTTGACCTTTTTCAAGGTCACATGTATGTCTTGAATTCTTCAGGTATGCATTGTGTTGTGAATAGCAATTTCTTCCTGTCCATCTGATGCCTCATATAATATTCAGAACTGCGAAAGTGACTCGATCGAGCGTTTGCTCTTCTTGTTGGTAGTTGTGCATGAATTTAAATTTGTTCATGACCACTCCACAAAGTTTCCTGTCCGAAGGTAAAACAAATGTGTTCCGATTTAAATTATCCATCCTAAATTGTGAATGAAAAGCACTTTCATGTCTAGGGTTTGTCCTGAACCTAGCTATAACTGCTGTTTTTAGGTCACCAATGATCTGGGAAAGGGGGTGTGTGGGTTGTATACCTATAAAAGTGTCAATCAGCGGACTGCATAGCTGAAGTTAATGTACGTTAACCTTCACCAGATCATGCTTTGGACTACACAGTCCGGATTATGTGGGTCGTGTACGACCCATAATTTCCTAATGATTCAACGTAAAAAGTATGTGTCATACACGACCCACGCCATCTGAATAAGGATAAACAACGTAAAACTCTGAAACTCCTCCTGCATTTACAGGCACTCCCTTCACACACTTTCAGCCCCCACTCTCACTGACCTGGAGAAAGTCCTCAAAAAAATGACCTTGAAAACCTGTGACCTTGACCCTCTTTCCACACAACTCTACTCTGACTGTCTTCCTGACCCCCTCCCTTCTATTCTCAAAATCATCAACACTTCTCTGCAAACAGGCACTGTCCCCAACTCCTTTAAGACTGCTATTGTCAAACCTCTACTCTACTGAAGAAACCATCGCTTGACCCAAACACTCTCAGCAACTACCGCCCTGTCTCAAACCTTTCCTTCATCTCCAAACTCCTGAAACAACTCGACCTCTCACCTTCTTTGCAACAATCTTCTCTCTCCGCTTCAATCTGCCTATCGTCCTCACAACTCCACCGAAACTGCCCTTCATAAAAATCACTAATGATCTCCTCCTTGCCACTGACCAAGCTGAAATCTCTGCCGTCGCCCTACTTGATCTATCAGCGGCCTTTGACACAGTCGACCACAACATCCTCCTTCAACGCCTTCAGCACACCTTTGGTATCCATAGCACAGCTCTTTCTTGGTTCTCTTCTTATCTCACCGACCGCTACCAGACTGTTTCGATTGACAAACTGAAATCTGACCCCATCAGGCTTGAGTGCGGAGTCCCTCAGGGCTCAGTCCTTGGGCCTGTACTATTTACTCTCTACACTCAAGCTCTTGACCACATCTTTGACCGACACAACGTTCTCCACCACTCTTTTGCCGACGACTCTCAACTTTACAACAGCTCTTCCCCTGACCAGTCTGAATATCTTCTTTCCTCTATCTCTGACACTATATCACTGACGTGCAGAATTGGATGACAGAAAACAAACTTCAGCTCAATAGCAACAAAACTGAAGCCATTCTAATAGGCACTACATCCAAACTCTCCAAAGCCACGTACTCTCTTCAACTCTCTGACTCTTCTGTCCCGCTGTCTTTTGCTGTCAAAAATATCGGAGTCACTCTAGACAACACCCTTTCCATGAAACAACACATCTCTTCTGTCTCTCGCACCTGCTACTTCCAACTCTGCCGCATCACCACTATCCGCAAGTACCTCACCACAGATGCTACCGCCAAACTGGTCACTTCCACCATTCTCTCACGTCTTGACTATTGTAACTCTCTCTTGACTGGTCTTCCCTCTTCTTCTATCTCTCGTCTCCAACGCATTCAAAATAGCTCTGCCCGTCTTGTCTTACAAAAAAAAAGAGAGACCATATCACCCCCCTCCTAAATCAGCTCCACTGGTTGCCCGTTCCTGCCCGTATCACATACAAAATCAACACTCTCACCTACAAATGCCTCCATGGTCTCGCCCCTGCCTATCTCTCCGACTCTCTCTCTCTATATGTCCCTTCACGAGCACTCAGATCATCTGCCGACTCCCTTAAGCTCAACATCCCCCACACCAAACTCAAAACAGCAGGTCAATGCTCATTTTCTTTCCAAGCACCTAGCCAATGGAACACACTACCTCTCCCCCTCCGTCACAAGTCCCTCGAATCATTCAAATCTGCACTCAAGACATTCCTTTTTTCCAAATAATCCATGCATTCTACACTGCCCACCCCCATCCCACCCTGAATAACTGTACATATTTAATGGTTGATGGTGTGTGTGTGTTAATGACTTTAAGTCTCCGTGTGTGTGAATGAGTGTATGTGCGCCTTCGGTCGCCTGTTGGTGAGACATGTGCGCGTTACAAATATTCGTATTATTATTATTATTATATGAGTGTGCATGAGTTGTTAATGCGAAAGAATGTGTATGAGTGCGCCTTGAGTCGCCTTGTGGTGAGATATGTGCGCGTTATAAATTCTCGTATTATTATTATTATTATTAAAATTCCTTACCATATGGGTCGTCCACGACCAACATCATCCGGACTGTGTAGTTCAAATTGCGTCATCGTTTATTTGTTTGTTTAGATTAGAAAGATAGTCTTTCAAAAGTTGGGCAATGGGAAGGTCGCATGGTGATTGGAGATTACATGAAATCTCAATTAAAGGCTGCCATACTCGTAGCGTTCATTAATTAATTCATAATGTATCGATTGGAGATTGGATTTCCCTTCTTTGAGTCATGTGACGTCAGAGGCCGACAAAACTTTATAATTTGGCTTTTCAGGTTGACCGAAACTTCAAAGGAACTCAAAAAAAAAAACCGTCATGTGTTTGATTGCATGTGTGTGTGCTGTTCAATGTCAAAACAACAACAAAGTGAGTACATGACGTGTGTTTTGTAGTTCCTTTGAAGTTTCGGTCAACCTGAAACGCCCAAATATGAAGCTTATGTGTTTGATTGCATACACATGTGGATTGCATGCATGTGTGTGTGTGCTCGTTCAATCGTCAAAACAACAACAAAGACATAAGTACCTGAAAGGAATTCGATCGATACATAAATGTTATTTGCGTGTTTGACCAAAATATGACATTTTACACAGATCTCGACAGTCATTGTTCACCTCGACCGCTAGCGCGGTCTCGGAGAACAATGACTGTCTCGATCTGTGTAAAATGTCCTATTTTGGTCAAACACGCAAATAACGTATATTGTTTACATGTGCCAATAATGTTATAAAACTGTATCTAAGGGGATATAATAACGATTGGCTGTAGCTTTCAAACACAGAAAAAATTATTTCAGTATTGCAAAGTGGTGTTGATAGTGTCAAATGTAAACAGAACAGTCTCAAATGCCATCTTTGGTTTACGAAACGTCACGAAGTGAGGTCAACGGTCTAAAAGTAGCCCAAGTCTTGGAGAACTGTTGCTAAACAATGCAATAAATAGTTATTTCTCGTCATTGGTGACGACTTCAAACCTAAAACTTTGCAGGAAGCTTAATTTATACAACCCCGCAACAATGGGAAAAGCCCTGGATGTAATTAAAGGCATATGTACTCGATGACTATACACGCTAATTGCTTTACCAACAGCTGGAGACATGCTAAATTAAGTTCCCTGCAAAATATTGTGGTCTAGGACCCCTTCAATGTTGAGATAATTATGTTAATTTTCATTTTGATCTGGATCGTCCTATTTATAGATTTGGCAACACATGTAACGTTGATGCAAGGGAGCTAACACCGCGGCTTTGTTGACATCCTCACTTTTTCAGAGGCTAGAACAAGCTGTAATGCATGTATTATGGTCCGCGCATGGTGACATATCGTCATTATATGGTCTTATGGTGCGTTTGACATCGATTATGGGCAAACTACACTTTGTAAACACGGGAGCGCGTACATATGCCTTTAAACTAATCAAATAGGACTATGTCAGCCTTTAAAAACTCCAAATAGTTTCAGAGATATAAATACGATTTTGTGAGGCTCTGGGTCGTCCACGACCCACGAAGCAGGGTGAAGGTTAGTATGAAGTAATTTGGTCAAAAGATGCAGAAGTTATTAGCAATTTCAAGACAAAAAGCACAGACAGAAAGAAATCAAATGCACTTTTAACATAGCATCGAATGTAAAAAGAGATAAAATAAAAAAGACGACAATTTTGTCAGTACATTTTTTTCTCTCCATCCAAATAAAACAAAAATAATGTCACTGTGGAAAGAAGTGCAGATGATTACCATAACTAAACAAATGAGAAAGCAGTTAAAGATCTCCGGGGCAGAACAAAAAATAGCATACATCCCATCCAGAGAAGTGTTAGAACTGAACAAAACATTGCATAAGCCAACTTCAGCCAGATACAAAAACAATAAGTAAAGACGAAAACGCCTGATAAGAATTAACTTTTAAACCTTTAAATTTATCAAAAAAGTATTGAAACAATTGCCTATGATTACAAACAAGTTTCATATGATCATTTAAAAAATTCACAGGAAATTTAAATACTGTATCAATGTGTAGGTTATCAAGTGCTATATCTGAAAACCATGTTCGATTTGTGTAATGTCTTCCTTTGACAATGGCAGACAGCACTCTTTGCCCTTGGTTGCAAAATAAGATTTCACTGATTTTACTGAAACAAATTTGTGATTTTTGTGATCTTTTTGTTCTTCAGGAATCCAAGGCGCTGGTATTGGATGACAGCCTCCTCTCAGTTTCAAACAACCAGAAAAGATGTGCCCTGAAAGAAGAAGAGGAGTGAGAGTACACCAGCACATTGCACACGTACATGAGCTGCTGAAAGGGAAAGACACTTTATTTTGTGGATGTATGGCTGCTCGCCTATAGCGTAGTTGAGAATGTACACAACCAGATATATTCCCAACCCTTCGGTTGGGTAAACTCACTTCCCCGCTGGATATAATTATTACAATTATTACTTGTTGGAATTTTGGATTTAAGCTGAGATCTCTCTATGACTATCGGGGCGGGGGGGGGGGGGGGGGGGGGGGGAGGAGGTTAAGTAACTGAGAATGTCGCAACAGGATCTAACCACTTCATCATTGAACCAGTTGTAAAATAATCAAAAAGTTGTTGGATTTATATTTATCATGGTTTCCTGGAGCAACCCTTTATTCCTCTGTCCATGTGCTGCGCTGCTCACAAGTAAATGTAACAATTTCTTCTGCAGCTGTCTCTTCGTTCGTGTTACTGCGAAGAGTTGTGGACAAATTTAGTTAAATATCTTCTCATTTACGTGTTACTGCGAAGAGTTGTGGACAAATTTAGTTAAATATCTCCTCATTTACGTGTTACTGCGAAGAGTTGTGGACAAATTTAGTTAAATATCTTCTCATTTACTTTTTGGAATTAGAGCAATCATATGACACCAATCCTAAGCATTATAATCATGAGGGCGGATACACAAGCACTGTGCAGAATACCATGAAATGTGTTTGTGAAATAACAGCTAGGAATTACAAAGGTCATTTTTGTAGTGCATACAAGTTACAACGGAATTTTAATAAGAGAATAATCTGTCACTTTCCTCAATGCATGTACACTCTTCAAAAAAAGTTAAGGATCGGTTGAAAAAACTGATCTAATTATAAAACATTGTCAAAAAATTAAACATCGACATAATAATTAAAAGATTAATGTGTTTGAATTAACAAATGAACAATGAGTCTTGACTTACAATTTTGTTTGGCAGGCAGAGTTATTTCCCTTTGTGGGACTTCTCAAAAGCTGCATTTTGGAAGAAAAAGGGTGTTTTGTATAGCTCCATGAAATTTGAGGAACGCATGCCAGGGCAAAAGGTTGTGATGCACGTGCTACAACAGGGTCCTGGCTATGAACATCGCTCACCAGCTTGTGTTTAAAGGTTGACACGCTGACACAATTATGCACAGTAGCAACATGCCCCCACGAAGAAAACTGAGCGATTTGGATAGAGGAAGGGCAATAGGATGGCTACAAGACGGTGTTGCTGCCAGGCAAGTGGCTCAGAGGCTTGCAGTGGCTCCCTCTGTCATCATCAGACTAAAACAGAGATTCCACGCAACTGGAAGAGTGCAGGAGCGACAACGTTCTGGTCGGCCCAGATCGAGACACCACACAAAGAGAGGATCGCTTCATTCAGAGGCAGGCCATGCAACAAAGAATGGCTACGGCAAACAACATTAGGCAACGCCTACAAGCTACCACCAACACTGTTGTTAGTGGGGCGGGGATGTAGCTCTGTCGGTAGCGCGCTGTATTTGTATCCAGTTGGCCGCTGTCAGCATGTGTTCGTCCCCACGTTCGGCGAGAGATTCATTTCTCAGAGTCAACTTTGTATGCAGACTCTCCTCGGTGTCCGAACACCCCCGTGTGTACACGCAAGCACAAGACCAAGTGCGCACGAAAAAGATCCTGTAATCCATGTCAGAGTTCGGTTGGTTATAGAAACACAAAAATACCAAGCATGCTTCCTCTGAAAGCGGCGTATGGCTGCCTAAATGGCGGGGTAAAAACGATCATGCACGTAAAAGCCGTGGGAGTTTCAGCCCATAAACGAAAAAGAAAAAAAAAACTGTTGTTAGTGGTCAGACGATCCGAAACCGCTTACACAACTTTGGCTTGGGTGCAAGGAGTCCAGTCCGAGGAACAACCCTGACTGCTAATCACAGACCAGCTCGCTGAGCCTTGTGCACTCAACATGTGAGGTGGCAACGTCAGCAGTGGGCTCAGGTGTTGTGTACAGATGAGTCCCGCTTTTGCTTGGAACCTGCTGATGGTCGCATCCGAGTGTGGAGGCGTCGCGGAGAGCGCTTTTCAGAAGGCGCTGTTCTGGAACGACAGCGTTTTGGCGGAGGCTCTGTGATGGTCTGGGGAGGGATCAGCACACGTCTAAGGACACCTCTGTACCATGTAGTGGGCAACTTGACCGGTGTCCGCTACCAGAATGAGATCCTGCAACCCCTAGTCGTTCCAGTCCAAGTGATCGGCCCTCTTGCGATTCTTCAGGATGACAACGCACCTCCCCAGCAGTAAACACCTTCATCTAGCAGGCCAGGGTCAACAGGATGCTGTGGCCAGCCAACAGCCCGGACCTGAACCCCATAGAGCACATGTGGAACGAACTTTGTCGTCGGGTACAGCAACATCACCCTCCTCCTGCCAATCTGGGTCAACTGCTGCAATGGCTCCAGCAGGAGTGGAATGGAGTTCCCAGAGCATTCATATGCAACCTGATCCACTCCATGCGCCAACGATGTGTTGAATGCCTGACACACAACGGAGGGCACACTGATTCACATTGTTGTACCACTCTAGCTAAATTGTGGCGGCCGCGTTCGATCTTTGCTTTGTTTGTCATTACTCCTTGATTGTTCAATTATATAATTTTTAAAAAAAGAAAGAATTCGGTCTTGTCTGTTTTGTGTGGTGTGCTTGTCAAAAAGTGATCCTTAACTTTTTTTGAAGAGTATATGGGTGCGTCTCAGAATCTCGTCCTCTGTTTGTGACATTATCACCAAAAGTAAAATCTTCCCAGAAAACTTTGATAATACTATTTACACACTTCTCAGGGTGTACCTTTTCAGTTTAAACAAGAAAAAATATAACATTGCCTTTAGTTTGCCATATATTGAGCATTATTTGGACCATGTGTGCAAAATCACCCGTGTAACATGGAAAAAATAAAAGACAAAAAAACTGCATTTATAAGGCTGAAAACGACTTTTATTCAGTTATTATTGTTGAATCACAAGCCATTATAGAGTTCAATATGAAATGACTACATGCAAACAACAAAATAATGTTTTTTTCAAAGTTCCATGCATTCGTCAAAATTTCAATACAAAAATGAAAATTAATTAATGATATCCTGATCAGAACATGTTGATACATGGCATTCATTCAGTCTTATTGACATTTAACCTTCACAATAGCATATATACAAAGATTTGTTGCTCTAAGACAAAATGTTAGAAAGTTATCCCAAAAGAATGCAAAATGGTCACCGATGTAACATGGAAACATCACTTTTGTAACAAAGAAACGGTTATGCTTTTTCCCACAAACTTTACTAAATGAAGCTGATTTTGCAACCAGATTCTTCATAGGTAAAATGCCAAACACTAAAACAGGAACAGAAAGAAAAAAAGCTGGACAAAATCAAGCAAACTTGGCCCCAAAAAAGAGAAACATTAATGAAAAGTTCATCACCCACGTAACTCGGAAACGAACAACCAGACATGTATTATAAGGTTTGACATGAAGAATGCAAATGTTCAAAAGTGGTTCATTCAATTGTTGAGACAATAAACCAAAGGCATTGGTTACATATAGAACAGTTGCCACTTGCAGTTAATTAATTTATTTTAAAAGAAATAATGCCCCCTGGCATTGAAGGTGGGGTCACAAATCATGGTTGCATCAGATGTAGGGACTAAGGAAATATCATCGATCCCTGGAATAGTAGTTCCCCTCCGGTTTCCTTCGAAGGAACGTTACCACCAGTTCATCAGGTCGAATCTCTTGCACCTGAAACATGCAAGTACCTGCGATTTCAACTAAAAATTGATGCAATATGTGTACTAGCAGGGCCGGACTAGGCGAAGAGGAGGGGGGGGGTTGCCAGTGGTGCCCCAGGGGGATGTCCCCCCTGGCGGCAGGGGCGGATCAGTTCATTTTATGACTGGTTTTTGTCAAAAGTGTATTGTGAAGATATGGGTGTGAAGGCGCGAAGCGCCGAGCCGACGGCGCGAAGCGCCTAGCTTACTAGGGGGGTCCGGGGGCATGCCCCCCCGGAAAATTTTGAAAAAAAGGATGCAAAATGGTGCAATCTGGTGCATTCTGAGGATGATCATTACCAGTTTCAGGCAGCAGATTTTGTCACTGATTAATACCCCCAAAATTGAAACTCAATGTAAAATAAAGAAATGCATACCTCATTCAATATTTTTATTTTTTGGCTGGGGGAGGGTCCGGAAACCCTAGAACCCCCCCCCCCCCCTCGTTGTGGGGGTCAGGGGGCAAAGCCCCCTGAAGCTGACGGGTAGGTCATATTCTGAGATAGGAAAATGGTCGCTCCTTGCATGAGACGGCATAAAATAAGCAATAATAAAAAAAAAATTAAATAAGTAAGGTACATGTTTAGGCTAGGGGGGGGGGTTGCGCAACCCCCATAACCCCCCCGGTAGTCCGGCCCTGACTAGTTTCACTAACATGAATTTGTTTAATGTCTATCAAGATTTTGATGCATCCACATTCACTGGCTAAAAACAAAATAAAGTAATTATTTTGTTCAGACTTACCATTCCATTGAACATACAACTTTTACAATTAAAGAAAACATTGACACTTACCGTTCCTTTAAATGGATTTCGGAAATTTAATTTTGATCATAATTTTTTATATTTTTAATTTTCAGAGCTTGTTTTTAATCCAAATATAACATATTTATATGTTTTTGGAATCAGGAAATGATGTAAAATAAGATGAACGTAAATGTGGATCGTTTTATATATAAAAAAAAAAATATTACAATTTTCAGATTTTTAATGGCCAAAGTCATTAATTAATTTTTAAGCCACCAAGCTGAAATGCAATACCGAAGTCCGGCCTTCGTCGAAGATTGCTTTACACAAATTTCAATCAATTTAATTGAAAAATGAGGGTGTGACAGTGCCGCCTCAACTTTTACAAAAAGCCGGATATGACGTCATCAAAAGTATTTGTCGAAAAAAAGAAAAAAACGTCCGGGGATATCATACCCAGGAACTCTCATGTCCAATTTCATAAAGATCGGTCAAGTAGTTTAGTCTGAATCGCTCTACACACACACACGCACAGACAAACAGACACACACACACACATACACCACGACCCTCGTTTCGATTCCCCCTCTATGTTAAAACATTTAGTCAAGTTTTGACTACGTGAAATCGAAAGAAAAACTATTATTAACAAATGTGTAGCCTAATTTTTCACTTCATAGAATATCATAGCAGCAAAAACTCACCTTTTCTTAAGAACCTTGGGTGTTGATCACTGTCGTAACAAAATCACAGACTTCGGAAACATTCTCGAAATCTTTCTTCGCTGCTGGAAGCTGAACTATTTCTCTCTGTAACTGCGCATGCGTAGTCACCCGCACCTCTAAGTCACTACGCGCAAAATAGTTCTAATCTTTCTTCAAAACTCTGAACATTATTTGCAAAACCGTTCACCATCGTAACGGAATTTTGAAGAAGCATGTCATATTGCGCAACTTTCAACTTAGTTTGCAGATGCAATTTTGAGAAAATAATACTTAAATAACATTTAGCTTAGCGATTTTCTATGCCCTTTCATGTCAAGATCGTGTTGAAAATGAATATGCAAATTCTAAAGTTCAAATTTAGGACTTGTTGCTGTTGCACGCGTGCGGAAACATATGTTACGACAGTGATGGCAAACTTTCAAGCGATTAATTTCGTTTAAAAAAACAATTCTGTGGACAAAATAACATTTCAACTGTCAAGTACACTTAAACCAAACACACATAACAAAAATAGCAGTCCTTGGACATTCTAAACGATTCTTGTAGTGAGGTACAAAACTAGTTGATGGTTCATGTCACAGATCAGACCTTCATTTTTCACGCATTTAATCATTTCTTTCGCAAAACAACCTTCATAATAATCATGCAAAATACTCAGTTTTGTTTGTACTATTTCTTTATTCATTTTACTTCTCAAACATACCAATATCATGATTTAAAATTCAGTATGTTTCAATTGTGGGCTAATTTGATTATGGCACACACAAAAGGATCAGTTTCTGAGACGCACCCATATGTAAATCTATTAGATAATGTATTGCAGTGATCAAAAAGATGCGTTTGGGTGTTGTCTCCCCTTATTGGAAAGAATTTGCTCACTTAGGCGTGGCTGGTTAAGACACTGAAAATGCCTTGTAGTGATAGTGGTCCTTTTTACATTTAGTCAAGTTATGACTAAATGTTTTAACATTGAGGGGGAATCGAGATGAGGGTCGTGGTGTGTGTGCGTGTGTGTAGAGCGATTCAGACCAAACTACTGGACCGATCTTTATGAAATTTGACATGAGAGTTCCTGGGTATGATATCCCCAGACGTTTTTTTCATTGTTTTGATAAATGTCTTTGATGACGTCATATCCGGCTTTTCGTGAAAGTTGAGGCGGCACTGTCACGCCCTCATTTTTTAACCAAATTGGTTGAAATTTTGGTCAAGTAATCTTCGACGAAGCCCGGACTTCGGTATTGCATTTCAGCTTGGTGGCTTAAAATTTAATTAATGACTTTGGTCATTAAAAATCTGAAAATTGTAAAAAAAAAATATTTTTGTTAATAAAACTATCCAAATTTACGTTCATCTTATTCTCCATCATTTGCTGATTCCAAAAACATATACATATGTTATATTTGGATTAAAAACAAGCTCTGAAAATTAAATATATAAAAATTATTATCAAAAATTGTTTTTTGAAATCAATTTAAAAACACTTTCATCTTATTCCTTGTCGGTTCCTGATTCCAAAAACATATAGATATGATATGTTTGGATTCAAAACACGCTCAGAAAGTTAAAACGAAGAGAGGTACAGAAAAGCGTGCTATCCTTCTCAGCGCAACTACTACCCCGCTCTTCTTGTCAATTTCACTGCCTTCGCCATGAGCGGTGGACTGACGATGCTACGGTCTTGCTGAAACATTGCATTGCGTTCAGTTTCATTCTGTGAGTTCGACAGCTACTTGACTAAGTGTTGTATTTTCGCCTTACGCGACTTGTTTTTTTATATAAAAGAATCTGTCACAGGATAGTCTTACAGAGAGAGTACAGCTTTATTGATCTTGTGAAGTTTGAAGGTACAAATTAGGAGATAATAAACTGAAGGAGCAATGATACACAGGGGATAACTTGTCCAAAGCGAATAGGGCAGCAGAATGCAGGGAGAGAATACAAATATGAACCTTAGAAACATTCCAACAGTAATTGGACACTCCATTCAAACACGAACATTCTCAGAAATAGTGAAACATAAATGTTTGTGGATACATGTTCTTTTTAAACCAAGTTACGCACAGGAAGAGCATGCTTGATCCATTATTGGATTGGTCAAAACTGTGTACATTTGGTCAGAAGTAGGTGTCTGTCAAAGTCTCAGTGTTGTATTTACATTGATTTAAATGATTTATATTAAATGGTTAATTGACGAGCGCAGTGGCCTAGTGGATAAGCCATCGGCCTCCTAGTCCTATACGGAAGGTCACAGTTACGAATCCAAGCTCCCGCTCCTGGTGGGTGGAGGCTGGAGATTTTTGTTTTTATCTCCCAGGTCAACTTATGTGCAGACCTGCTTGTGCCTTATTCCCCTGTGTGTGTCCATCCAAAACAACAAGCACAAGAACAAGTGCGCATGGAAAAAATCCTGTAATCCATATTAGAGTTTGGTGGGTTATAGAAACATGAAAATAACCAGCATGTCTCCCCCAAAAGCGGCAAATGGCTGCCTGAATGGTGGGGTCAAAACGGTCGTACATGTAAAAACCCACTTGTGCAAAAGCATGAGTGAACATGGGAGTTTCTGTCCATGAACGAAGAAGATGAAATGGTTATTTGATCACACTGCAGATGGTTTGTGTTTTGAAGTCATAGATCAATACTATGCCTGGACTTCATTTGTTCTGAGGGCTAAAGACATATATTTGGTGGTTGACCTTTTACCTTTATAGTACTGAGGGTTATACAGACATTGTCATTGATTTAGTGGTTGACCCTTTACCCTTTCCTCTTACTCACAAAAAATGTGGGCAATCAAAATTTGAGAATGTGATTTCCTAATTTGTCTAATCTCAGGGCCACCAAGCTGTGTATAAATACAGCTTTTTGATTTGTTCCACTTTCAAGGGGCCGGGGGCGCAACTTCAAACAATCACTCGGAGAATTAATTTGAGGGTGCTATCTACAACCTGCTAGCTCTCAAAGCCAATAAGGCAAGAATATATCTTGGGAACAGTCTCAGTAGAGAAAAATTAAAATTCACAGGGACAAGCTGCTGTTCCTGCCAGTAGACATAATTATACAGTCTCATATAATTTTTAACTGTGTTCGTTTTGTACCAATGGTTTCCATAGGTTTTACATATCCATTTCCATATCCATAGAATATCTTATTTATACCCTCTTGATTATATGGGGGATATTGCAGCTAAAGAACCTGCTGCAAGAATCAACCCCAACTTATAATCAACCCCCAGACACTCTTTTTCTTCTTCTTCTTCTTCGTTCTTGGGCTTAGACTCCCACGTTCTCTCATGTTTTTAGCACGAGTGGGTTTTTACCTGTATGACTATTTTTACCCCGCCATTCAGGCAACATAAAGCCCTTTGCTACTTACCATTGACTGAAGACAAATCGTCTGCAAATTGATCAACTGATTAGTGTTACATATATGACCATAACAGAATTACCTAAACATTTCCACACAGTATTTTTGATCACTCTTTATTTGTCTAAATTTACAGTTTCAACCATTCGAGCAAGCAATTCCTGTGTCTCTTTGATTCTATAAATGATTTAAGGACACATCCACAACATATTTGCATTGGACTATTGTTGAGGAAAATGTGTGTTTGGATCAAGTCTGAACTTACTGTTTCAGTTTATGTTTTGTTCGCTGAAATATATCTTATATATATTATATATATTAAACCATCACAATGATACGCGTCTGATAAAAATTTAGCGAATCATTTCAGACTGCAGATTATCACTCATGGACTCTCAATTTTTGTGTGTGTTTACCCAAAAATCAATGTGTTCAGCAAGGCAGCATAAGGAACATGTAGGGCAGGATTGGTATACTTCAGCGAAGGTTTCAGCTGTTCTGCCATCAGTTCTCCATGGCTGCACTCTCCATGGTCAGGTTGCACACCTCTTGAGCAAATCTGGGCAAATATTCACATTTATTATCATTGAACTATCATGATTCACACGACTTAGTATTATTTTTTTAATGTGTACCTATTTTTACATGTATCTGTTTAGTGAGATGGTGGGCAAATGTATAATTTGTATGTGTAGTCTTTAACAAAAATGTCATGGAATAAACCTAATATTTGTTTGCCTGGTTGTCTCTGTGTGTGTCTGCATTGTGTTTGTAAAATCAGTTTCTATGGCAATGCGTTAAATACATTTAATTCACTTACTTAAATAAATAATTCTTTTATTACCTGAACCAACGCCCCCAAAAAGGTCATCTGATGATTTGTGCCAGTCTGCTATACATGTTAGTTGGTAATGCTTTTTGAGTCACTTGAGAAAAAGTGACTCTATGTAATCGGTCAGTGTTAGTCTGTCCGGCCGGCCGTCCGGCCGGCCGTCCGGCCGGCCGTCCGGCCGGCCGTCCGTAGACACCACCTTAACGTTGGACTTTTCTCGGAAACTATCAAAGCGATCGGGCTCATATTTTGTTTAGTCGTGACCTCCAATGACCTCTACACTTTAACGATGGTTTCGTTGACCTTTGACCTTTTTCAAGGTCACAGGTCAGCGTCAAAGGAAAAATTAGACATTTTATATCTTTGATTGAAACTTTGTAGGATTATTCTTTACATCAAAGTATTTACATCTGTAGCCTTTTACGAACGTTATCAGAAAAACAAGGGAGATAACTAGCCTTTTCTGTTCGGCAACACACAACTTAACGTTGGGCTTTTCTCGGAAACTATAAAAGTGACCGGGCTCAAATTTTATGTGAACGTGACTCCCAGTGACCTCTACACTTTGACGTCTGCTTTGGTGACCTTTGACCTTTTTCAAGGTCACAGGTATGCTTCAGGTATGCATTGTGTTGTGAATAGTTTCTCTGATGCCTCATATAATATTCAGAACTGCGAAAGTGACTCGATCGAGCGTTTGCTCTTCTTGTTTGTTTTGTTTTTTGGGTGTCATGCAAGAGACACTCAGTATTATTCTGTTAGCAGCCTTGTAAAAGTGATACTAAAAATGTTCTCTAGCCCTGTTCCCCACCAGACTGTGGTCTCGTAGCGCTGCATTGGACACAACATTTCGAACACAAGCACGCGATTAACAACCAAACAGACCTACGAGCACCAAATGTTTATTCATCAAATTCAATCCATCATAAAACGTAAACGTTCAAAGCTTACAACCACCCAAAATAATAAGTGTACAATAAAAAGTAAAATACCAAGACTGAAGCAAGTATTAAACAGGAGGGGTGGGATTACGACTTTAATTCTGCACAGAACCAGTCTTGCTGCAGTGTTGCATGACTGGCACTAGTACAGAACATGATTATGTCTGGTCCGTGCACAGGCGCACGCATGGTTACAGTTGAGGCACTGTTGAACATTAGTTTTCAACTTTTGACATTCCTGCCAGACTTCATCTGTCTTTTATTGTTGTTCATAGAGTTTTGAAAATATACAGCTGAATCTAACAAATATGTGAGTCGTATTTCAAATACCCATTTATGATTAGCTGGCGTACAATAATGGACTTATCGTTGTAAATTCATGTACATGTTCTTTGATTTGGAAAATAAAGAATACTTCACATGGATTGGTGAAACAACTCAGAAGGGCCCAACTGTATGAGTTACGACTGACCTTTTTTTTTAACAATGTCGCTCGCATCCTTCCAGATATCACTGGTGTGCTGGACAGTTGAAAACTCATTTTCCTGAAGAATAAATCGGAGCACAAAGTACCGATCGATCAACCAAAGAAGCTAAGCTAACCACAACAACCCTAAGACACTCACAAACACGCGTGCGTGCATACACACACACACACACACACACACACACACACACACACAGATTTGCAAACACTATTTTGCTTCTTTGTTGGAGTGGCGCTACAAAAACAAATTTATACATTTTAGTTGAACATTGTCGCATAAACTCCATACTGACTATCCCCTTACCCGCCAAAGTACTGCCAATCGAACTTTGGACCATGTATTCCACTCATTTATCTAATTTGTGGTGAACAAATGTATTTTGACTTAGGTAAGCGCTTCGTCGCAAAATCTTCTTTTTTTTCATTCAAGGGACGTAATCTAGCTCAGCGTGTTCGAATAAATCGAATTTTTTGGGTCGAATTTATTCCAAATCCGCTTGACATATATATGAACTTGACATTCGATCTTTTCTACCTCAAATCATTGTGCCCCTTGAAATTGTCAGGTAAGCAGTACGTGAGTCTAGAGTTAATTTTGTCAGAAGCCTGGCTGACGTCCAACAGTTGTCATCTTCGAAAGCAAGCAATCCAGATCGGAATTTAAAATGAAAAAATCTAAACAAGTGTATCAACAGGAGGAAAAATCCGAAAATTGTTTGTGGCTTGAAGATTTTGAAAATGCTGATTAATACCAAAAGCATGAGACTTATAGGCTAAAGAAATATCTCCTAGTACCCGAAGGAGCACGATGAATACCCCCCAAAATACAGAAGAGGTAGATCTAGTGAGTGTTGGGATACAACTTGGCTTTAAAATACCGAACAGATCAACAATGCAACAACTTGACCTGGCTGGGTGGCATTGGGAGAAGAGAAGGATAAGCTTATGTTAGTCATTATGGAACATCGTATTTTACCTACCAGTTGAATACTTCTGGTTGCATTTTCACTCAATACAATAATCAAGTTCAGGTTCGATCTCTTCAAACATGACATCAGGGGCCATGCCGATGAAAGACTGCTGAAGCGCCGATGAACGTCAATTTCAATTTTGTAATACTGATGCCATAGAAAATACTCGATGATCTGTCGCGCACGCAAACACACACAGGAAATAAAAGAAATAACCTTGCCGGCAAAGCATGAACTAACCTTATTCCACTGAAGGCAATAAAAGCAGAAAAATTGGTTTCACTTTTTAATTTACCAGTTCCTTTTGGAGTTCAAGTACTGAACCAATCGCTTGTCTTGTTACGTTCTTGATCAGATCGATTGGCATGGCAACCAGTATCGAGATGCGCAGTAGCGATACTCTTGAAATTCGAGTCCGACCAATGAAATTACAGAGTATCGATACTCAAAGTCTCGATACTCGCAGTATCGAGGGAAGACCAATGAAATGAACGAGTCTCGATACTCGGAGTATCGAGACTTTGAGTATCGAGACTTTGAGTATCGATACTCAGTCTCGATACTGTGGGCCTTTTGGCGCACCAGGGTGCTGTTCACACTCGAGATCAGAATTTAACCAATCGTTTTGTAGACACTCGATACTGAACTAGGGCGGCATAGCAACCATACTCGATACCACGGATTGGTTCATTTCCATACTCGATACTCGCAGTATCGAGGGAAGACCAATGAAATGAACGAGTCTCGATACTCGGAGTATCGAGACTTTAAGTCTCGATACTCCCAGTATCGAGACTCAGTCTCGATACTGTGGGCCTTTTGGCGTTCCATACATTTAATAATCGCATTCTAAGAAAGAGCAAAATTCTCACTCTGCGCGCGGTTCATTTCCAGAATCGCGTAGCGCGAAGTTGGAATTCCAACAATGGCGGCCATAGTTGGAATTCCAACAAAGCGCAGGTCATTTCCGGAAAAGCGCCGCTGACTAGATGGGACGCAACACTGTCTCTGCAGCCCAGAGAGACTGTGAGTTTAATATATAATCAGTTAAGACTGAGTAAAAAAATATTACAATCGATAGTTACCAGTGAAACTGAAGTTATATCGGAACACTCTTGTTGTGTTTTTGTTGTTGTAAAATGTAAGATCTGAAACGTTAAAAATTACGTAAAATTGGTGCGTTTTGGTCGAGCGGGATGGGTCGTTGAACTGTGTTGTTACAACCCGCCGAAGTTATCAAAAGTGTTTTTGCTTTTTGTAATTCGGTTGGTTTGGTGCGTTATACAATGCATCTGCTTTTTCAAGACTAAGCATTGATCACATAGGCCATCATGACTTGTATCATTTTACATCGCATTCTAAGAAAGAGCAGAATTCTCACTGTGCGCGCGATACATTTCTAGAATCGCGTAGCGCAAAGTTGGAATTCCTACAATGGCGGCCATTGTTAGAATTCCAACAAAGCGCAGATCATTTCCGGAAAAGCGCCGATGACGAGATGGGTCGCAACACCTGAACTGTGTTGTTACAGCCCCCCGAAGTTATCAAAAGTGTTTTTGCTTTTTGGTTGGTATGGTGCGTTATACAATGCATCTGCTTTTTCAAGACTAAGCATTGATCACTTTAAAACACAAGGATCATCATAGGCCATCATGACTTGTATCATTTTACATCGCATTCTAAGAAAGAGCAGAATTCTCACAATGCACGCGGTACATTTCTAGAATCGCGTAGCGCAAAGTTGGAATTCCTACAATGGCGGCCATTGTTGGAATTCCAACAAAGCGCAGGTCATTTCCGGAAAAGCGCCGATGACGAGATGGGTCGCAACATTTACATGGTTTCTTTTCTAACTTTGCATAAATTTATAATGAAAAGAGTCCATCTATCTTTCTTGCAGTTTATTTCACAAACGAAATCATTTATCGTTTTATCTATTTATTTATTGAGTGTTTTTTGTGTGTAAACGTAACATTTCAATCAGAAATGTAGCAAGTTTATTACACTTTTACTTTTTGTTCTTTATTTATCATTCCGGTTACAAATTTCCATTTGATGTTTCAAATGCTCAGTTTTTCAAAAATTCCATAGTATGTGTGTCACTGTGTGTGTGTGTGTGTGTGTGTGTGTAACTTTCTCCAATCTGTTAAATTCAGAATGCAAAATGAGGGAAAACTGGTATGTTTTTTTTAATTTGAAGAATTTGACAAGTTTACTGTAACTGATTTTTTATTGTTCAGCACAAAGTGGCATGCTAATATCAGGAAATTTACAAATGTCCTGGTTTTGAGAATTTACTGTAACAAAATCAAGGAAAAGAAAGCCAACAAAGAATTTCAGGTGGCAGCCCAAATTTTTGACCTGTTGACAAAAATATACACTTGTGTGTGTGTGTGTGTGTGTGTGTGTGTGTGTGTGTGTGTGTGTGTGTGTGTGTGTGTGAGAGTGAGAGAGAGAGAGATAGAGGCAGGTGAGTGTGGAGAGTCAGTATTGTCCTATGATTGTAAGTACACATATACATGTAATATGTAAGCACAGGTATATTATCTTAAAGTAATGAACTTGTGATGTAAGCTAGTAGCTTAAAGATGTGTACTGAGATGACTGCAGTTATACTTAACATCACACGTACACACACACACACACACACACACACACACACACACACACACACACAGACACAGACACATACAGACAGACACACCCACGCATTCAGTTTCAAAGTTCCCCGTTTTAATGTTTTGCACGTAGAGACTTTGAACATCTACTCATTGGAAGCTAAACAGACATCCTTCATTTCGAAAGAGAATTCAAAGACCAGGGAATGATGATTCCGAATCACAGTACAAAGACAATTATTTTGACGCTGTTCTTGACTAGTTTTGTAATATATATAAACCAAGGAAAGTATTGAAGATATTGCAGGTATGAAGAACAAACACAGTTTCTAAGTTCAACACTGAGACAGTGGAATCATCGTTTTAAGAGCTCTAAAAAATGTGAGAAAATCTGATCTTAAAACGGAGGCAGTCGCAAAATGGTACGTGTAGTACAGTGGTACCCCCCTTTTAAGACCCCCCATTTTAAGACCCCCCATTTTAAGACCCCCCCTTTTAAGACCCCCCATTTTAAGACCCCCCCTTTTAAGACCCCCCCTTTTAAGACCCCCCCTTTTAAGACCCCCCCTTTTAAGACCCCCCATTTTAAGACTTCCTCCCTTTTAAGACCCTGTTTTTTCACATTTTCTGTTCATATCCTCTGTAAACTTACCCCCATTTTAAGACTCCCTCCCTTTTAAGACCCTGTTTTTTCACATTTTCTGTTCATATCCTCTGTAAACTTACCCCCATTTTAAGACTTCCTCCCTTTTAAGACCCTGTTTTTTCACATTTTCTGTTCATATCCTCTGTAAACTTACCCCCATTTTAAGACTTCCTCCCTTTTAAGACCCTGTTTTTTCACATTTTCTGTTCATATCCTCTGTAAACTTACCCCCATTTTAAGACTTCCTCCCTTTTAAGACCCTGTTTTTTCACATTTTCTGTTCATATCCTCTGTAAACTTACCCCCATTTTAAGACTTCCTCCCTTTTAAGACCCTGTTTTTTCACATTTTCTGTTCATATCCTCTGTAAACTTACCCCCATTTTAAGACTTCCTCCCTTTTAAGACCCTGTTTTTTCACATTTTCTGTTCATATCCTCTGTAAACTTACCCCCATTTTAAGACTTCCTCCCTTTTAAGACCCTGTTTTTTCACATTTTCTGTTCATATCCTCTGTAAACTTACCCCCATTTTAAGACTTCCTCCCTTTTAAGACCCTGTTTTTTCACATTTTCTGTTCATATCCTCTGTAAACTTACCCCCATTTTAAGACTTCCTCCCTTTTAAGACCCTGTTTTTTCACATTTTCTGTTCATATCCTCTGTAAACTTACCCCCATTTTAAGACTTCCTCCCTTTTAAGACCCTGTTTTTTCACATTTTCTGTTCATATCCTCTGTAAACTTACCCCCATTTTAAGACTCCCTCCTTTTTAAGACCTGATTTTCTCAGATTTTTGAAGGTCTTTAAAAGGGGGTTCAACTGTACATTAACCTTCACTGTGCTTTGTGGCCGACCCAGAGCCTCACAAAATCATCTTTATCTCTGATTCTGAACCTATTTGGAGTTTTCAATTGAGATTTCATGTAATCTCTAATCACCATACAACCTTCCCATTGCCCAACTTTTGAAAGATTATCTTTGTAAACAAACAAATAACCAATGACGTAATTTAAACTACACAGTCCGGATGATGTGCGTCGTGGACGACCAATACGGAATTATACGCTGTTTATCCTTATTCGGATGGCCTGGGTTGTGTACGACCCATAAAAGAGGCGGCAAAACGTTTATTCCTATCTGGATGGCGTGGGTCGTGAAAGACCCATACTTTTTACGTTGAATCCTTCTTTGGAAAGTATGGATCGTACAAGACCCACATCATCCGGACTGTGTAGCAACAAATTGCTTTCACAGGTTTGTAAACATCCCTCAAAGGAAATATTCTTTGTTACTCAAAACTGGCTAACATTTACACACAACTTCAAAACGCTGGAAGATATGCAACAAACCGGCATCACATCCAACTCTCTCTTTCTTTCTCTCTCTCTCTCTCTCTCTCTCTCTCACACACACACACACACACACACACACTCATGAACACTTCATTAACAATGCATACACAAAGCTATATAATATATACGACTTGTGTCTGTGTGTGTGTGTGTGTGTGTGTGTGTGTTCGCGATGCACGGCCAAAGTTCTCGATGGATCTGCTTCAAATTTGGTGGGCATATTCAGGTAGACCCCGGACACAACCTGGTCGATGAGAATTTTCAACACGTGCTCTCAGCGAGCAGCACTGAACCGATTTTGTTTTTTCCGTTCATCTTCCCAGATCCATTCCCAGTAACTCTTCCTTATCTTCTCCAGTGTTTTGCGTTTATCTCCCTTCCTTCGTGTGGCATCCATCCATATTCCCGTTACTATTTTTAGAAGGTCACTGTCCACAACGCTTTCATCCCAGCGAAGCCGGATATTCCCGTTACTATTTTTAGAAGGTCACTGTCCACAATGCTTTCATCCCGGCAAAGCCGGGTACCCAACGAAATTTGGCTCTACTTCTTCCCGGCGAAGCCGGTACCCGGCGAAGTGGGTAATCATTTAGTCTTAAATATGTATGTGTGTGTGTGTGCCGGGTGTATCTGTGTGCGCACGTGCGTGCGTGAGTACATAAGTGCGTGCGCTTGCATGCATGGCATTTCTTTGGCAACACGAAAATATACTACATTTACTAGAAATGTTGAAAAGTCTAGTCAGCCTGTGAGCCAATAGGATTATGGATCCTCATGTGTTTTAGGAAACAGGCTTTTCTAATATAACTTACTCCACATTTTTCACAGACAAATCGCCTTGGCCTATTAGAATGCCTCAACAGGTGCCTCCGCAGATGATCCTCAAGCACAAAAGCGTGATCACACAGTGTACATTTATACGGCTTTTCTGGCAATCGTGCAGGTCTAATCTCATGCTCGACCGGAGGACACGTATTATTTGGATGCTGTTTTTTCTTGTGCTTTCTCAACGACCTTGGATGAAGGTAGGAAGCTTCACACAGAGAACACTTGTATGACTTCTTGTCGAAATGTGAAACCTGTTTGTGTGAATACAGTGCTCTAAGCCGAGAAAATGTCTCTCCGCATACCAGACACTGAAATATGTCTATTTTGTGCTTTTTTGCTTTTTGATGCTTGTTCAAGGACCTCATGGATGTGTACGCTGCTCCACACACATCACACTTGTGTGGTTTGTCCTCGACGTGGGAAAATCTTTTGTGTGACAAAAGTTCAGCAAAATGCACAAATTTCTCTCCACATACCCGACAACTATGGCGATTGTTGCGGGAATCAGTCAACTTCACTGTCAACTCATGGTATCTCAAATGTGTGCTGAGAGCCTTATAAAACCTGAATGCTTTTCCGCACACATGACACAAAAAGTCACAATGATTGCGTGTTTTCATGTGTGTCTCGAGCAGAAAAGGACTGGACAAAACATCCCCACACACATCACGGACACTGGAGTGTTTCCGCATGTGCTGTGATAACTGTTGGGGTCGAAAAAACCTGAGTCCACATAACTGACACAGGTATGTCTTGAAGCCAGAATGAGAAGACCTGTGATGCTGCAACTTTTCACCGGTCTTGAAAGTTTGTCCACAGGTTTCACAAAGGTACGGTGTCTCTCCAGTGTGTGTGTGCTGATGGTCCTTCAGCCTTGAAATAACCCCAAAGACGGCACCGCACAGCTTACAGGGGTACTTCCCCCCAGCTACAGTGTGTGTTTTCAAATGCTCTCTCAGTGCTGACTGATGTTTGAAAACAACACTGCAAAGTGGACAGGGATTCCGGGGTGACGCATCTCTTCTGCAACAGGGTGTCTTCTTCTTCTTCTTGTTGCCGCTACCTGTGCAACAGGGTGTGATCGGTGTGATTCTCTGCAATCAAACAAAGATTCGAGTTCATTTATAGGTAGGGAGACTCCTAACGGTACCATAATTGGGGGTGGTCTGGTTTCTTTTACGTGTCTGCCAAGGCGCTGCGCTGGGGTAAAACTTGTTTGTTTGTTTGTTTATTTGTTGCTTTAACGTCCAGCCGACTACGCAGAGCCATATCAGGACGAGGAAGGGGGGGGGGGGGGGGATGAAGGGGGCCACTTGTCAAGCGATTCCTGTTTACAAATGCACTAACCCATTACTTGTGTCCCAGCAGGCTTTAGTAAAACTAAATTAATACCTACTGGAAGATTACCAGTTTCCAGTATGTTAAAAATAGGCTTAACCTATCTACTGCTGGACTTACATCAGAACACTAACAGATTAAACTATACATGAATCGCGAGACAAGCGGCAAGAGAAGAGATTTTTGGAAAAAAATACAGGTGAATGAGCAAGAAGGCAGAAAAAAGAAAAGAATTCATGAAGAAAAGGAGAGCATGACAGGAAAGAGGAACCAAAAATCTACCTAACAGCAAACTAGAAAGCTCCTGCGGTTCCAAAAACAGGAGGGGCCTTTAATTTCATAACCGCAGTGCCCCACTGCGGGAAGGGTAAAACTATACTGCTTATTAGTAAACAAAGCGGCCATCAATGAAGATAAGATCTTACCTTCCCCTTTTCGTTGACTCGCACACTACCCCCATGCAAAGAGTCAGGATGATACCTCAATGTGAGCACGCTGACACAGAAATAAACCTTTCAGCATTACAAGCTGGTTATTGCGCTGGTCCTTTAGGTACCGCGAAACAGCGTGAAAATCAGAATTCTCATTCAGTTGTGACTTGTAACCCATGTAGAATTCTCCATTTCTGATTGTTTTTTGTTGTTAAAAAGTCTGATAATTCACAGCACATTAACTCTGTTTCAGATGTTGTTATGCAGAGAAAAATCCCAAATTATTTGAAGAAAAGTAACTTGGTTTTCAGATTTCGTTTCACTGAGGGTTGTGTTTCTTTTCCGATACTTCGTTGAGGCAGTATTTTCAGCAAAATATGTTGACGTATTTTTAATCTCATAAACATGCTATAAATATGGTTTAGGGCATACACTCATTTTGCTGGTGAATGTTTTGCTGGCAGTGGAATTTGAAAACGCTACCACCCGTCCCCCTTATTGTGTTATATGGTCCTAATTCCAACATTTCCATGAGTTTTGTGCCCTAAACCCATGCGAAATTGTTGCGCAGAAGATGAACTTATTTTTGTTGTGTAATTCGTTTGTTTACATGTTCCTTCTTGGGACTCAGTTAGCCAATATACACCATGCCAAGCCAGCAGACAAGAGAACTAAGTGAAGTCTGCTTCCTTCCTTGTGCAGGATGATCCAAAAAAAAATGCAGCCCTAAAAAAAATGCTTATGAATTCTACATCTGTTAAAGGCACAGTAAGCCTCCCGTAAACCATCACAGAGCTCCCCGAGCGTCTACATACAGTACAAGCATACTTCCATTTGAACGCTCACCGAACGGGAACATCCTGGCTGCTTTCTGTCGAGCGCGAGAAATTTTCAAAGAATTTATTTTCGTGGACTTGCTCCTCTACAACAATGGCGCCTCGTTTTGGTGCTGGACGGCGGTTATGAATATTCCGAATACCGGAAATCACGCCCGGACAGTAAGCCTCCCGTAAACCATCACAGATACTGTCAGGCTTTTACACACAGTACAAACACCCTTCCATTTGAACGCTCACCAAACGGGAACATCCTAGGTGCCCTACGTAAAGAGCGAGCAATTTTTAAAGAATTAATTTTGCAGATTGTCTCGAACACTTTTTGGACCCATCCTGAACTCAGGTCAAAAATGAGTTACTTCCCTTTGGGTCATATTCTATCGATGTAAACTGGCCATAGCCGTGGATCGATGATTATCAGAATTTTTGTGGCCCGTGGTGCGTTTTTGCGCTGGACCTAACTTTTAAAATCTAAATAATAAATTGACAGCTTGTTACACAAACATTCTTAAATCATAAAAGATCAGTACAATTCGAAGTTGTGAAAGTTTGAAAAAAGAAAAGCCCGGAAGCAGGGTCACGCAAGGGTCGTAGCAGACGACGGTTTATGCATCGCCGTTTAACACTAACAGTCAAAAGCCATCGCTTGAGTTCTTGTGAACCACAGCCGTTTGTTTCGTGCATAAAAACGTGCTATTCAATCAATCAATGACGCTTATATCGCGCATATTCCGTGGGTACAGTTCTAGGCGCTCTGCAGTGATGCCGTGTGAGATGAAATTTTATACGGCCAGTAGATTGCAGCCATTTCGGCGCATATTTACCTTTCACGGCCTATTATTCCAAGTCACACGGGTATAGGTAGACAATTATTAACTGTGCCTAAGCAATTTTGCCAGGAAAGACCCTTTTGTCAATCGTGGGATCTTTAACGTGCACACCCAATGTAGTGTACACGGGGGGGAGGGTTCGGACACCGAAGAGAGTCTGCACACAAAGTTGACTCTGAAATAAATTTCCGCCGAACCTGGGATCGAACTCACGCTGACAGCGGCCAACTGAATACAAATCCAGCGCGCTACCAACTGAGCTATATCCCCGCCCCGCTATTGTAGATAAGCTCACATCGAGTCGCATTCAAATGACTAACTGACGACTACATTGTGAAAAAGGGAAACTGGATCAAACGGGTTCACGATGGCTCAGGGGTAAGATAAACCACGCAAAAAAAAATTCTTTGAAAATTGTTCGCTCCGGCTTTACGGAGGGCACCTGGGATGTTCTCAATCGGTGAGTGTTTAAATGAAAGGGTGTTTGTTCTGTGTGTAAAAGCCTGACCGTATCTGTGATGGTTTACGGGAGGCTTACTGTGCCTTTAACCGAATCACTTCATATTTTTAGAACATAAATTTCAGCCAATGCATGGCCCTTCCACAAAGCGAGAGTTACATATATCAAAGGGTCGGAATTTTGTGCAATTTAAAACAAAGTTGCCAAATTGGAGGATCGACTCAATAGTACGAGGTTTGAAATTGAGCGGTAGCCAAACTAACCCGATTTAAAGCCCTCCAGATTGTTGATTGTTACGTTTGGAGTAATTCGAATGACATAGTATACCTTAATCAACATTAGACAATCAGTGACTTCAATACAGCAATTACAGGGCATTTCCCATGGATGATGAATGGTTTTTTTTTCATTTATGAAATTTGCGCGACATTGCGCAAGTGTAACTTTACAACAAAGCGGTTAATTTTTCCAGTCATTTGAGTTTTGCAAATATGTTTGTATTTGTTGTGCATGAACTTCAGTTTGTCCTCGAACATTCTACAAAGTTTCGAGACTGTTGGTAAAATTGTCCGACATTTACCTTTTCTCCGAAATATGTTCCAAATTACATCTCCGAACTTGTCATTGGCACGAAAGCTTTTCTGTCTAGGGATTGCCCTGATCCTAGCTGTAACTCTTTCTTCAGGTCACAGATGATCTAGGGTGTGTTTATGTAACCTCAGACATTCTGATAATCCAAAAGGTAACAGTCTGGAGAGTTTAAAATCAGGGAATAATTGTTATCGTTCAATGACAAATCTCGTTCTGTTGAGTCGATCGCCGAATTTGGCATCTTTTTGTTAATTTGGACAAAAGTCAGATTATCTAAACGTCCCGGCCCGCTATCTCTTTCTCTGTGTCTTTGTCAGTCAGTCAGTCAGTCAGTCAGTCAGTCTGCCTGCCTGCCTGCCTGCCTGTCTCTCTGTTGGTTTTACGCCTTTCAGTATTTAAATCTTATGCCATTTTTATTCTTGGTCATGTGCTAAACCTTTCTCTGTACATATTTTTTAGCTTTTGGTTGTATTCATTTGTTATTGAGTTAATGTTCAGGTAAATTACGACAAAGAGAACAGTTCTGCTAATTTGCTAGTTAATTTTGCCGATATTAGCTCCCAATTCCACGAATTCGCTTATTAACTTTCTACCTATCACTATCAGGGATGGATCACATCATTTTGAAGTGGGTTTTTTTTCTTAAAATTTCTTTTAGGGACAATCCAACAACGCAAAGCGTTTAGATGAGGGTGCGATAAAGGCGATATGTTGAAAAAGGCAAGGACAATGGAGCAATCTGAGCAAATTTAAGAAACTTCCCCTAATACACCTTCCAATAAGTAAATTTAAGAAGACAAGTTTGGCTAAAAACAGGGACAATTGACCGATCTGGTGCAACATGAGCCAACAAATTACCCAACTATTTTTCAAAACCATCACTTAGAAGTTAGAAGACAAAGGCCGACTCAAGGAAAATGAAGCAATCTGGTGCAATCTGAGTCATCTGTTTTTCTTTATTTTAAAATTAATTTATCTCTTCTTTTTTTCGCTCTTTTTTAAAAAATTGTATTAATTTTTTTTAGGCAGGGATGGGGGGGGGGGGGGGGGTGTCCCGAAACCCCCACTGGATCCGCCCCAGGCCTATAAATCAACCCATACGTGGAATGCAATCAGACAGACGGATATCTGTATTTCAATCATTTCTACATGAAGACAATTAGTCTTCATGGTGATGGAACCTGCTTTAACATTAATAGTCTTCAGGTGTGGTTCGCGCTTTTTGTTATATATTTCCTGAATGTTGTTCAAAGCATCTACGATGTGGGCTTTTTATGAAATTGTCAATCAACACAACCCTCATTGTAAGAATAATTAACAGATATTAGTCTGGGTGAGTCGCTTAAAAAATGAATCTTTGCCTGTTGTCAACAATTTTGAATTTCACACGAAAATCACGTTTTTCCGCTTATGTCAAGAAAACAGAATTAATAGCAGCGAGACAGGTCAAGAAAAATACAAATTACATTCTTTCTGCCTGTACCGCGCTATTTAATCAAAAAGATTCCACCCCAACGCTGGCCTAAAACGTCACTGCCGAAGCCCAAAAGGAAAGGCAAGGCAGAACGACACTACATCCACTCCTCTCTAATGCGCCTATAATATAAACATCCCCCCCCCCCCCCCCCCCCCCCCCCCCCCCCAAATCCGTCAACTCTAACCACCACTATTCACCCTTACATCCAGTTTTTGACGACCATCTTTTATCACCTCGGCCGTGCCTCGGGCACACTATCAACATTCCCCTCCCTTCGCTCTTTCCACCACCATCCGCCCTACCCACTTGTCCTAAGACTATTTAGGGGTTTTAAATCACCCAAGGTGAAGGACTTCCTCGATAAGAGAGAGAGAGAGAGAGAGAGAGAGAGAGAGAGAGAGAGAGAGAGAGAGAGAGAGAGAGAGAGAGAGAGAGAGAGAGAGAGAGAGAGAGAGAGAGAGAGAGAGAGAGAGAGAGAGAGAGAGAGAGAGAACAGGGCAGGCAGAAAATAAAACTCGACAAACTTCACAATCTAATTAACAGAAACATACACACAGAATGGCACATCACCTGGTAAGCATGGTCTCGCATAACACATGTCCTAATTTGAAGCAGCCGAGTTTCCGCCAAGGTTCTGCTGACTTTGCGTCCCGTGATCGGATGCCTTTCTGAGGCGGAATCTCGAATCTGCTGTGGTGGTGATGGGACACCCAGGTGATGATTGGTCTGCAACAAATGAGTTAGTTAGTTAGTTATTTGGTGTTTAACGTCGTTTTCAACCACGAAGGTTATATCGCGACGGAGGGAAGGGGGGAGATGGGATAGAGCCACTTGTCAATTGTTTCTTGTTCACAAAAGCACTAATCAAAAATTTGCTGCAGGGGCTTGCAACGTAGTACAATATATTACCTTACTGGGAGAATGCAAGTTTCCAGTACAAAGGACTTAACATTTCTTACATACTGCTTGACTAAAATCTTCACAAACATTGACTATATTCTATACAAGAAACACTTAACAAGGGTAAAAGGAGAAACAGAATCCGTTAGTCGCCTCTTACGACATGCTGGGGAGCATCGGGTAAATTCTTTCTGGTCCCAACCAATATGGGACTCCCCCTAACCCGCGGGGGGTCAACAAATGAGTGCCAGGTGTGCTCTAATAGTAATAAAGTTAAGTTGCTTTACAAATGTCCTGAGGAAGAGAAAAAACAAGTCGCGTATAAAGGCGAAATGACAATATTTAGTCAAGCTGTCGAACTCACAGAATGAAACTGAACGCACTGCTTTTTTCACCAAGACCACATACTTGTAGTTTCGTCAGTCCACCGTTCGTGGCAGAGGCAGTGAAATCAACAAGCCATGCAGAATAGTGCGGTAGTGGTCGCGCTGAGCAGGATAACACGCTTTTCTGTATGTCTATTCTTTTTAGCTTACTGAGTTTGTTTTCAATCCACACATAACATATCTATATGTTTTTGGAATCGGGGACCGACAAGGAATAAAATGAAATTGTTTTTAAATCGATTTCGGAATTTTTTTTTTAATCATAATTTTCATACAGTGGAACCTCCCGTAACGACCTCTCCCAAGAACGACCCCCTCCTTTTGCTGACCGAATTTCTCGGCACGGATGCTTTTCACACTGTAACTAACCTCCCAAGAACGACGCCCTACTTTTTCCGACGACCGACCTACCAACGTAGGGTCAATAACGACTTTGACCTTTTAACCAATGAGTGTCAAAGTTCATAATTACGCAGCACACGCGGAACACGCACGCCATTAGTCAGCATCAAGAGTCAGGGATTTATTTGTTTGTTTGTTTGCTTAACGCCCAGCCGACCATGAAGGGCCATATCAGGGCGGTGCTGCTTTGACATTTAACGTGCGCCACACACAAGACAGAAGTCGCAGCACAGGCTTCATGTCTCACCCAGTCACATTCTGACACCGGACCAACCTGTCCTGGCACTAACCCCATAATGCCAGACGCCAGGCGGGGCAGCCACTAGATTGCCAATTTTAAAGTCTTAGGTATGACCCGGCCGGGGTTCGAACCCATGACCTCCCGATCACGGGGCGGACGCATTACCACTAGGCCAACCGTGCCGGTTAAGAATTAGGGGTGGTAGTCTGTAGTCAGTAGTGCGTGCAAGTCAAGTGGCCCACGGCTGTCATCTTCTCACCTATTGCTGTCACAATTGAAGGACTGCCCTCGAAGTAGGGTGGAGGGAGGGATATGAGGGGTTGAGTAGGGGCAGTTAGAAGGACAACTCAATAATGAATTGATGTGTACGTACTCTGTGAGTGTGTGCTCACCAACTGAGACCTCGGGTCAATGTCCCATACTTGCCAAAGAGCAAGTTTTACCTATGGGACGGTCTCCTTTGATGTCTGAGAGGAAACTCTTCCTGTCCCAGGTTACAGACACTGACCTTCTTACCCGGGGTCAATCACTGAGTTTTACCTATGAAACCGTGTCCGTGTGTGTGTGTGTGTGTGTGTGTGTGTGTGTGTGTGTGTGTGTGTGTGTGTGTGTGTGTTATGCCTGCCCGTGTGTGCGCTGGTGTATGCACGTACATCATGGTTATCCATATGCACATCAAATAAGAACAAAAATAGGATAACGGACACAACTTTGAAGACTGAACTGCCCAACAGTTCCCTCCCCTGTGAAAAAAATTATACCTCCCAAACTCCCAATTAAGACCCCTCCTTTTTACGACCGATTTTTCTGGACATTTTCAAGGTCGTTAGTCTGGTCCGTGTGCGTTTTGTTGTCAAACTTGTTTGTGTGCATGTTGTCTTGCTCACATAGAAAAGGTTCAGTCTCCACCTCCTCCTCCCTCACCTCAATAGTCACCTCTTCATCGGAGGTCTGCTCCTCTTCTGACAAACAGGTGTCGGCTTCAGGTAATGATGGAGACAAACTGGTCTGAAATACTGGGGTAGAGTCAACAGTTCTTGTATCACCGCCTGCACTGATCTGACTTCTTCCTGGGGTAGAGTCAACTGTTCTTGTAACACGCACCTTTGATGTCGACCTGTTGGCTGTAGTGTTGCGGGTATTCTGAAATGTGTTGGTAAAAGGAAGCATTGACTAAAGATAAAGGCATTGCAAATCCAATAAAAAAGAGCGAATTCTGTTATTGCTCAGTAGGCCTAAACTTTGGCCATGACCTAGGTAAATAACCCGCGCAACAGGGCAGACAGAAAATAAAACTCGACAAACTTGACAATCTAATTAACAGAAACATACAAACAGAATGGCACATCACCTGGTAAACATGGTCTTGCACAACGCATGTCTCAGTTTGAAGCAGCCGAGTTTCCGCCAAGGTTCTGCTGACTTTGCGTCCCGTGATCGGATGCCTTTCTGAGGCGGAATCATGAATCTGATATTTTCCTGCGCTATGGTCAGAAGTTTGTGTAACTCCACCTTCAGCGATCTGATGCCTTATCGTTGTTGAGACACGTGTTTTTCTTCCTTCGCCTTGAATGATCTGGTCTCTACCTGCCACAGAATCGCATGTCTGCTGTGGTGGTTGGGTCGAAGGGAAATTGTTGGCCTGAAATAAAGGAATGACGTTCTGCTGTACTTGAGATATGTACTTATTAGGACTCATACAATACCGTAACAATTATCCTCCCAATGGCGACCTTCAAAATGTTTAGAAAAATAGGTCTTACAATGGAAGCGCCACGTTTTTTGTTTTTTATATTGGGAATTACATATTTTGCCACCATCCCCCTCTCAGTCACCCAAACCCAATAAAATTGTGTTTCATAAGAAGCTTGACACGTCACTTACCTTTCATACTTACTGTTGCTGCTGCTGATTCTCTCTCTCTCAGTAGATATCTTACAAGCCAGTCAATATTGAGCGAGGGGTGTTTCGGAAACATGCCCCCCTCGTTAGTGATTGGACCCTCCAATGTTTGCACAAGATTTTACAAGAAAAGGTCACTTTTGCACAACCCATACAAACCTGACATTACTTCCAATAATCCTCATTAATATTTACATTATTTTGTTACTTTTCAGTTTATAGTTTTTTTACTTATGTTTTTTGACCCCACCCCAAAAAGGAATGGTTGAACAGGCAACCAGAGAATTTTGTTTTTGTTTTATTGCAGAATTACAGTCTGAGAAGCAGAGACAGACCGAGTGAGAAAGATTTTTGTAATAAGGATTAATGAATTTCTAATCACATATTCATGAATCCTTATGAAAATTAATTAATTTAAATTCAACTGTAGTCTATTGTCAAACAAGAAGGGCAAAGCCCATACGACTCACATGCTTTACACATTTTTTTTCTACCAAAATACATGTGACCTTGGTCAAGGTCATCCAAGGTCATGCAACACAAAGCTGTTAATTCAAGACATAGGAAGTACAATGGTGCTTATTGGCTCTTTCTACCATGAGATATGGTCACTTTTAGTGGTTCACTCCCTTATTTTGGTCACATTTCATAAGGGTCAAAGTGACCTTGACCTTGATCATATGTGACCAAATGTGTCTCATGATGAAAGCATAACATGTGCCCCACATAATTTTTAAGTTTGAAACAGTTATCTTCCATAGTTCAGGGTCAAGGTCACTTCAAAATATGTATACAATCCAACTTTGAAGAGCTCCTGTGACCTTGACCTTGAAGCAAGGTAAACCAAACTGGTATCAAAAGATGGGGCTTACTTTGCCCTATATATCATATATAGGTGAGGTATTCAATCTCAAAAACTTCAGAGAAAATGGGAAAAATTAGACAACATTTATGGCCCCTGCGACCTTGACCTTGAAGCAAGGTCAAGATGCTATGTATGTTTTTTGGGGCCTTGTCATCATACACCATCTTGCCAAATTTGGTACTGATAGACTGAATAGTGTCCAAGAAATATCCAACGTTAAAGTTTTCCGGACGGACGGACGGACGGACAGACGACTCGGGTGAGTACATAGACTCACTTTTGCTTCGCATGTGAGTCAAAAATCGTTCTATAGGATTGTAGATATGAGTCATGTGTATCTTTGCGTCAAATATCATGCATTTCTGATGTATGATGTTGCTGTAAAACCGTAAATTTTGACTAAATGTTTTAACATAGATAGGGAATCAAAGCGAGGGTCGTGGTGCATGTGTGTGTGTGTATGTTCAGAGCGATTCAGAGAAAACTACTGGACCGATTTTCATGAAACTTTACAAGAGAGTTTCTGAGTATGGTATCTACTGTCTTTAACCGCTAGGCTATTGCGCTCATCATGTTACACACAAGTGTCTGCGAAAGCACGCTGTGACAAACAGAAACAGACAGACAGATGAAAAAGCAGATGGAGTACCTGGTAATGCAGACACGCCTTAGTCTGAAGCTGCCGACTTTCTTCTGTTCCCTCCTTGACAACTGTGACAGACGAGCAATCTGAAGCGGCCATCGCTTCGTCAACCTGCTCTCTGTCGCTTGTTTGCATCTGGTCAGTTGGGTCACAATAACCTGCCTCAGATTGCAGCTGCAACACAGGAACACACATTGTAACAACCATGTCATGTCTTCACCAACAGACATCAGTATACTTTTTATAAATTCATATCATCTTCAAGGTCTGATTTAAAATACAGATCCACAAAATACAGTTAGACAATAACCCTCGTCTTGATTCCCAGTCTATTTGAAAACATTTGGTCAATTATGTTAATGTAAAATTACTAAAAAGGGAAAAGAAAGAGAGAGCAGTAAAAAAACAAAAACAAGAAGGGGAAACTTCTTAAATCCAATTCAATTTCGAGGAATGGTTTCTAACAGTAACACAAAGACAGAGAAACTGAGAGACAGACAGACAGAGTACCTCCATGGTCGCTGGTTGAAGCGGTTGCCTTTCTACCTCTTCCTCCTCTATGACAATGGGTTGTCTTTCTTCTTCTTTAACGACAATGTGAATCCACTTGTGATGGTCTGTTTCTTCCTCCTGTACAAGAATCTGCTGTCCTTCTTCCTCATCTACTGCAATGAGTTGTCCTACATCTTTTACAACAATGTCCTGTCCATCTTCCTCTTTTACAACAATCTGTTGTCTGTCCTCCTCATCATCCTCTACAACTATGGATTGTTCTTCCTCCTCCTTTACAGCAATCTGTTGTTCATCATCCTCTTCCTTCTTGACAGCAATGTGCTGTCCTCTTTCTTCAAGTACCTCTTCTACAATGAGTCGTCCTTCTTCATCTTTTACAACAGTCTGCTGTCTTTCCTGCTCTACCACAATGGGTTCTTCTTCTTCAATCTTTACAACAATCTGTTGTACATCTTCGTCTTCCTTCTTTGCAGAAATATGTGGACTTTCTGTTTCTCCATCGTCCTTCTTGACATCAAGACCAGCACCCCAATCTCCTGATGTGACCATCTGTTCATTACGCAGCTCCATGGCCTGATACGGTTCCATAGTTCTCGCAACTCCACTTTCAGCGGTTTCCTCCTCTTCTGACAACTATAGTTGCATGCTCGCAGCAATGACGGAGGCTCGTAACAGGTCTGAAATCAAGGGAAAAAACACACATAAGCATTACATAAAGGTACAGTGCTTTTTGTGTCAACAGTCAATTGTCCTGTTTGGACATTTATTAATATCAAATCCTACCAGTGTGTAAATTATGGAGGCTATACATCCAGAACAAGCTCAACTGTCAACATTCAGATTTCCGCCGATGGCCCGCTTGTCAGCCAGCCGAACACTGCTATTCATTAAGACTCAGGGATGCCATGGGAACTGAGAACAGTGATTTGGGAGTACATGAACTGTGGGTTGGGGGGGGGGGGGGGCTGCCCTGAAGTATGTAATGTACGTAACTGACTAATTTAACACCTGACGCAGAAAATGTTCTTTGCCAGAATATATTCTACATACATGTACAGTACAACATGTATACTACTTCTAGTTCTGACACTGATCACTCATTTTGTCATAAACAGTTAAAAACATTTGTTGATTAATAACCCATGGACTCACAGTCACTGAATCAACATAAATCCATTTACTGCTAAGATTTTTTCCGTGATATGCGACATCTAGCTCCATTATTTTTGAGAGAGAGAGAGAGAGAGAGAGAGAGAGAGAGAGAGAGAGAGAGAGAGAGAGAGAGACAAGGAGACAGAGTGAGAGAGAGCTGAGACTGAGAGTGAGTGAGAGAGATAGAGTGTGAGAGAGAGAGAGAGAGAGAGAGAGCTGAGAGAGAGAGAGCTGAGAGAGAGAGAGAGCTGAGAGTCAGAGAGAGCTGAGAGACAGAGAGCTCTTCTCAGTCAAGTTAGTGATAGGTGGCCAACATCAGCATGGTGATGAATCTGCTGAGAGAGAGAGAAATAGTCAGGTGACTTCACAGACCTCCCCTCCTCATAATGTCTACGATGCCAGTCAACAAGTCTTCCACTGGCGATGACGAATATGGAGGCTTTAGTGCACGAGCGCTCCCTGTACTTCTGAGGTAACCGTCAACGATCGAAGCGGTGGTATCCTTCGCTGCGCAAGTTCAGACTTGGCAAAAAACAATGGAAATAGCGTCGACGGTCAACAAAAGCCAGGTACAAATGATGGGGTTTGTATGCTGTGCATGATGACTTTTGACACCTAAAGAAGCTTCTTCCCACGCTGGTGCAGTAGCTGAAGTCTGTTTACATCCATCACCATCCTCCATTTAATGCTGAATCTACTAGTACGATCAGCAGATTCGGAACTCCGGCTACAAAGCCCAACTCTGTGTGATCAGCAAAAACTATTCGTCATTTTCGTATCTTCTTTGACTTTTAATCAATTAGTTATAATAGAGGTAAGCTTATATGAAGTTCTATCATTTTCGAGTTTTGTGACTTAATACGAAGACCACCTAATTTTTAGTGTTGCATTTTTCACGACTAATTTTCTTTCCACAATATCTGAAGGGCTTTGTGTTGCGACCCATCTCGTCATCGGCGCTTTTCCGGAAATGACCTGCGCTTTGTTGGAATTCCAACAATGGCCGCCATTGTAGGAATTCCAACTTTGCGCTTCGCGATTCTAGAAATGTACCGCGCGCATAGTGAGAATTCTGATACAAGTCATGATGGCCAATGATGATCCTTGTATTTTTAAAGTGATCAATGCTTAGTCTTGAAAAAGCAGATCTGCATTGTATAACACACCAAACCAACCGAATTACAACAAGTCGCGTAAGGCGAAAATACAATATTTAGTCAAGTAGCTGTCGAACTCACAGAATGAAACTGAACGCAATGCCATTTTTCAGCAAGACCGTATACTCGTAGCATCGTCAGTCCACCGCTCATGGCAAAGGCAGTGAAATTGACAAGAAGAGCGGGGTAGTAGTTGCGCTAAGGATAGCACGCTTTTCTGTACCTCTCTTTGTTTTAACTTTCTGAGCGTGTTTTTAATCCAAACATATCATATCTATATGTTTTTGGAATCAGGAACCGACAAGGAATAAGATGAAAGTGTTTTTAAATTGATTTGGACAATTTAATTTTGATAATAATTTTTATATATTTAATTTTCAGAGCTTGTTGTTAATCCGAATATAACATATTTATATGTTTTTGGAATCAGCAAATGATGGAGAATAAGATAAACGTAAATTTGGATCGTTTTATAAATTTTTATTTTTTTTTACAATTTTCAGATTTTTAATGACCAAAGTCATCAATTAATTTTTAAGCCACCAAGCTGAAATGCAATACCGAAGTCCGGGCTTTGTCGAAGATTACTTGACCAAAATTTCAACCAATTTGGTTGAAAAATGAGGGCGTGACAGTGCCGCCTCAACTTTCACAAAAAGCCGGATATGACGTCATCAAAGACATTTATCAAAAAAATGAAAAAAACGTTCGGGGATTTCATACCCAGGAACTCTCATGTCAAATTTCATAAAGATCGGTCCAGTAGTTTAGTCTGAATCGCTCTACACACACACACAGACACACACACGCTGGAGACGCTGCTTTACTGGACTTGCGCAACATCCCATCAAGTGCCGAAATAATCACTACTGTTGATTGTGGGCAGTAATGGAAAGACAAGACAAGACAAGACACACACGCACACACACACACTGACACACGCACACACACACATACACCACGACCCTCGTTTCGATTCCCCCTCGATGTTAAAATATTTAGTCAAAACTTGACTAAATATAATAACAAAACTTGACTAAATATAAAAAAGCAGGGGTGTTGCAGGTAGCTCTGTTTCCTCCTTGGGGATGAAGCTACCTGGGGAAGGGATTGTGTTGGAGGTGCGGGTAGAGGGGTAGCCCTTCCGGTGCTCCCCCTTGGACCTCCCTAGTCCAGGACCCTGGGCGAGGTGGCCATTGTGGCGTAATCCCTCCGAACTAGCATAACGTTTCCTTATCCCAAGACCGACCGTGCGTGGTCTATGACCACATCCTCTACGAGGTGACCCTATCAACTAGGCAGCGCAAGCCCCTAGGCGAAACACGGCGGATCTAGAGGAGAGAACCTCGATAAAAAATTTGAGCTGCCATGAAGACGGAGCATGTTGGCTGAGGACAGCGGGCAGACCTTCTGTGCCGACACCCATCTACAGGAGAAAACCAGGCATACACGCATCAAACCCAACATGGCCATACAAACGGACAAAAAGCAAAAACACTTTTGATAACTTCGGCGGGCTGTAACAACACAGTTCAACGACGCATCCCACTCGACCAAAACGCACCAATTTTAGTTTTTACGTAATTTTTAACATTTCAGATCTTACATTTTACAACAACAAAAACACAACAAGAGTGTTCCGATATAACTTTTCCCTGGTAACTATCGATTGTAATAATTTTTTCTCACAGTCTCTCTGGGCTGCAGAGACAGCATTACGTCCCTTTACTGAGTAGGCTTTCTTGTCACTGCATGGTAATCTAGGCTCTTGAAACGTAATGTGCAAGTCTGTGTGCTATATTGATAACTTGAAGTGTGTTAAATTCGCTTTGCTTCTCCTTTTGCGATACTTGAATGAAACTGTCAAGTTCACTTGTGTTCTTCGATTTGTTTCGCATAAGCGGGTTGCAAGGTTCATGGCTGTTTGTTTTCTTTGTCATCGTCTGTGTGTCAGGATCTTCTCTGATTATGCTTGAATCACAAGGTGATCGTGTGTGTGCATGTTCATTTTTTATGTTTACGCCGGCAGATTGACTATTCTATGTGTGTGTGGGTGTGTGTGATTTCAACAGATTCATGCTTCTTCAGTACAACTGACAAACAATAGACACTCAGTTTGGCAAAGAGAAAGACAGAGGTGGAATTACGGGCGGACACAAAGTTGACAAAGGAAACAACATCCAGTCGAGCAGACACACAGATTAATATTAAATGTAGCTGAACAGAACAATAAGAATACAACAACTGCACAAGATTTGTGACACAAGTTTTATTGTATTCACTAAAGACAACAACAAAAGAAAATGCTTGCACACAACTCAAATCAAATCAAATTAACTTTATTATATTCAGGGCCTAGCATTGCAAAAAGCGAGTTCAGCTTACAAAGGCGGGGGTCTGGGGGCAGAGGGGGTTTGGGGGGCAAAGCCCCCTGAATTTGAAGATTTTTTTGAGATTTTATACCTAAATTGACCCCCCCCCCCCCCCCCCCAAAGAAGATTGAGCAACTAAATTATGCCTTCACCAACAAGCAAAACACAGACAGAAAACAAGAAAACTGACAATCTTGTGTTATTTGGCCTATAAGTGCCATTCCCAGTGTCCTTCCAGGAATACCTTGATTCTTTGTCACTGAATGGCTGACCACGTTCAACAATGTCATGTCGCTTCGAGTCATTATTTCAAGTCTAGTCGAGCCACAAAACACCGGCACAAAGCATGCTCGCGCGATGCCAGAGGAAGTGCGTGCTCAAGCAAACTGTTAAACCGAATAAGAATTGAACCGAACGGCGCACAAAACAAAAGCTGGGACTGTTTTGGGTTTACCGTTTGGGAATAACAGGTTTTTGCATTTCGGCATACACCAAATCGAGTTCCGCGTACTGGAGATGTTATTTCGGCGTAAAGTACGCCGAACGGCTGACAATGCTAGGCCCTGTATATTACATCGAAAAAGTGCAATGATGGTACACATATAACATAAAGACAAACAAAAGACTAAAGCATTAACACTATATTCCTATAGCAAGTGAATATCACTGATGGTATTTGTGCAAGAAAATTCAAACAGAATAGAGAATGGTGAACTGTTTTTTAGGATGGCTATATTGTTAAACCATAAGAACAAAAGTTCATGGATTCACAAACACAACATTCTCCAAGACTCCAGGAGACTTCTGGAAGAGATGAGTTGATCCAAGGAGTGCCTCACGTCCTCATCAACACAGGGTTGGTTCATGTTTCTTATTTCTTCAAGAGGGAGTCAGCCTGGCAAAATAACAAACAGAACAAAGACATATCCTTAAAAGCAAGGTCAACAACAGAGAGTCAATGTAAATGACTTGATGGTCTTTGCTTGAACACATGGATAATTTTTTTTTTGAGACCTCAGATGTTACTGATCATATTTGTAACTTCAAATCAATATTATCATTGAAGAGGTTATCATCTGTTTATATAGCTATTCTGATGAACACGTGGGGGAATTCGGGGGCTGTGATTGGATGGGCTCTTCCGATTATCAAAGCATAATGCTACGGAAGTCGGCCATTTTTCTCAATATCCAAAAGCATATTGAGAAAAATGGCCGTTTTTCTCAATATCCAAAAGCATATTGAGAAAAATGGCCGACGCATAATTCCGGTTCACCCATCTGTACCACGGCGATGTTTCTATCGACAACAGCATACACTGACAACTTAAAAAGCTGTTTCAACAACTGTGTGAGTCGCATTATACTTGTCTCGTCTAAATATCGGACCCTATTGCTACGCTGAAAACACAATAGCTGTTTATGGTTCTGGATGATATAAAAATGCACAATCAACATGAGTGTGTTTAATTCTCAACATATGTATACACCTTTTATGTAATATCATGGTCAAGAATTCAATATAAAGCTAACCTGACAATCTTTGGAAACAACTATTGTTCATTTCTCTACGGCCTGTAAATGAGCTGTATTCCTTGAACGAAAAACTGTATTGAACTAGATCATAGATTCAGCTGAGTGGAAATCATCAGTTGAGGCACATCATTTTTGTAACAGTAGCTGAAACTCTCACATATACTTGTGCATGTGGGGGTTCTACATACATGTTTGACCTTTCGTACCCCGCTATTTACCGATTGGGGCAGGTTGCATGCTTAGTATTTTAGTGCTTGTTTCACTTATAAAACTCTGACATGGGATTACAGGATCTTTCGATGTGCTCTTTGTCTTGTGCTTGTGTACAAACAAAGGGATAACTAAGGCACTAACAGGACTGCACATAAGTAGACCTGGAAGATAAGAGAAATTTGAACACTCAACATTCAGCATAGGAGACTTATCCACCAGGAACACTGTCTAATCAATATCTGTTCACCTTTAACTTCCGCTTATGCAGGTAATTGTAGCACTGCTTAAAACTTCTTTCTTTCAGCAGTGCATGACTTTTGATTCGCTGTTCCAGCGCTTTTCGTGAAGGCAGCTCTTTGGCTGTCACTAAGGCCTCCAGAGCTGTCTTTTCCGTTCCAGTGAGAGGATGTCGGTTATATGCTATAAAACAATGAAACATTTTTACAACTTTAATTAGGCCTTCAAAACATGAGAACACTTATTCATAACTCAATGCTTAAGCACCACACATGAAGTCTGAGTTACCAAACCAGCTCAACAACATTTAAAACAAATGAATGACAGAAAAAGTAATTTGCGATAAAATGAAAACATGTCTTGTTTACATTCAGTCAATGTTAGACTGAATGAGTAAGTTGTGAAGTGTTGCGGGGCATATTGTTCTGTGTGGTGCATGTGTGTGGTGTCTGTGTGTATGTTTACATCGATTCCGACAAAACTACTGCACCGACCTTCGTTAATCTTTACATACAAATTCATTTAAATCATACATCCACACAGTTTTCTCTTTTTTTTGGTTGATAAATGTCTTCAGACATCATATTCCACTATTACTCTTTAGTCGTGCCCTCATTTTTCAATCAGATTGCTTGTACAGTAAAACCTGTCTCTAACGGACACCCTTGGGGAATGGTAATAGTGTCCCTATTAGACAGGTGTCCCTTCTTCACAGGTGGAGCTAGGGGCCGGGGCAATATTTTACAAAGAGCACGTAAAATGAACAAGACACTTTTTGTCAGTCCTGTAGTATGTAGTTATTGGATTGAACATGAGACTCACTGAAAATGTGAGTAAACAAATGATACAGGTAGCAAACAACAACAACATCCCCCCCCTCCCCCCCCCCCACCTACCCCGTTCCCTGACACACACTGTGCATTCAAACTTACGCAAGTCGGACGTCACAAAGCTAAAAATAGCTGACTCTTCATCAGTCATTCAACGGGAAATTCCGCAGTGTGTCTCGACCAAATTGGGTCAGCTCTTGTTTCATTCAGTTTTTCTAGTCTCAGCATAAATGCATGGAACAGAAATTTAGCTGTGTTAACTATTGTTTCCTTCGAACGATTGCTTACAAAGAGAGAGATCGAGAGAGAGATTAGTAGGAGGGGGGAAGGGGGGAGTGGTAAATGATAAATGGTTGCCATACCACTCCCATACCACGTCCATACCACGTTGTTCAGGTCTTCATATTGCTCTAAAGTCAACGCTTTTCTTTTTCCTGCTGGAGATTCCATTTTCAAACACAGTAGTCTACTGTTGCTTTTGGTTGTGACTGTATCCACAATGCGGAAAAGCGAAAGTGAGCGAAGCGAAAGTGAGTGAGCGAAAGTAGGTCTCCATCTAAACAAGCCACTGATTGGTCAGAAAAGGGACAGGACAACCAATCAACAACCATTTGTGCTACGGCTACGGCTGCCGAGCACTGACTGCATAACAGTCGAGTTTTCGAAGTTGCGTTTTTATGTACGTTGTGTCCGTTTGTGACAGTGTTTACACTTCCTACGGTCCGAAAAATCGTGTCCGCGTCCGTAAGTGGCAGGTGTCCGCCCGTTAAAGGTTAGTTATTGTTGAAATCGTGTTCGTGCCATGATAAACTGTCCGTATGTAGCAGGTGGCCGTTACAACAAGGGTCCGCTAGACTCAGGTTTTACTGTAGTAGACAATGTAAAAAAAAAAAAACGCTGTCAGGATTATCAGCGGTCTGGACGAGTAGGTTCCCTTCAAAACTGCAGTCAAATGTCAGAACATCCGGAACACTCTCCACGCGCCTGTGACGGGTCTGTATCCTGCGATCGGCAAGCACATCCAACTATGATGTGTATGCCATGTCGCACACGCACAAGAAGATAACCTTTTCTTTAAAAATCAGCGTTCATGTGTTCATCGGAGTTTAGATTTGCTTAGGCCTAAAAAAAAAATAGGTGTGGTTACGGTAACCCGACCTACCCTATTTTTAGGGGCTGACCCTATAACTTTTTATTACATTTGTCCAAAAAAAAAAAAAACCAAACAAACAACCAGTGCAGAAAACGCAATGAAAGCGAAATCGCCCGAGTCGCACACTTATTTCCCTGTCAAGTAGGTTCAATTTGTACACATTAGAAAAAAAAGTTTAAAAAAAAAGTGATTGCCTACCTTCCTACCCTATTTTATTTGGCTATGTTACCGTAACCACACCTTTTTTTTTTTTGGCCTTATGAAAAGAATCTCTGAGCGAAAACTTCTGGTGGTCCGCAAGCCATTTGTGGTAATTTGTGGCTCCGATGATATATTTTGGGAAAAAAATGGTATCACATCTAGCACACACCGCATAGCATTCACATCTGAGCTGGTTCATTGTGCCGATAGCAGGATACAGACCGTCGGAGGCGTAGAGAGTGTTCTGGATGTTGTGACATTTGAATACAGTTTTGAGCGGAACCTCCTCCTCCTCCAGACCGCCAAAAATCCTGAGAGCACCTAGTTTGGTCAAGAAATCTTTGACTCAGTCCAGACTATGGGATTGCACTTCTTTCTATTTTCTGAAGAAAAAAAAAAGTGTTGCTTTATTGTTTGAAAATTTGCTTCAAATGAATAGAAAAAAGGAATGAAAACTGAGCCTTAAAGCACAATCTCAGGCACCTGTGTTCCCGAATGTCAAAAATATATACGATAGCGAAAAATTCAGGAGGACCTGTATCTTGGAAACTCCAGTTGAATGTTTGTTAACTGTCAGCCCCATGCTTGTGACTTTGCATTCTTGAGAATTAACATTGTCAATGATGGCTATAAAAAACAAGAGGCGAAGCCATCAAGGCTCACGTAAGAAATCGACAAACAGTAACACAAACTCAATCACTCCGTCACACATACACACACACACAGAAAGAGCATAGGTGAAACTGTGCAAGAAAGCGAGACACTAGATCTAGATCTGTCTGTCTGCATGTAGCCTACTTACAGGGACACGACTGCCAACTAGTCTCGGCCCGCTCAAAATAATAATGACCGAGACTTTCAGTACTTCCTTCGCGTGACGTCTAACCCTCTTACGTCATAATGTGACGTCAATGTAATGTGACGTCTTCAAATGTTGTCAATGTAATGTGACATCTTCAAATGTTAGAGTTTCTACCACAGACATACACACGCACGCACGCACATACGCACAGACAGACAAAGTTACGATCGCATAGGCTACACTTACGTGAGCCAAAAAGGATTAAATAAGTTTGCTACATCCCTGGCCAAAGTCTACAATTGTACACACACACAAAATAATTAACAAGTCGCATAAGGTGAAAATACAACATTTAGTCAAGCTGTCGTCTCACAGAATGAAACTGAACGCACTGCATTTTTTTCACCAAGACCGTATACTTGTAGCATCGTCAGTCCACCGCTCGTGGCAAAGACAGTGAAATTGACTAGCCAGAACAGCGCGGTAGTGGTTGCGCTGAGCAGGATAGCACGCTTTTCTGTATCTCGATTCTTTTTAACTTTCTGAGCTTGTTTTTAATCCAAACATATCATATCTATATGTTGATGGAATCAGGAACCCACAAGAAATAATATTAAACAAGAAGAGCAAACGCTCGATCGAGTCACTTTCGCAGTTCTGAATATTATATGAGGCATCAGATGGACAGGAAGAAATTGCTATTCACAACACAATGCATACCTGAAGAATTCAAGACATACCTGTGACCTTGAAAAAGGTCAAAGGTCACCAAAGCAGACGTCAAAGTGTAGAGGTCACTGGGAGTCACGTTCACATAAAATTTGAGCCCGGTCACTTTTATAGTTTCCGAGAAAAGCCCAACGTTAAGTTGTGTGTTGCCGAACAGAAAAGGCTAGTTATCTCCCTTGTTTTTCTGATAACGTTTGTAAAAGGCTACAGATGTAAATACTTTGATGTAAAGAATAATCCTACAAAGTTTCAATCACATCCGATGAACTTTGTCAAAGATATAAAATGTCTAATTTTTCCTTTGACGCTGACCTGTGACCTTGAAAAAGTTCAAAGGTCAACGAAACCATCGTTAAAGTGTAGAGGTCATTGGAGGTCACGACTAAACAAAATATGAGCCCGATCGCTTTGATAGTTTCCGAGAAAAGTCCAACGTTAAGGTGGTGTCTACGGACGGCCGGCCGGCCGGACGGCCGGCCGGACAGACTAACACTGACCGATTACATAGAGTCACTTTTTCTCAAGTGACTCAAAAATTGTTTTTAAATCGATTTTGGAAATTTAATTTCCATCATCATTTTCATATTTTTAATTTTCAGAGCTTGTTTTTAATCTGAATATAACATATTTATATGTTTTTGGAATAAAGAAAATAAAAAAGAAGAAGACAAAATTTTGTTTGGATCGTTTTATAATATATTTTTTTTTAATTACAATTTTTAGATTTTTAATGACCAAAGTCATTGACTAATTTTTAAGCCTTCAAGCTGAAATACAATACCAAAGTCCGGCCTTTGACAACGAATGCTTGGCCAAAATTTCAATCAATTTCATTGAAAAATGAGAGTGTGACTGTGCCACCTTAACTTTTACAAAATGCCTGATCTGTCATCAAAGACATTTATCGACAAAAAGAAAAAAAATGTCTGGGGATATCATTTAAGTCTCATGTAAAATTTCATAAAGATCCGTCCAGTAGTTTACTCTGAATCACTCTACACACACACACACTACGACCCTCGTCTCGATTCCCTCTCTTATGTTAAAACATTAAGTCAAAACTCGACTAAATGTAAAAATGGGACGATACCTTTCTTAAGTGCTGTTGGTTGTGCTACCTCAAGGGCTGAAAAATGAAGCAAAACATGTTTAATTGATAATCTGTCACACACAACAAAGAGATAATAGCAATATGACTACATGTACTAATACTACAAATAACAATCATCATCCTCCCAGCTATTGCAGAAGTATTTAGTATTGCAAATGAAAACAGACATGGAGCTTAAAAGCATATACACTCTCTCCTGACAAGAGTTTAGCTCAGCCTCTAATGCTGCCAGGCACATACCTCCTTCTTCGTTCATGGGCTGAAACTCCCGCTTTCATTCATGTTTTTGCATACTAGAGTGGGTTTCTAATGTGTATGACCATTTTGACCCTGCCATTGAGGCAGCATACGCCGATTTCGGGGGAAGCATGCTGGGTATTTTCGTGTTTCTATAACCCACCGAACTCTGACATGGATTACAGGATATTTTCCATGCGCACTTGGTCTTGTGCTTGCGTGTACACACGAAGGGGGATAAGGCACTAGAAGGCACTAGTAGGTCTGTACATAAGTTGACCTGGGAGATCGGAAAAATCTCCATCCTTAACCCACCAGGCCGCTGAGCCCGGGATTCGAACTCACGATCTTCCGATTAAGAGGCCGACGTCTTACCACCCCGCCACTGCGCCCGTCTGGGGCACATACCAACAATGAACAGCCTAGATGCTGTCTGTGCACAGTAGAAATCCATCTAAATTGTACACTGCACTACAGGCAGCGACCATGCATGGTCTTATCCTATGTAAAACAGCCTGGCAAGGTTCCAGATGGTGAGCTCAACTGTTTTCATGCAGAGTGTGCCTTTATGCACACAGACATTATCCGATGTGCGACATGCCTAGATAACGTACTCTAAATAGAATACAGTTCACATTTCCATATCAAAAGCCCTCTAAAAATGTTAGGACTTTGTTCACAAAATGATTAAAGCACCAAAGAAAATTTTTTTACGGTCAATCTGAAGGCTGTGCCGTACATGTTACACTTCACTCGACCTTTTATCACTGCTTTTGTTGTTGTAAGTGTGTATCAACTGACCACATTCTGGTAATTACCCTTAAAAATCATTTCACTTTGCAGGCCGGAACAAATTTATATTTAGCCATGATGGTCTGGTTTCTGCTCTTTAAGACTCATACTCTATTTGTGTGGACTGGGTGGCCGAGTGGTAACGCACTTGCGCTCGGAAGCGAGAGGTTGCAAGTTCGACCCTGGGTCAGGGCGTTAGCAATTTTCTCCCCCCTTTCCTAACCTAGGTGGTGGGTTCAAGTGCTAGTCTTTCGGATGAGACGAAAAACCGAGGTCCCTTCGTGTACACTGCATTGGGGTGTGCACATTAAAGATCCCACGATTGACAAAAGGGTCTTTCCTGGCAAAATTGTATAGGCATAAATACAAAATGTCCACCAAAATACCCGTGTGACTTGGAATAATAGGCCGTGAAAAGTAGGATATGCGCCAAAATGGCTGCGATCTGCTGGCCGATGTGAATGCGTGATGTATTGTGTAAAAAAATTCCATCTCACACGGCATAAATAAATCCCTGCGCCTTGAATATGTGCGCGATATAAATTGCATAAAAAAAAAAAATCCCTGCGCTTAGAACTGTACCCACGGAATACGCGCGATATAAGCCTCATATTGATTGATATTGATTGAATGATATTTTACTGTTTTTTAGTACAGCCCATCTGTCAGTCAAGGTGTACAAATGTGTGTTTTCATAATGATAATTATGAGTCCAATTTGGTATTTGTTGGTAATAAAAAGGCACTGACAACCCATCACATACACTCTTCAATACCTTCTTCCTTCCGGGTAATTAGGAGTTTCAGCTCCACTGGAACATCCTCCACATGTATGCTGCCTGTCTCAACACTCTCACTGCATACGAAAGCAAAAAAGAAAGCAGACAAATAAGTATAAGCGCAACTAATGCACACAGGCTAAAAAAAGAAAAAGAAAAAAAAGAAAAAGTAAAAAAAGATACAACCCAGTATTTACAAAATTACATGCAACAAGAAATTCCTCCGAGGTAGGAAAAACACCCCCGTCAAAGGGAAATAACCTTCTCAGTTGGTGGCAGTGACTGAGTGAGAATGGTTATTTCCCTTTGACCATGAAGATGTCCCTCTATAAGTCCTTGTATAATCTTAATCCACCAATAACTCCCTAACCGTGTGTTTCACTGGTCCCAATTTTTGTAAGGACCGTCTCAGGAATGTATAGAACCTGTTCACCAAGTTTGGTGACGATCGGTCCGTTCATTCTTGAGATCTATATGCGAACACAAACAAACAAACAAACAAACACATCGAGCGAAACCTATACACACCCCTATACCGGGGGTGTAATAAATGGACATATGCACTCTCCTCCTAGGGTCTGTGTGGTAAGGTACAATGTTGCACGGTATAGCTGGCAATACTCAGAATAATTAAGCGGTTACCCCCACAGGCCCTTTGAATAACCTTTTCACTGAGGGTAAAACTAGCTTTCATAGTTTTCATAACATTAAAGAACCTGCCTTAAAAGTATGCCATACTGATATTGAACCAGGATCTATTATTTAGGGGGATGGGGGTCTGTGTGCAAACATAATGTTGCTGAAAGTGAAAGATTTCCTGTCACACTTGCCAATAAACTTCCCAGTATCATTAATTAATGAGACACACCTTAGTAGTGAAAACAACATGTCAATGGACATGGAGTTGTGCTGCTCCTGCTGTGGTGGTGGTAGTCCCTGTGATGATGATGGCTGTTGTGGTAGTCCCTGTGATGATGGCTGTTGTGGTAGTCCCTGTGATGATGGCTGTTGTGGTAGTCCCTGTGGTGATGATGGCTGTTGTGGTAGTCCCTGTGATGATGGCTGTTGTGGTAGTCCCTGTGATGATGATGGCTGTGGTGGTAGTCCCTGTGATGATGATGGCTGTGGTGGTAGTCCCTGTGGTGATGATGGCTGTTGTGGTAGTCCCTGTGATGATGATGGCTGTTGTGGTAGTCCCTGTGGTGATGATGGCTGTAGTGGTAGTCCCTGTGATGATGGCTGTTGTGGTAGTCCCTGTGATGATGATGGCTGTTGTTTTAGTCCCTGTGATGATGGCTGTTGTTGTAGTCCCTGTGATGATGATGGCTGTTGTGGTAGTCCCTGTGATGATGGCTGTTGTGGTAGTCCTTGTGATGATGATGATGGCTGTTGTGGTAGTCCCTGTGGTGATGATGGCTGTGGTGGTAGTCCCTGTGATGATGGCTGTTGTGGTAGTCCCTGTGGTGATGATGGCTGTTGTGGTAGTCCCTGTGGTGATGATGGCTGTTGTGGTAGTCCCTGTGATGATGATGGCTGTTGTGGTAATCCCTGTGATGATGATGGCTGTGGTGGTAGTCCCTGTGGTGATGGCTGTTGTGGTAGTCCCTGTGGTGATGATGGCTGTGGTGGTAGTCCCTGTGATGATGATGGCTGTTGTGGTAGTCCCTGTGATGATGGCTGTTGTGGTAGTCCCTGTGATGATGATGGATGTTGTGGTAGTCCCTGTGATGATGATGGCTGTTGTGGTAGTCCCTGTGGTGATGATGGCTGTGGTGGTAGTCCCTGTGGTGATGATGGCTGTTGTGGTAGTCCCTGTGATGATGATGGCTGTTGTGGTAGTCCCTGTGATGATGATGGCTGTTGTGGTAGTCCCTGTGATGATGGCTGTTGTGGTAGTCCCTGTGGTGATGATGGCTGTTGTGGTAGTCCCTGTGATGATGGCTGTTGTGGTAGTCCCTGTGATGATGGCTGTTGTGGTAGTCCCTGTGATGATGATGGCTGTTGTGGTAGTCCCTGTTATGATGATGGCTGTTGTGGTAGTCCCTGTGATGATGATGGCTGTTGTGGTAGTCCCTGTGTTGATGATGGCTGTTGTGGTAGTCCCTGTGATGATGGCGGTTGTGGTAGTCCCTGTGGTGATGATGGCTGTGGTGGTAGTCCCTGTGATGATGATGGCTGTTGTGGTAGTCCCTGTGATGATGGCTGTTGTGGTAGTCCCTGTGATGATGGTGGCTGTTGTGGTAGTCCCTGTGATGATGATGGCTGTTGTGGTAGTCCCTGTGGTGATGATGGCTGTGGTGGTAGTCCCTGTGGTGATGATGGCTGTTGTGGTAGTCCCTGTGATGATGGCTGTTGTGGTAGTCCCTGTGATGATGATGGCTGTTGTGGTAGTTCCTGTGATGATGGCTGTTGTGGTAGTCCCTGTGGTGATGATGGCTGTGGTGGTAGTCCCTGTGATGATGGCTGTTGTGGTAGTCCCTGTGAAGATGGCTGTTGTGGTAGTCCCTGTGATGATGATGGCTGTTGTGGTAGTCCTTGTGGTGATGATGGCTGTTGTGGTAGTCCCTGTGATGATGATGGCTGTTGTGGTAGTCCCTGTGATGATGATGGCTGTGGTGGCGATGACAGAGTATCTGAGTTGATGCTGCAGAAGATATCACAGGGGGTATTAGATCATGTATGTAGGTATCTGATAACAGATACTAACAAAAGGAAACAGCTCATAAACCTGTTTACATTTGTACATTTTAGGCAGGGTCAACTTTTGACAAGATTTTCTTCAAAATTTGGCTGATAATAAATATGGAAAAAAAGAGTCCACTCCAATAGTCAACAGAAGCCTGCTATGTGCCGTAAGATATTTGAGTCACATTTATTAAAACAAGAAGAGCAAACGCTCGATCGAGTCACTTTCGCAGTTCTGAATATTATATGAGGCATCAGATGGACAGGAAGAAATTGCTATTCACAACACAATGAGTCACGTTCACATAAAATTTGAGCCCGGTCACTTTTATAGTTTCCGAGAAAAGCCCAACGTTAAGTTGTGTGTTGCCGAACAGAAAAGGCTAGTTATCTCCCTTGTTTTTCTGATAACGTTCGTAAAAGGCTACAGATGTAAATACTTTGATGTAAAGAATAATCCTACAAAGTTTCAATCACATCCGATGAACTTTGTCAAAGATATAAAATGTCTAATTTTTCCTTTGACGCTGACCTGTGACCTTGAAAAAGGTCAAAGGTCAACGAAACCATCGTTAAAGTGTAGAGGTCATTGGAGGTCACGACTAAACAAAATATGAGCCCGATCGCTTTGATAGTTTCCGAGAAAAGTCCAACGTTAAGGTGGTGTCTACGGACGGCCGGCCGGACAGACTAACACTGACCGATTACATAGTCACTTTTTCTCAAGTGACTCAAAAAAACATACAAAAAAGAAGAGAATCTAAGGACAATCACACACATAAAAGTGTTAAATGTTACACTTACAGCTTCATCTTTATATTATCTTTTGCAGCTTCCAGCTGCTCCAGGTAAGGGAGACCATAAGAGTGCGGTTTGCGGAATGCTACCGGCGCATTGTTCCACATGGGCAGCCCCAGCACTTCCACCAACGGTTGCTGGGTCAAATGCCTTGAATAGGGAAATGGGACTGGGGTTGAATAGCCAAGCGCTGAACCTGCATAAAATAAAGAAGTTAACAAGAAGGGCAAAGCCCATACGACTCACATGCTTGACCTTGACCTTTACATGACCTTGACCTTCAGGGTCAAGGTCAAATAACTAAACCTAGCAATGACATCATACACTAAGAACTGCTTTACACAATTTTCCTACCAAAATACATGTGACCTTGACCCAAGGTCAAGGTCATCCAAGGTCATGCAACACAAAGCTGTTAGTTCAAGACATAGGAAGTACAATGGTGCTTATTGGCTCTTTCTACCATGAGATATGGTCACTTTTAGTGGTTCACTACCTTATTTTGGTCACATTTCATAAGGGTCAAAGTGACCTTGACCTTGATCATATGTGACCAAATGTGTCTCATGATGAAAGCATAACATGTGCCCCACATAATTTTTAAGTTTGAAACAGTTATCTTCCATAGTTCAGGGTCAAGGTCACTTCAAAATATGTATACAATCCAACTTTGAAGAGCTCCTGTGACCTTGACCTTGAAGCAAGGTAAACCAAACTGGTATCAAAAGATGGGGCTTACTTTGCCCTATATATCATATATAGGTGAGGTATTGAATCTCAAAAACTTCAGAGAAAATGTGAAAAATGTGAAAAATAGCTGTTTTTTAGACAACATTTATGGCCCCTGCGACCTTGACCTTGAAGCAAGGTCAAGATGCTATGTATGTTTTTTGGGGCCTTGTCATCATACACCATCTTGCCAAATTTGGTACTGATAGACTGAATAGTGTCCAAGAAATATCCAACGTTAAAGTTTTCCGGATGGACGGACGGACGGACGGACGGACGGACGACTCGGGTGAGTACATAGACTCACTTTTGCTTCGCATGTGAGTCAAAAACAGGGTGGAGCCCTCAGCAGTACCTGTATCTATCCTATCATTTGAATGTAGACATGAATCATGAATTTGTTCAACAAAAGGGAACAATCCAGAGCCAGGTTTAACCATTTTCCAGAACACTACGTAACATCTGAACATCTATAATAATCCATCTTTCGACTTAACTTGTGTCAACAGCAGGAATGGCCTAATCGTCTGCCCGGTCGCCAGGGGCGATTAACAATTCCGCGGGGCTAGTTAAAAGCCTGGCAACTCGCCCGGCTGGCCAATGAATATTCTGATCAAATGTGAGCCTTTTGGTTGTATAGTATCGAGTTTTCAAGGCATTTAAACACTGCAGATCAACTGTGATATGTACCGGGCCAGCCAAATTTCTGCTGGGCTAGTGACTTTCTTGAAGTTACTTGCCCAGCTGGCGAGTTAAAATGTTGAGATTTGGCCATATAGTAGTTTGTTGGCAAATTATCTTAAAACTTTGAAAGCAATCCACAAAGTCTGTCCTGAAATATAGCACGTTTTATCATAATACATGTACCCCACAAAATTGACAACTCCAGTTTTTGAAAAACTTTATACAAGAGGAAAACACAGTCAGCTCCACAGAGATGAAAACCATCAGACATGTGACAGAAAGAGAAACAGACAAAGACAGAAACATAAAGATAATTATATATGAGAACAATATATTATTTACCAACCGTATTTAGTATTAAACATGGTTGTCACTTCCCTTGTCAGCCTCTGTCTTTTTGCTCTTTGAGAGTCCTTCCAACTGGCACCAGGAACTTCTAAAATTGAAAACAACAACAACAACAACAGTTAGTTAGTTAGCTGTTGCTTTTCAGGTCCAGCGGACCATAATAGGCCAAATCAGGACCCCAACAACAACAGTGTCTGTATAGTTTTAACTTGGAAGATAAGCTTGATCAAACAAATCAATGTCAAAGATATATCATATGTGCCTGTTGAGCACTAAGGATGGAAACATAATATGCATGCAAGGCCAGATAAATTGCCAAAGGTCGTGCACAGACCTCAGTGAAGCTGATGGGGTCTATGTCGACCAAAAGAATGGGATTCCCTGTTGGTCGAGTTCCTGTAGGTGGATTCCCTGTATACCTAAGACTTTAAAATTGACAATCTAGTATACAGGGAATCCCACAGCGTGCAGTTTTTCAATAAAACTTGCAAACCATACTCGAATTTCTAAGAAATATAAAAAAAAAAAATTTGAAAAAAAGGATGCAAAATGGTGCAATCTGGTGCATTCTGAGGATGATCATTACCAGTTTCAGGCAGCAGATTTTGTCACTGATTAATACCCCAAAAATTGAAACTCAACCCAAAAAAACACAAAAAAATATTTTTATTTTTGGGCTGGGGGGGGGGGGGGGGTTTCCGGAAACCCTAGAACCCCCCCCCCTCGTCCGCCCCTGGTCGCTAAGCATCACGTGACCATTGATATTGGCAAAACGCTACAGAAACTACACCCTGTGGTATTCCCTGTATACAAGATTGCCAATTTTAAAGTCTTAGGTATAAAGGGAATCCACCTACAGGAACTCCACCTACAGTGAATCCTTTCTTTACTTTATTTGGTGTTTAACGTTGTTTTCAACCACTAAGGTTATATCGCGACGAGGGAAAGGGGGGAGATGGGATAGGGGAAAGGGGGGAGATGGGATAGAGCCACTTGTTAAGTGTTTCTTGTTCACAAAAGCACTAATAAAAAAATTGCTCCAGGGGCTTGCAACGTAGTACAATATATGACCTTACTGGGAGAATGCAAGTTTCCAGTACAAAGGCCTAAACATTTCTTACATACTGCTTGACTAAAATCTTTACAAACATTGACTATATTCTATACAAGAACCACTTAACAAGGGTAAAAGGAGAAACAGAATCCGTTAGTCGCCTCTTACGACATGCGGGGTGCAGAGAAATAAGGATGTGGAAAAGAAGACTTTTGGTAAGTGAAATAAAGGTGATGGATCCAGTCAGGTAGAAATAAGACAACAAGAAAAGAATTGGAAAACTGCAGGGAATAGTAGGGAGAGTTTTCTTGGAAGGAAATATAGGTGAAAGGACTGGTAAGGCAGAAATAAGACAAAAGAAGAGAAGTAAAGGGGTGGGGTAGCTCTGTTTAAACGCTCCCGCCGCGTGAAGGCGACCCCATGGGAGCACCTACAGTGAATCCCATTCTTTTGGTCGACATAGACCCCAACAGCCTCAGTGAACCCCTAATTTGAACTTTGAGTATTCTCAAACAAACTTGTGTGCTCCAAACAGCGTTTATGATTTAAACATCCATCAGGGCCTAGCATTGGAAAAAGTGAGTTTAGCTTACAAAGGCGGGGGTCTGGGGGCCGCAGGAGGCCCCCAGTGGGGTCCAGGGGCAAAGCGATGCCAGAGGAAGTGCGTGCTCAAGCAAACTGTCGAACCGATTGAGAATTGAACCGAACGGCGCACAAAACAAAAGCTGGGACTGTTTGGGTTTACCGTTTGGGAATAACAGGTTTTTGCATTTCGGCGTACACCAAATCGAGTTCCGCGTACTGGAGATGTTATTTTGGCATAAAGTACGCCGAACGGCTTACAATGCTAGGCCCTGATCCATGCTTCAAACACATCAATCGCACCGTTAAGTTCAAACAAATGCTTCTTTCAATGATTACTGACAAAAACGATGATCATGTGTCAAAATACTGGATTAGCTTCTGCATTTGTGAAGAAAAATGGTCTGGGCGTTGTTCTTGTCATCTTTATTTTCCATTGACCGTATTGATTGTACTCTGAACAATCATGCGTACAAAATACATCAACATCATATTGGTTCCCAGGTCTGCATGCAGTTGAAGAAGCCAACTTTGGTCAATAAAAGGCTCTTTGCATATCCCATGACCTCCCTTCTTTGTCTCTGTAAATGTACTCTAGGTATATTTCTTGTATTTCCATTGTTCTCTTGTTACATCTATGATCTTTCTTTCTTTATTTGGTGTTAAACGTTGTTTTCAACCATTCAAGGTTATATCGCGACGGGGAAAGGGGGGAGATGGGATAGGGGAAAGGGGGGAGGTGGGATAGAGCCACTTGTTAATTGTTTCTTGTTCACAAAAGCACTAATCAAAAAATTGCTCCAGGGGGTTACATCTATGATGTAACTATTGCACTCTTATAACACATAAAATAGAGGATAAATAAGGGTGCACGAAATACATCATAGCTGGCTCTACTTTCTGTCGTCCTTGACATTCCAAAATGCACATGTACCTATAGACCGGTTGTGCAAGGGGTAACCACGCTTTTGAGAACTTGCGCGAGAGTCGTTCAGTGTTATAGCTGAGTTTTAGTCTCGACTTGCCGAGACTATCATCGTAGCGTCATAGATTTCATGACGTCTGTCGTCCATCGCGTCATTATTGGGACGTAATCTGTTATGTTTCCTTCTATTCGCTGTTCTATTTCTATTTCTCTCTTGTGATCAACATGACAAGCCATATGTGTTTGAGTGTGTGTGCTCGTGCTCTCAACTAAAACAAAAGTCAAACTAGCAATCGTTAAAAACCCAGTCCAGCACTGCTAATAATGTTCAGACTATGCTCATGTGAAGTTACAGCGTGCCCGGTACACACGCCCTTATCGGTACATCATCGACTACAAGTGTTCTCTGGACAAGCTGTTTAATGCATTTTGCGAGTATTTCTACAGCAGTCCCTCTCATGAACGGACACCCTTGGGACATAGCAAAACTGTCCGTACATTGCAGGTGTCCGGTCACGGGAGGGGTGACCACACCACCCCCTCCCCCATACACTCACACAGAGACACACAAACAACAGGATTGAGTCTATGCTAATCACTTCTTGTGGCTACTAAACAATAACAATAAACTCCTAATACTTCTTTAAACGTTCTGTAAAAATGATTTGTATGAAAAGTGTTGAAAAGAAGAGATAAAATAAATCCTCAAGGCAGTGAACACACTCACCATGCACTGACATACGAAAGCAGCCACACAAACACAGCACAGAGGAGCGTGTGCAGATGCTTTGCAAGAATAAGCTTGAAAACCAGTTTGAATAAATAGCAGCAGATAGAGCTGCATGTCTTAATCATGTAATTTATTTTCTTGTCTGGCTTTATTGACTGCATGCCGATCATGTGGCATGGCAGTGACTTTTCACTCTTCAGTCGGAAATACACTGTACATAACACAGCTCCCACTCTCCCTCACTAATGCCTATACCCCAAGCCGTGACAACTGATGCTTGGAAATTGTGTGGAAGAGTACACCTCTCTATTTCTCTCCAATGCTCTTCCTGCTGACATGCAGTGACACCGGACACCCCACAGAGTTTAGCCAGCTACCCCCCTCCCTTTCTCTCACTCCCTCCAGCCATGTACTGTTTGGGGCTGTTCACTCAGAGCAAAACCAGTTGGCTGTGTCGTAACTTTTGACAAAGCAAGACAACTGAAGGGTTCACAGATTAGGCAACCGACTCACTGGTCAAGGCTGAGGGGAAACAAGAGTATCTTGTCAATCAGTGAAAGAGGTTACACACAGACACACGATGCTGAGAACTGTGGCCGGTTTTTCACTCTCTTTCGCTCAGGACCTTCATCGACTGTGGTTTCTGTTGTTTACGTCCAACAGACAAGAATAAAGAGCACAGTGCAGTTTCATGTTGGCATCTTCGCATGTACTCCACTCCTGACCAAAACTACCCCCCCTCCTGATGGGTACAGGTGCACTCAAGTTAGCAGTGACTGTCGTCACGCCATTGCGGCTGTGATCTTTGTACCAAGAGCCGGACTGCTCTGTTATCGATTTTGTTGTGGTGAAAATTTGACGATGGTCTGTCCGTACATTGGAGGTATGACCTGCTGTTGGGACCGAAAATGAGTGTCCGCGTCCACGTTTTGCAGGTGTCCGTTTAAGGGGGGGCAAATATAGAAGGAAAACACTCCGTGCCGAGCAAATGTGTCCGTACATGTCAGGTGTCCGCTCACGCCGGGGGCCGTACATTGCAGGGACTGCTGTAGCTCTTCTGCGATGCAGTAGGCCCTATAGACGATGACGGTGTCCAAGATCTCAGGAGATGCGTGTGTAACCACTAGGTATTCAGTCAAATCCGTGTAAGAGGCTTTCAACTGACGGGGACAACCAAGCCACCATTGATTATGCACCGACTTGACATAGATTAACAGACGTGCCTTTAGAATAAGGTATGTGCAGAGGTGCCTCATCTGAACAGACAACTAAAGCTTGATGTTTCCGTCACACTTTGTCTTTTAGATCTTCATGGGATATACAGGTTACAACACTCGTGATTTTTTATATGGCTTGTATTTAGTCAAGACCCAGCGGGAATATCAAAGGGACTCAATCGCCAGAGGCTCGTGAGTCCCTTGATATTCATCCGCTGGGTCTTGACTGAAATACAAGCCATATAAAAAAACACTCGTGTTGTAACCTCTATATATAAGTACACATGACTTTGAAATAGTCAATTTCAAGAAGGCCATAGGTACAAAGAATGTATTTCCATGCAATGTCTTTCTTTCTTTCTTTATTTGGTGTTTAACGTCGTTTTCAACTGTTCAAGGTTATATCGCGACGGGGAAAGGGGGGGGGGATGGGATAGAGCCACTTGTCAATTGTTTCTTGTTCACAAAAGCACTAATCAAAAAATTGCTCCAGGGGCTTGCAACGTAGTACAATATATTACCTTACTGGGAGAATGCAAGTTTTCAGTACAAAGGACTTAACATTTCTTACATACTGCTTGACTAAAATCTTTACAAAAATTGACTATATTCATGGGTGTTACTGGGAAAAATCAAAAAACCTGATAGGCAGGGGTCCAAAATGCTCAAGTTTGAAAGAAGGTTTCTGGACATCGACGAAACCAAATCATAATAAGCAAGATGGCGGCAAATCCAAGGGAGCGAACCGAGAAAGCACGCGAACCGGTGTCAAAAGTCGGATCGGAACCGCTGCTCGTTATTTCAACTTAGCGAAACGAAGCTTTTTTTTGTGTGTTTTTTTTTTAAACCCGGAAAACCGGAATTTTCGGCTTCAGATTTTTTCAAAAACCGGAAATCCGGCAAAAGCCGGAAGAGTAACACCCATGTATATTCTATACAAGAAACACTTAACAAGGGTAAAAGGAGAAACAGAATCCGTTAGTCGCCTCTTACGACATGCTGGGGAGCATCGGGTAAATTCTTCACCCTAACCCGCGGGGGGGACTGCTTGACTAAAATCTTTACAAAAATTGACTATATTCTATACAAGAAACACTTAACAAGGGTAAAAGGAGAAACAGAATCCGTTAGTCGCCTCTTACGACATGCTGGGGAGCATCGGGTAAATTCTTCCCCCTAACCCGCGGGGACTTAACAAGGGTAAAAAGAGAAACAGAATCCGTTAGTCGCCTCTTACGACATGCTGGGGAGCATCGGGTAAATTCTTCCCCCTAACCCGCGGGGGGTAATTTCAGCGATGACAAACGACAACAATTATGGAATTTTACTCTAAAAGGAAGCTTAACAAAGCAAACTCACGGCTGGGTGCACCGGGTGCACAAGACACAGGCCTGACTGGCTGCAGGTGGGTAGACGACAATGCGCCTATTTGTAGGATCTGCCCTGGAACCAGTTCCACCTCAAAAAAAAGTCTCCCTCCTACCGCTTCCACTTTCTTTCTCTTAAAACAGGAAACAGAGTACATTATGACAGATTCAATATTCCATAACCTTAAAAAATACAGAATGCAACAAAAACAAGCAGGCTGTACTACATATCTCATTATGTATCTGTTACCACACAAACCTTTCAAACCATGCCACAGATTTACATCAAACAGTGTGTCATGCAAATACACAGTTCCCCCAAACACCCCCCCCCCCCCCCCCCCCCCCCCCCCTGATTTTTAAAAAATTAGTTTCAGATTAGGTATCAAAATGTATAGCATTAAAGCTATAAAATGAATGCAGTGATTTTTCTTTTATTTTGCACCCGAGAACACTTTAACTCCCAACATATCAATTTAATCAAACTATATTCTCACAAACAAAACATTTTGTGACAAGGATCTATGTACTATATATAACCATACAATTATCAATCACAGTAAATAAAATAGTATAATTTAAATTACCATGTCATCCATTTTATTGGCCGTCATGCGGGCCCAATGCATTTTTTCTTTAGTAGAAAGAGAGGCAAGTGAATTCTTCCTACTGGCCTGCTCTACATAGACAGCTTTGTCCCGAAGACCAAGCTGTCTCCATTGGGCGCCAATTCTCCGAAAATACTGTGATTTTTCTGTTGTAAAGAGATTTAAATTCAGCACATAATGTGATAAGCATCGATTACTTCCATGGACTATAATATAAATAATGTTAGAAACTACAATAGAGTACATTTCACAATCTCTTGATTTAGCAAGCAACTTGACTATATTACACTCTATAATAACAGGGTCCCCACTGGTTTTTAGAAACAAAATTCCATGACTTTTCCATGACTTTCCATGAGCCTCAATAACATTTTCCATGACTTGATCCACAGGTCGCCATTTCCGAACACGCAAACTTTTTACGTCTTGTCACTGCCAGTTTTGACACTGGCTTGCTTTGCACTGAATTTGAGTCAGTTTCTACGCAGTGTCTCTTCGACAAGCAAGTCAAGCATTTGCTACGCAGTCAGATTATCGGTAATGTTTGCTGGTCCTGTCATTTCACTAAACTGGACCAGCCACTGTTTGTATCCATCTGCACTTTCGTAAATTCCGTTTCGTAACCGTCACTGTGACTTGACGAACTGTCATTTTTTTCACCGCGATACACAGTTCATTGCGAAGATCTTCCTCGGTAATTCGTTCCAATTCCGCATACTTTTTGTTGTCAAGAAACAACTCGAAAGAAAGTTTCAAATTCATCATCCTCCATCTTGCTTGTCGAAGCGCTAAAGTACTTTATCGATGCAAAAACAAAAGCAGAAAACTTCGACGAAACCGACTCAAATGCAGCGCAGACGACAAATATGCAAATATGAACGAGAAGTTGGTCATACGAACAAGCCTTGTCCTGGCGACGCAAATCGCTGCTGGCTGGGCGACAAAAATTGCCGCTGGCGTGCTAAAGGTTAATTTTTTTTCCTTCTTATTTTTGTTAAATTCCATCGACGGGCGTGGTGGTAAGACGTCGGCCTCCTAATCGGGAGGTCGTGAGTTCGAATCCCGGTCGCTGCCGCCTGGTGGGTTAAGAGTGGAGATTTTTCCGATCTCCCAGGTCAACTTATGTGCAGACCTGCTAGTGACTTAACCCCCTTCGTGTGTACACGCAAGCACAAGACCAAGTGCGCACGGAAAAGATCCTGTAATCCATGTCAGAGTTCGGTGGGTTATGGAAACACGAAAATACCCAGCATGCCTACTCAACGAAAGCGGAGTGAAGCTGACTATGCTCTCAGAGTATAGTTTGGGGAACCCAAATGGGCAAACGAGCTCACACGTAACCAGAACATTCTGGAACGCTGAAGAAGAAGAAGTTAAATTCCATGACTTTCCATGACTTGAATTGAAATTCCATGACTTTCCAGGCCTGGAAAATTAAAAATCAAATTCCATGACTTTCCAGGTTTTCCATGACCTGTACGAACCCTGTAATAATCTTCTGGAAGGGTCAATCAAGCCAAAAGGAGAGCCCAGACTAAGAGCAATCCCCCATTAGGGCTGGGCACAGGGCCGGCAATCCTATTCCAAAAAAACAAAACCTCCTGTTACCCAAACAGCAACAGAAAGAACCTAAACTATCTTTGTGACTGCCAAGAGCACATCACGGGCATTACAAAGTAAGGATTGAACACTTAGTTTCAAAATATAAAGCAGAGTGTTAGTAACTGTTACATTCTATAGGTCAACAAACTGCAAATTGCAGCAGCGTGCAACACTTTGCTTCATCAAAACCAAATAATAGATCATCACAAACTTTCACATGGTGACAGAACATGATTTGATCTTTTTGTTGCAGCAGCTTATAAATATAACTGACCAGTGTTTCTGAAAGACAAACATGCGTGCGGCTTACTGCTCAAGCAAGAAATAAACAGTTTAATGGCGTAAAGTTAAGCTACTAAAGAATTGAACAGTTACACATTGACATACTTCCATTTGAAACTTCGAGGTCTTCATCGTGGATTGACGCCCGACCAAAGCTAATTGAAGCCCAACAGAGCAAAGCGACGGAGGGCTTCAATTAGGCTTTGGGAGGGCGTCAATCCACAATAAAGACCGAGAAGTTTCAAATGGAAGCATGTCAATATATTATTGTAAATCAATTTGATGACAATCTCTTTCCTGCTTTCATGCGGTTGTGAAACAGACACAATTGGTTCTGTTCACACACTACTTTCAGTCCACCTACCCGCAAGGGTCAAGTCCCAAGAAATATGTCTCCGTATTCTTATCTCATTTTCCTGTTCCTTGGTTTTTTTCTGATCATACATTTTCCCTTTTTTGGAAGGACCGGTTTCTGGACAGCTCTTTTCATCACAAAAGCGATCTTTGGAATTGGCTGATGTAGTCCATAAGACTTCATGCATCAACTTACGTCAGGTCTTCGACGTCATCGCTTCACATTACTTATGATCTAGGTATTTTGTAGGCCTTGTACTTGTAACAAGACCATCTTAGCTAACCGAGACTAGTTGATGTTATATCCATGCGCCTCGCCAGCAGAGTGTTCATCAACAATTGTAATTCAATCAAGTTGGCGTTTTAATGAAACAGATCCTGCGATTGGTCAGAATTCCCCAACTCATTAAAAATTACCTGTCATTAATTGTCGACAACCACTTGCTAAAAAAGCCATTAACCACCTGCTGGTGAGGCGCATTGATACAACCTCAACTAGTCTCGGTTAGCTTTGAGGGTCATTTTACAAGTAGGAAATATGAAGGCCAACGAGATACCGAGACCCTAGGGTATGCGAAGTGATGATGTCGAATACATGACGTAAGTTGATGCATGAATTCTTCCGGACTACGTCAGTCAATTCCAAAGATCGCTTTTGTGATGAAAAGAATTTGTTTTAGAGTTTGCTGTCCAAAAACCCATCAAAAAAGAAGGGAAAATGTATGTGAAACACTGAAAGAAAACAAAACAGGAGCAGAATGATGGGATAGCAATACATAGACATATTTCTTGGGACTTGACCCGTGCAGGTACATGTAGGTGGACTGAAAGTAGTGTGTGAACAGAACAGAACCAATTCTGTTTGTTTACCATCACATGAAAGCAGGAAAGAGATTGTCGTCAGATTGAATTACAATAACATTAACATGCTTTCATTTGAAACTTCTCGGTCTTCATCGTGGATTGACGCCCGACCAAAGTCTAATTGAAGCCCTTCGTCGCTTCGCTCCGTCAAGCTTCAATTAGCTTTGGTCGGGCGTCAATCCACGATGACGACCTCTAAGTTTCAAATGGAAGCATGACAATGTGTAATTGGTAACTGATAATTTTAATGAGTTGGGGCATTCTGATCGATCACAGAACGTTTCTTTCAAACGTTAATTGATTGAATTACAATATTGCTCAATACCAAAAAGATTGCCTGCACTGATCGGTAAAAAAAGCCATGGACAGCCAATCGGATTGGCAGCTGTACGACTGCCATTTTTTTCTCGCTTACCGACACCCACCGCCAACATAACTGAACGAGAAAGGTACAAGTCAACTGTGTTAAAGTTGGTGGCAGACAATATGATGCAATGAAGCAAACTTGTTTTATTGTTTGCAACCAGGGCAGGGATGTAGCTCAGTCGGTAGCGCGCTGGATTTGTACCCAGTTGGCCACTGTCAGCGTGAGTTCGTCCCCACGTTCGGCGAGAGATTTATTTCTCAGAGTCAACTTTGTGTACAGACTCCCCTCGGTGTCCGAACACCCCCGTGTGTACACGCAAGCACAAGATCAAGTGCGCATGAAAAAGATCCTGTAATCCATGTCAGAGTTCGGTGGGTTATAGAAACATGAAAATACCCAGCATGCTTTCTCCGAAAACGGCGTATGGCTGCCTAAATGGCGGGGTAAAAAACGGTCATACACGTAAAATTCCACTCGTGCAAAAAAACACGTTTACATGGGAGTTTCAGCCCACAAACACAGAAGAAGAAGAAGAAGTTTGCAACCAGAAATCCTGATTCGCTGTACCAAAACCAACCCTGCACTGTCCACCCCAAAAATCTAGCAATTTTTTAGGAGAATAATGCCAGAAGAGTTGTGTGTGTGTATGTTTGTCTGTGCGTACAAATGTGTATGTGCGTGCACATGTGTGTTACTGTTAGTACGGTTACTGTAAGTGTATGTGAACTGTGACAAATGTGAAGTGTTTCTGTGCAGTAAGAGGTTTGCATGTGTGTGACGTATGTCACTGTCAGTTTTTTTGGCAGAGGGGTGTTTGCCGAATGCCACATGTTTGCCAACTAATGCATCAAATATTACAAACTACTACTGTATGTTCTTAGTTTTGTATATAATAATAATAATAATAAAGAAAGAAGTAATATCGGGAATCCAGAAACTTAGGTGGTCCAACACATACTACTCTATATTTTCAAATGCAGTCAAAAGCTACTCATTTCTTACCTTCACCAGGGAGTTGTTGTTTCCCGCTTGCAAAGGCATTAAAAGCACTTTGGCCCCTTTGCCAAGGCAGAGCCTGTAAGTGAAACTGAAAGCAACAAGCGTATATTAAAATTAACAACTATCCCTGTTGCAGACATAGTCAGCCTCCCGTAAACTCCTAGTCCTACACAAGCACAAATCATGATTTAAAGGGTGAGCAGCCATGTGAGTGCCGGTTCCTGAGCATACTCTAGTGACTCTTGTCAATTTACTTTATATCTGATTTCGCTTTCCACTGAAACAACATAATCTGCGTACGTTAACTTTTACCAGTTCGGGGGTTTTAGGGCATATTTTACAGTGCTGTTGGTGCCTACTTGCCGAGTGGCTATCTGGGGTCATATTCTAAATGAAATATAGAAAGTTATACATCAAATGAAAGGAAAATGAATAAGCTTTTCATATTTGCAAAGAGAATTGTGCTATCTTTAAAGGTAAAAAAGGTTATGGGGGTGACATGATTTTTGTTGAAATTTGTTCGCCCATTTTTTTGAACATGTGACAAACACAAAGAAGAAATTTTTGTGTGTGTTCAGTTTATTTTAGATATGCTGCTAACTAGTCTGTTTTGGCATTCATTTTACATAACATAGCAAAGTTTTATTGAGTTTTGCTGATAAACAAAAAAGTTATTGTCACCTGAATACCCCCACCCAAATTTCAAAGTTAGACGTTTCATGACATACGCCCCCCCCCCCAAAAAAAGAAGTCTGTTTACGGTATCTCGACCGACCCTATTTTTTCGCGCGACCCTAGACTTTTTTTTGGCATTTGGGGAAAAAAAAAGAAAAAAAAAGTCTGTTTTTTTGCAAAATAACTTAAAAATGGTTTTTGGAAAGGGGCCCAAGGACTGTTATGCCGGGGTGGAAGTAGAGATAAGCGCCTACTTCCCAAGAAATGCTCCATATGGCTTCGTGTCTCCAAACACCTCTGACAGTCAAATCGAACTCCTGGCCTTCACGTGGCGGGCCCTGTCTTCGACTAACAGGAGAAGGGATGCAGGCGGGTCACTGGCGCCTTAAAACCAGGGCTCGTCAACCTTGGATGGTCGCTCATTTAGGAGAAGGACAACTCCGATTTCAAAACCCGCACTGCTTTGTGTGCGCCTTGGGAAAGGCAAAGGCTACGAGAAGGAAAACTTTGACGACAAACCCGGGTAGAGTGGACTCGACAGCCCAGCAAGGCAGCTACTCTTGGGGAGGAGGCAACCCTGAATTTGCGCCAAACAGCTTATAACACATTCCATGGAATTGTTCCAAAGTCATGCGCCCACACACACAGACGACAAATTTAGTCAGTTGGAGTTGTCTCCCGTACTCCTGTAGCATGCACTGATCTAAAAATAATCCACTATTTTTAGATCAGTGCGCTGCACCGAGACGGTTATACCCAAACGGCGCATACCGCAAACGGTTCGGGAATTCCCGACAAAAGAAAAGATCCGCACGCGGCTCTGGCAACTTCAGTGTCAGCTGAACACGAGAGCGTTCGGTCTTTTAGAAGATTTGTATCTTGAAATGAAAATTAACGAATATCGCGCTGTCCGAAGGAATGGAGTACATATCGGACAATGACCACGCTCAGGCTAAAACGATAGGACATCTGACCGACATGCGGCAATGTGAATCGGACATTTGGGGATTTTCATCGGTATATGTCTGATGTTCGACGCCTAACGACATCCCTGAGTAGCCTACTTTTTTTTTTAAAAATCTGGCTCTATAGTGATGCTATATATATATAATTAAAGCAATACCCTTGTGAAAACAAATCATTTTGTTTAAACCACGCTTAAGTCTGTTCAGTTTTTAATTTTTCTTTTAATTAAGCTTATCATTTTCATTTTGAAGCAACCGCGACGAACTCGATATTCTTCTTCCGGTAGCGTCGAATGGAGCTTGATAGGTTGGGAGCTTAAACCTGTGGTACTATGTAGGCTGTAGTCCCAGGATATATAAGTTGAGCTTTGAACCTGGTAGCCTGGACCCGTATGCTCAGCTTATAGCTCCATACTAAAGCTCAATAAGGTGCTCTCTCTCTCTCTCACCGGTGCGTTCACATGTGCATGTAGAAAAAGCCTCCACCCTGATCAAACCCCACGCTGTAAGGATTCAAACCCCAGACCTTCAACCGAAAGCACATTGTGACAAACAAAAACAGACGGACAGACGGAATCACATTTTAAGCAGATGACACAGCAGATGGAAAAACTGACGGAGTACCTGGTCATGCAGACACGCCTTAGTCTGAAGCTGCCGACTTTCTTCTGTTCCCTCCTTGACAACTGTGGCAGACGAGCAATCTGAAGCGGCCATCGCTTCGTCAACCTGCTCTCTGTCGCTTGTTTGCATCTGGTCAGATAGGTCACAATGGCCTCCATCAGTGTGCATCTGCCCACGTTCTCCTACCCCCGCCTCCACAATGAAGGTAGACACAGCTTCTGCAGTGTGCGTCTCTTTATCAAACTGGTCTGTGTCGCTTGTTTCCATCTGGTCCGTTAGGTCAAGAAAACACGCCTCAGCTTGCATCTGCTGAGGTTCTTCTGCCGCCTCCACAATGAAGGCAGACACAGCTTCTGTAGTGTGCGTCTCTTTGTCAAACTTGTTTGTGTGGTTGCCTTGCTGACGTAGAAAAGGTTCAGTCTCCATTTCCTCCTCCCTCACCTCAATAGTCACCTCTTTATCGGAGGTCTGCTCCTCTTCTGACAAACAGGTGTCGGCTTCAGGTAATAATGGACACAAACTGGTCTGATATACTGGGATAGAGTCAACAGTTCTTGTAACACCGCCTGCACTGATCAGACTTCTTCCTGGGGTAGAGTCAACAGTTCTTGTAACACCGCCTGCACTGATCTGACTTCTTCCTGGGGTAGAGTCAACAGTTCTTGTAACACCGCCTGCACTGATCTGATTTCTTCCAAGGGTAGAGTCAACAGTTCTTGTAACACCGCCCGTACGGATCTGACTTCTTCCTGGGGTAGAATCAACAGTTCTTGTAACACCGCCTGCACTGATCTGGCATCTTCCTGGGGTAGAGTCAACAGTTCTTGTAACACCGTCTGCACTGATCAGAATTCTTCCTGGGGTAGAGTCAACAGTTCTTGTAACACCGCCTGCACTGATCTGACTTCTTCCTGGAGTAGAGTCAACAGTTCTTGTAACACTGCCTGCCCTGATCTGGCGTCTTCCTGGGGTAGAGTCAACAGTTCTTGTAACACCGCCTGCACTGATCTGGCGTCTTCCTGGGGTAGAGTCAACAGTTCTTGTAACACCGCCTGCACTGATCTGGCATCTTCCTGGGGTAGAGTCAACAGTTCTTGTAACACCGCCTGCATGAGTGATCTGATTTCTTCCGGATGTAGAGCCAACTGTGTTTGTAACACCGCCTTCAGTGATCTGATTCTTTCTTGTGGTAGAGTCGCACATTTTCCTTCCTCTGCTGTCAATGATTAGAGATCTTCGTGCGAGACAGTCACATGTCGGCTGTGGAGGTCGGGCCGCAGGGGAATCAAGGTTGTGGGTCTGAAACAAAGGAGTGACAGTTGAACCTTGGCATTTTACTCAATAAAACCAATTACTAAAATCTCATCTTCTTAAGACACTTTTTGCCAGATATACATGTATGTATTTTTAGCCCCCCCCCCCCCCCCCCCCCCAAAATGTTGGTTTAGGGTAACGTGACCAAAAATATAGGGTCGGTAGGTCAGCCTTTTACATTTAGTCAAGTTGAGAGAAATTCAAGTTTTACGCCCTCACCGCAAAACCATTAGGGGCATGTTCCCGGGTTTTAACCCGACTTTTGATGAGATACACAAGTGTATACGTGTTTAGGTGGTATCAGCCATCTGCACTTATGGCAGAATGAACGAGGTCTTTTACGTGCCACTGTGGTGACACGGGGATGGGAGATGGATACCGTCTCTGGGTCTGCACATAAGGTTGACCTGTGTCTGTCCCGGCCCGGATTCGAACCAGCGACCTTTCGATCACAAGTCCAGTGCTCGACCACCTGAGCTACCCCGGCCCCTTTAGTCAAGTTTTGAATAAATGTTTTGACATAGACGGGGAATCGAGACGAGGGTGGTGGTGTATGTGTATCTGTGTGTGTGTGTGTGTGTGTGTGTGCACCTTATTGTCGCGTTATGTTAACGCTCACTGTCAGATTAAACTGGTCAGTTTATGACACTATCACTGTCGTCATCTACATACTCGATCAAAACCCAGTACTCTCACTCACAGTAGCTCAGTATAGAGATCCCTTAATGCTGAGCGTTAACCTTCACAGCGGATATACATTAATTGAACCAATCAGAACGGAGAGATCTGACTAATTACTGCGCGACCACGTTCGACTCAAACTGACAAAAGCATCTGCATGTGGCCTACATTTTTTGTTGTTCTAGCATTTCTACAATATTTTAGTATGTTTTATTGCATTTTAAGCCTAGAAAAAGAAGGGAGTTATGGTGCATTTTTGAAACAAGCGAGTGAAAGTGATAACCACAGCATTTCGTGCTTTTCACTTTCGTGACTCACTCGCTTCGAAACTTGCATCATAACTCCCTTATTTTATCATTTTTGTGGCTCAAAAGTTAGTATAACGTGAGAAAATACTGTGAAGATACTAAAACAACAACAGCATTACATGCACATACTTTAGTTTTAGGTCGGGACTGGTCGCTCTGTAATTAGTCAGAGCGGAAGTGTTTATGACTTTTCGTTGTGGATTTTGCGATTACAGAGATAAGTTGCAAATAATATTGACTATGAGTCGTCGCGGTAATTATCAACATTGATTGGGTCTTTGATAGTGAATGCTTACAATCGTTGTCCTCGGAAACACAAATCCAAAGCCGCGATGGTTCAGCACATCAAACAATCAGCCTGATTGGCTTTTACTTTGACAATCCACGTTTCACCTGAAAGCTCAAACCCATTCACCACCTCGAGTTATTGCATGGGGAACATAAGATTTATTTCCCAGGTGTTTGTGAATGAAAACTCGTGAAAATGATGACAATCAATTTTGTAAATATGAAATTCTGTTCTATGTAGTCTTCAGAAACGGTACATTCTCCTGTCTTTGTTTACGCTTCGTCATGCTTTTTACATTTAGTCAAGTTTTGACTAAATGTTTTAACATAGAGGGGGAATCGAGACGAGGGTCGTGGTGTATGTGTGTGTGTGCGTGTGTTTGTGTGTGTGCGTGTGCGTGTGTGTGTGTGTGTGTGGAGCGATTCAGAGTAAACTACTAGACCGATCTTTATGAAATTTTACATGAGTTCCTGGGTATGATATCCCCAGACGTTTTTTTCGATAATTGTCTTTGATGATGTCATATCCGGCTTTTTGTAAAAGTTGAGGCGGCACTGTCACATCCTCATTTTTCAATCAAATTGATTGAAATTTTGGCCAATATATAAACATGCACACATACATACAATAAAACTACATGTACCACTAACAAACAATCATGTAATTCATTTGGCTGTTGTTGTTTTTTTTCTCCAACAAAATGTTGGCGCATTCATATTCATAAGAAAGGACACCTTGCTACAAAGGACAGTGGCAAGGCTCCCCAAGAGCGTCCTTTGCTCGCAGGTTTTACTGTATATATTCGCCCCACGCGACTTTTTTTTTGTTTTGGGTTTTTTTTGCAACTGTCACGTGTGATGTCAAGTTCAAAGGAGGTTACTTCCCTTTGTCTTGGTATGGTTCGCAAAATGTGCCAAAAGTTGTGTTTTGGGGTTTTTAAGTTGTAGGGTTGTCAGGAAAAAATAGGGTTGGTCGGGTTACCCTAAAGCTTCAGTCACAAACGTGATTCAATCGTTGAGATTCAATCTTGAGCCGATCGCACATCACATCGCAGGCCATTGACCCGTCACACGATGAACGATAGACGAACGATTGACGAACGATAACTCCACACGAGCGGGGCGGAAGTGACGTGTCACAGTGAACACGGCAAACGAGCTTTGCGAGAGCAGACGCTAATGTTCGAACATCGCTCTACCTTTCTGAAAAATACCTTTCAGCATTACGCCTTTGCGAGAAATAAAGTTCCAAGACAGTTGCAATTAATGTTTCCCGACCGCTGTACACGCCTAAAAAGTCTCCTTTATATCTGAGTAAACAACTGTTCTTCCAATAAGTTTTGAATCGACGAAGAGACGCCGTCCGCCACTTTTTACGTCACGGTGTGAAGGCCGCAACGATGCGTTCTGATTGGCTCTGCCCCTGCGATTGACCGACGACTGGGTCGCAGGAATAGAACAAGTTCTAAAGCTCAAAGCTACGAGGGAATCGCAAACTTGTAGCTATTTTCCACAACTCAGTCGCCCGTGTGACAGGGTAAATCGCTCGATTGAATCGCGCATGTGACAGCCCCATAAACATTTTTTTTGTGCCTTACAATTTTTTTTAAAATGTTGTATGCATGATCCACTAAAATGAATGGTTGATTAAGGGCTGAAGTGCGCGAAGCAAAAACTGGGTTCCACCCATATGAGATTTAGAGAAAGGGAGAATGTACGTTCTGGCTCACCGATTCCGACAGACCCTAAATATTAACGCAAAATAGGCTTCTGGACTAAACTTTTACTAAAATGAAACATGCGACAAAATCAGAAAAATACTGCATAAATCCATACAAAAAAAATACAGTAAAGTAAGGTTGTTTTGAACCAATGCCGGGTCTGTCGGAATCAGTAACCCAGAACGTACATTCTCCCTTTCTCTTATACAACATTCTTAAGCTCAATACGCTCTCTCATTTACAAACTTTACTTCATATGTTCTTTCACTGTTAGAATTATATCTGATACATGCAATGTGACTGTCTAAACGAATAGTTAACTCTTTACAAGTGATTCTATTTTTACTTTTTCTTCCCGTCCTATTTGAATCCCCTTTTTTAAAAACTGCTTTTTCAGATCTTCTATATCGAGTGGCTTGTTATATTCAGCTCGTGTTTTTGTTTGAATACTTGCTTTCTTACTTTTGTAGTCATCAAAGTCTGTTTGTATCTGTTTGAATTCTTCGTCAGAAACTTTTGAATCTTCAAGTGCTTTACTGATAGACAGTTTTAGGCTAGACAATTTTGATGATGCAAGAGTGGAAATGGATTCGTGTTTTTCAAGCTTTTTCACAATTTTTTTCATTATAGCTGATGCTATAAATGATAAACCACCAACTGCTGCTGCCACACCACCTAGGATTAGAGAAACTGGAGTCCCTACTCCGGTAGCTAACAGAATTGTTCCCGTTACACCTGCAGCTGATGCAAGGATAGTAGAACCAGTGCTGGCATTAGAAAGGCTGTTGTAAGTTGTTGAGTACTTACGTCTAGCGCGAGAATATTTTTCTAATTCATCTTCTAGTTGTTTTTGTATATTACTAATGTGTGCCAGTCTGAATTGTTGACTTTCTGCTGCACTTTCATCAATATTAGGATAAAGCTTCACACTGCTAGTCATCTTTTTAATGCAAAATATAAAATATTTATCTTAATTCTCACTGGCCAGTGTTTCTGCTAAGCTTTGAAGCTGTTCATTGCTTAACACCTTATCTGTATAGTAGAAAGCAATCAAATCAAGATAAGTAAGATTAATACTTCTTATTTCTGTTAAATTATTTATATCTGCGTTAACAACAACATTTTGGTTTGACGTCTGTTTTTTTATTGTGTTAGAATCCTTTTGAACAGCAATAAATACTCTGACTTCTTCAACATTTAATGGTCTCCAGTTGAGATTTATTCCTCTCATTAGAACAGTGTTTGTGGTTTCTTCCCTTTTCCTGACAACTATATCAAATATCATAGTTGCATTCTGCCCTATTGGAAGCTTGGGTATAAAATCGACAATGGTGTCAGCGTCCTTTTCAACACTTTGTTTTCTGTGAATGAGATAGTTGTTCTTATGGAAAGGTTTAACTGCAACTTCTCCCCTGCTGTTAATCGCAGGAACAAGGCTAACAATTAGTGGTTTAGCATTGATTGACTTACGGAATGTGTCGTCTTTTCCAACAAGAGTGTATGGACTCACAAATTCAAACTTCATTTCCCAGTCAATCTTTTTTATAACAGGACTAAGTACCCATTTTTTATTCTGATGTTTCCACATGTAGTATATGTCATCGACAATTGGATCAGGTACATTAACATCACGGATTTGGCCTAGTTTGAGAAATCTTGGTTTCTTTTCATCGTCGATTTCCTTTCTCTTGTAATGACCAGTGTCTGTAAACTCGAATGCATACACTGCACCAACTTCAGCATTGCTCTCAAAGTCGATAGCGTCTGCTAAATCTTTCAACTCTATAGTTGAACATGCAACAGGATAAGCTATTGTAGGTCCACTCGACATTTTAATACTCAATATTTTATGGAACTATTTCCAATGTAATGTTAAACAAACAATCAACTGGTTGTCCACTTTGATTTTTCAGATCAATGTGTAGGAATTCATGACACCCTTCCTCCAAGTCCTTGAACTGAAGTGTCTTAAATGTTGGCACGTGCATTTTACAAAAAGAGGCATCACTCGGTGGAAGAATCCTAAGCAGATCAGAACGCTGATCATTAAACAGATTATAGGATGTGTTAAGCTCTCTCATGTGAACAAACAGTACACTGTTAACATCCATGTCAATGGGACGTGTTCCCTTGTATAAATTTGTAATTCCAAGCATATCAAGGAGTTTGGTTGGAAACTCAACGTTTACTTCTCTAGTTTTGGGCATAGTAAGAGTAGCAATGAGACTTGCATGATTTAAACTCGCTGTAATACCTACTGGAGCAAACAATTCTTTCTCTAAAGTGCAGAAGTCATAGTAACCATCTTCTACAGAATGTGTTTTACCATTAATTCTAACCCAGTTGTTAGCCTTTTTTTTACTGATATTATACCAAGTAACCTTGTACATAATTTCATGCAGTGCAACTTTCATTCCTCCATTTTGATTGTTGATAGGGTTTGCAAGTTTAACTGGCACACTAGTCTTCACATTTGTTAGTGTGATAAACATTTTTTATTCAACAACAAAAATGAGTCAGTATAAATTCAACAAAGATGTTAAATACAAAACTGGACCATATTACAATCCAAAGACTATTTCTTTCCATGAGTTGGACTTTGCTGTAACAGAAACAGAATCCATTCGCGTTAAAGTGCCTGACCCATTCCATTCTTACCTAAATCCCCCAATCAAAAATGATAGTGTTCCAAAGATGTGGAACTCTCACCCAATTCAGTTCTATCAGAATCAGTTAAACTTTGCAATATTCTGTGCAACCACGGGATGTGGAGTGTCCTATGCAGACCACATGAATAATTCAAACTTACTGACAAAGTGTGTGTACACATTTCACGTTTACTATCAGTGCAGGAGAATCTTGTCTGAACTTCAGGCACCAATGCCGCATGAAAAGAGCTGGAACCCATTCAACAATAGGATAAACATGAAAGTGTATGAGCGTCTCTGCAATGAATTCAATATAGATTTTAAGACCGACTTTAGGCAAAAGCAAGACAAAAACCATGGCATGGGAACACTATATTTATGGGGTGTCCACAGGAGGTATAATTTTGATTACTGGCCAGGTCATACATCTTTTTCTTCAAATGTGCAGGTACAGTTAGGATCAATAGAACAACAGCACCACAATGCATGGACTACTTTTATATTAGACACCGGCAAAGGTTTCACTGGATCAGGTGTTGAAAGGATCAATGAATCTATCCGAACATATGCGTGGTGCTTGCTAGGCTCGCAGGCACAGACACGATCAAACATAATGAGAACAAGCACAGGGTTTGGTGCACAGAAACAGTTGTTATCAAATTTAGAAGATGTCATAAACTCTGCAGTTGATCTGCCTTCCAGCATCAAAAGGTATCAAGACTCTCTCCGTTATGCAAGATCAAAAGTTGACTTTGCTGTTGGTAACGGCCTTTACATGTTACCTTCTGATCTCCAGCTGCAGATTGGAACAATAACAAATTATAACAATGAAATCATTATTGCTAGTGACACCCAGCCGCTTGGAAAGGGTGAAGAACTGAATTCAGAAATCAGAACGATGTTACAGCCATATCACAATGAACAGAAACAAAGCGTGACAAGTGAAGATCACGCTGCAGGTGAAGATCATTCTGTCACTAGTGATGATCAAGCTGTTAGTATTAGTGATGATCATGAATCGCAGAAGACTGCTCTAGTAATTGGTGGAGTGGGTGTAGGCTTACTTTTGCTTTATTCTCGTTAGCAGAACACCTGCAATTAAAACTATTAGAGTCCAGAGATGTTCAGCCATGAAACCAACAACTTTACCTGCAAAAGATAACAGCCAGCTAACAATTGAACCAATGATTCCTGGAAGTGCATCCAAAGCTTTTGCTGCTAGTTTCTTTAATAGTTCTGCAATGTGTTTGAGTTGTTTCTTTACCCATCCCGGATCAGATGGAGATGAAGGTGAAGGTGGAGGTGGAGGTGTGACAGTGCCACCTGTGAGTGTTAACACTAATGTGCTTATTGCAAATCCTAACGCAGTTAGTATACTAGCTATTGTGATTCCCTGCTCTCTGAAAAGCGTTCTAATTCTTTCAGCAAGAGTTGTGTCTTCGTAAAGGATTCTTTGAATTGTATTTTTTATTCTGCTGACCTGTGTTCTCAGTTGTTCTCTATTGTTACTTAGAACTTCTAACCTTATGGCTTTCTCCTCCTGCAAATCTTTTAAACGCTTAGAAATTCTGTTTTTTACTTCTTGTTCTAGGTTCAAATCATCAGCATCAGCAAGTTTTTGTTTCTCTTTGTTTATATCTTCATCCAGCTGACCTAGTTTTGACAGATTATTTGCTATTTCACCTCTGATGGTTTGTAGTGATTGATTAAGGGCTTCTATTTCTCTCATAGGTAATAGTTCATGTGGAGTCTTCAGTGAAGTTTCCTCAGAAAAAGAAGTCTCTATCTCTTGTATAAGTTGATCAGCCTCTTCTGCAAGTTTATTAAGATCTTGCAATGGAACAGATTCTATTTGAGTAGCAGTTGGTAGTCCTAGTTCTGCTTGTTGAAGTAAGGAAACAACATGGGAAGATGATGACCGTGTGCTAGGCACAATATCTAATTGCCTAAGTCGATTAGCAGTAAGTTTTTGTTTTAGTGAAACTTTTGATAGAAACTTAGCAGGATTAGATTTATATGTAAGTTGGACTTTTTCTCCTTTATCGCTAGTTGTATATAAATGATTTGCTTCCATTTTGAACTGGTTTGGATCTAAAACATCAGGTTCTTCTCCTAAACTTTTGTAGAAATCTCTAACTTTACCTTCCAGAAGTTCATGTCGTGCCACCTCATAATGCAGTGAATGATGGTAGGGAACCAAAGGGATTGCTTCGCTCATGTCGTCCGCTGGCTCAAATAAATCTTCAAATCCACCTTCTGCCATTTGTAACTTATTTTTTATTTTGAAAATAAAAAAAGATGGCACAATCGTTCGGTTCTGTTCTTGATCCTTACAGAAGGCTGAAAGAACCTCTCGGGGTAAAAGGAATAAGGCAAACAGTTATAGTCACAAATAATCCTTCTACTATTGATCAGAATGAAATACTTACTGTTAGGTTTCCTAATCTAGGTAAGAACGATGTTATTGTACCAGGCACTGTAAGACTATCATTCAAATTAGAATTAGAATCTGGCTCAGATGCAAATAGGACTTTGGCTTATAATGTAGGAAGAGCAATTGTGAGGAAGATTACTGTCAAACTGGAAGGGCGGGAAGTGATGTCATTGAATAATGCAGATGTATTTTTAGTTTATGCAGATAATTGGTTAACTGACAATGAAAAGAAAAACAGAGTGTTTCAAGGGATTCAGTCAGACAATGGGATAAAAGTTAGAATAGGAGCCGGAGATAAAGCTGACAACAAAAAAGATAACGCTGTCAATGTTGCTTTTGGAAACAAATTTTGTATTCCACTTGACTTTGAACTCATAAATTCACATCCTCCCTTCTATCAAGGAGCATTGCGTGACAGGCTGTCATACGACCTGACTTTCAATAGTTATGATCGTGTTATGCTTTCACAAGACCCGGAAGCAAAGTATAAGGTGTCTGGAATTTCTTTAGAGTTTGATGTTGTAAACCATCCTGAACTGGCTAGACTTATAGAAAATCAGTACAGTTCTAAGCTGCCTATCTATTATGAAAGAGTGTTGAATCACAGTACACTTTCAAAAAGCCAGGCTGATCCAATCTGGAACATTAACTTGAATACACCAGCTAGGTCAATGAAGGGAATACTTATGTTGTTTGAGGAACCAAAAGATTCATATGAAAGGCAAATAGAAAAGTTTTACAATCCACTAATCAATAGAGTATATTGCACAATTGAAGGGCAGCCAAACCAAATATTTGCATCTGGCATGCTGCCATACCAACACTATGATGAAGCAAGAAAGTACTTTACTGGAGGAAGATTGAAAGACCCAACATCTGATCTTGTGGCTAAAGATCTGCATTTACACGGTGTTGGCGTAGAAGATTTCTTGACAAATAAATATGCGTTATGGCTGGATCTCAGAACAACTGACGACAACAAACTGCATGGAAGTGGAAGGCGAATTGAAAACGGATCAGAAGGAATCACAATACAAATTGAAAAGGAAGTAGGGAGTAGTAGTAAATCAGTTAAGATCTACGTGTTTGTTGTGTCAGATGCGCAGTTAAACATCTCTGAAAGCAGATTACAGGATATTGTTTATTGAACGTGTTAAAATGAAGTATCTAGATTTTCTTCCAAAAGATCCACACTGTTCTTTGATTTGTGGGGCAACAGGTTGCGGCAAAACAAGATATGTTTTGGATTTATTACAGACTGTTTACATAAATCACTTTGAACACATAGTCATATTCTGTCCAACCATAAAGCATAACAGAACATACAAGGAGAGAAAATTCATATGGTCTGATCAAAATATATTTATTGTAAATCCTTCTGATCGTCTAAATGTTTGCTTGGAGCATTATTTCGATCTTTTTCAGAACACACCAACACTGTTTATTATTGATGACTGTGCAGCAGAACGTGACATTGTTAGAAAGAAAAGTGCACTAGCAAAGCTTGCATTCAGTGGACGACATGCATTAATATCAGTTTGGATATTAACACAAAAATACAATGCAGTTCTGAAAGACTTTAGAGAGCAACTCAAAACAATAACATTGTTCTATTCAAAGGACCGTGACAGTTTTGAAGAGTGTCTTCGAGAAAATGATGTCATTGAAAACAAACAGGAGAGAGAAAGAATAAAGAATAATCTGAAATCTTCTAAGCACTCGAAACTGGTTTTAAAAACTGATCAACCAGTTCAGTATGTATGTTTGTAGAAATCCTTGCTAAGTTCTTGTCAAGTTCTTACTCAAGTTCTTACCAAGTTCTTGTCAATTTCTTACTCAAGTTCTTGTCAAGTTCTTACTCAAGTTCTTACTAAGTTCTTACTCAAGTTCTTGTTAAGTTCTTGTTAAGTTCCTACCTAAGTTCTTACTCAAGTTCCTACCTAAGTTCTTGTCAAGTTCTTACTAAGTTCTTGTTAAGTTTTTACTCAAGTTCTTGTTAAGTTCCTACCTAAGTTCTTACTCAAGTTCCTACCTAAGTTCTTGTTAAGTTCCTACCCAAGTTCTTACTCAAGTTTAATTACTAGATTTTTATTTTATTCTGCATCAAAATAAAATGAACTGTGATGAATTGCTGATGCAGACTGCTACAGATATTGAAATCTGTGACAGTAGGACTATACCTGATAAAAAAGAAAGATTGTATTCACTTGCTGTTTGTGGAAAAACAAAACACTACCTTGGGCAGCAGTTAACTGTGGAAGAAGTACAACATCTTTCCTCAGAAGATATAGAAAAGTATCATGGACGGTATGAATCAGTGCTTGGTTCTAAGATGGTTAGAAGTATTGGACAGACTGTTATAGGTTTGTACACAAAGATTTTTGGACATTTTACACCTCTCGACTCGGAGGAAGACTTAACACATGATCTAACTCATGACCCTGTTGTTTCCAAGTCCCTCGAATCTCTTGCCTGTGGCCTGTATTATCGATTTGGTGCTTTATTAGTACCATTTGTTGCTGGATTAATTACTTTCAAACACATTAATTTTCAGAATAAAAAAGATGACAGATCAGTTGAAGCAGACAGTGGAGCAGACGAAAATACCAGAAGTGAACACAGTGACAAAGAAACCTGGTAGAGTAGAAGCAGGAAAAAAACTAGCCGAATGGAACAGACAAAAAAAGTTAAATCAAAAGGCAAAGCAGAACATTATGTCTGAGGTTGAGCAGACACCAAACATTCCTGAAGTGACTAAGGTCACACAAACTGATCAAGAATTAAAATCTTCATTTCTATCATACAGAAAAGTAGCTGTAGCAGCTGTTGTTGGAGGAGGTGGATACTTGCTTTACAAACTTTGGCAAGGCAAATATAAAGTGTCAGAAACACCAAAATCAGAAACACCAAAACCAACAAACAAAGCAGTACAAACAATAAAAAAGCCCACAGTAGTACCTGCAGTGGATTCATTTCATATGGAATAATTTTAATATTTTAATTTTGATAACATAAAAATGAGTTCTGAAAAGACAATAGTTAATCTAGTTTATCACGCTGCAGTGATTGGAGGCTTGAGTGTAGGTTACACAATGCTGGGTAAAAGTCTCCTCAGAATGAAACCAGCCGACTTGGGAAAGTTAGACTTCGAAGACGGTGCTAAACTAATTGGTGTTGTGACAGCTTCCTTTGCAACAAAAGACTTCCTGGTGAAGCAAGGAATTATTCCAGAAAATATAAACATGTAAGACAATAAAATGGCTAGCTTGGTTATGATGGTGGGAGGTGCGATTGTAAATGCGCTTGCATTTTCTGGCAGCAACTATTTGTTTTCTAAACTGCAAAATGGTGAAGAGAGGGAAAGGCACAACAAAGCCATGGAACAACTGGCGAAAGCACAGGATGAATACGAGAAGAAACGAATTGCGCAGTTAGACTTTATGAATGATAAACTCAGGCAGCAAGGACATGCAAACAAAACCTTTGCCAATGTTGATGCAGCCATTCAAGAATACTATCTTGTAACTGGAAAGAAAATGAAGACAAGTGCTCCTCCAAAACTGGGTGACTTTTATCAGCCTTCAGAAGAGCAGAAGGTGGGCGAGATTGTTTTCATTGTTATTGGTATGGCTGTTGTTTACTTTATTGCGCGTGCTGTCAAATCTTAATATTCTGTCATTTAAAAAACCATGAGTGATGCTTTGTTATCTAAAATATATTATTCCCCAAAAGGATACTGGAAAGGAAGAACTGCTATTGACAAGCTCAGTGACGCAGCAGGTGTTTCTCAAGATATAGCAAAGAAATGGTTGTCAAAGCAGGCAGTTTGGCAGATCTATTTACCTGCACCAAGAAAAATTACACGACCACACTTTGTTAACATTAAACCGAATGACACTCATCAAATAGACCTGCTGTATTTACCGCATGACACAGTCAGAAGGAAGAAATATAAGTATGCACTGACTGTAGTTGATGTTGCAACAAGATACAAAGATGCTGAACCGTTGACAGAGAAAAGTGCTATAGCTACAGCTGTTGCCCTGCAAGAAATTTACAGACGTGGACCACTAAAGTATCCCAGAATGATTCAGTGCGATGATGGTAAGGAGTTTAAAGGAGCTGTCAACCAGCTTCTGTTAAAACATCATGTTACAGTGAAGAGAGGTATTCCAGGAAACCACAGGTCACAGGCTATTGTTGAGAGCTTTAACAAACAGTTGGCAGAAAAACTGTTTTCATATCAGTACCATCAGGAATTTTTGGACACAGAAAGTAAATTGCGTAACACTGAATGGGTCAAAAGATTACCATCAGTACTTAGAGCAATGAATCTGGAGGTATTTAAAGCTACAGGGTTAAGACCAGTTGATGCAATCAAACAGAAAACAATACCTGTTGCTCCAAAGTCAACAACACCAGTGGCATTACTACCTTTCAATCAGAAAGTCAGATATTTATATGCACCCGGTGAAGCTGAGGGTGACAGCAGGAAGCGTGCAACGGATCCAATCTGGAGTATTGACATTCATGAAATCAAGAGAGTAGTAGAGACAAATCCACCTATATATTACTTGAGAGAACCAGCACCGCAAAGAGCCTTTGTAAAAGAGGAATTACAATTAGTTCCACGTGGTACAAATGTTAAATGATTTTTTATTTCAGATTTTATAGTGTTAACAAAAATGGAAGCTCTGAGAAAGAATTGCAACTTCATTTTTTTAATTTATATTTTTATTTTGAGTTATAAAATCAAACTCACAGCGATGGAAGACTCTGTATTAGAATCTTTATCGACAGTATTTGACACCGTTGAATTACAAGTAACGGATCCTCAAAATGTGCAGTCCAGTGTGCAAGACGCCATTGAACAAATTCCAAACAATTTGTTGATTGAACCTCCAGTAAAAGTGCAGATAGTCAGTTTAATAAAATACAAAACAGTCAGTGATGAGGTGCTAGAAGTTCATGTTTCAACCAGACAACTAGCACTTAATTCTATGGCAGAATTGAATGGAAACTGGGCAGATGAAATGATGAAACGGTTTGAGCAAGCTGCAGAGGATGCAAAGATGAAAGGATCCGGATGGTCAGAAGGTGAAATTCTAAAAATAGAATTGAAGCTAAGTAAATTTGCCCCCATCAGAGGTAGAAGTTACATACCTTTACCTCCTGCTCTTGTCAAAAAACGTGCTGTGCTGAACATAAAGAATGATGATGACAAATGTTTTATGTGGTGTGTTCTGGCAAGACTGTACAGTGTAAAGAAAAATGCAGAAAGAGTGTCTAACTATCATGCATACAGAAATAAACTAAACTTTACTGGTATTGAATTTCCTGTCAGCATTACAAGCATTGACAAATTTGAACAGCAAAACAAACCCATCACCGTAAATGTTTACACGTGGGATGAGGAAGATGAACTGAAACCAGTCAGAATATCAAAGAACTCACCAACGATTGGTGATTGTGATACTAACCATGTTGACATGTTACTAATGACTGATGGTGTAAAATATCATTACACTTTGATTCGTACAATGAGTAGACTGATGGCGAGCACAAGCAATCACAATAGTAAACAAGACTTTTGTAGGCGATGTCTCTTGCGTATTCCATCAATTCATGCAGCACTTATACACAAGCAACATTGTAAGAGCGTTGATGATGCGGTTGTGAAGTTAACAACACCACCGCCAGACAGCAAAGTGTATTTTAAGAATGTATGCAAACTACAGAAAAGTCCTTATGTTGTTTATGCTGACTTTGAATCTATCATTGTGCCATATGAAGGACCTTTACCAAAAGACCTACCTAAAACAGTAACTCTAAGTAATCATCAAGTCTGTTCATATGCATTTATTGTTGTTAGTTCAGATGGTAAACATTCTAAACCGCAATTGTACAGAGGACCTAATGCAGCAAAGAACTTCTTACAGCAAATGAACCAAGTGCGAAATGACTGCTCCAAACAACTGAATCTTTCAGACATTGTTATGAAACCTGAAGACCAAGAACAGTTTAACTCTACCACACAGTGTTGGATATGCGAACAAAGTCTAACACCAAACATAGACAATCCAATAGTAAGAGATCATGATCATGTAAGTGGGCAGTTCCGAGGAGCAGCACACAGCAAATGTAATCTACAATTAAAGTTTGATCCTAAGACTTGGAAGCTTCCAATCTTCTTCCATAACTTGCGCGGTTATGATTCACATCTGATCATGCAGGCAGTAACTGATGAATACAAAGCAAGATGCATTGCGCAGTCTTCAGAAAAGTACATGGCCTTTACTCTGAATAGTTTATACTTCTACGATTCTGCTCAACATCTGATGGGAACACTTGAGTCTTTATCTTCATCACTAACTGCTTTCCCAATCACATGTAAGTACTTTGACAGTGACTTAGTTAGAAAGGGAGTCTATCCATATGAATACATGGATTCGTGGGAGAGGTTTGATGAAGATGAGTTACCACCAAAGGATGCTTACTTCTCACGGCTGAAGGGTAAAGGTATAAGTGACGAAGACTATGAACACGCTAAGACTGCATGGAATAAATTAGGATGTAATACAATGGGTGATTATCATGATCAATATTTGTTGGCTGATGTTTGTTTACTTGCAGATATATTTGAGAATTACAGAAGAACATGTATGAAGCACTACAATCTAGATCCTTCACATTACATATCTGCACCAGGCATGAGCTGGGATGCATTTCTTAGATTTACAGGAGTAAAGATTGACTTGCTATCAGATCTTCCTACACTTCAGATGATTGAAAATGGACTACGTGGAGGAATCAGTATGGCTTCACACAATTACTGCAAAGCCAACAACAAATACTTGGACGACTTTGATCCTATGAAACCTTCTAATTACATCATGTATCTAGATGCAAACAATTTGTATGGTTGGGCAATGTGTCAGACGCTTCCACTTCGGAACTTTAAGATCTATTCAGGACCATTTTCACAATGTGTTGTGCTGACAATATTAAAAGCAGGCCCAGACAGTCGAAAGGGATGGATACTAGAAGTTGACTTAGACTATCCACTATCACTTCATGATCTACATAATGATTATCCTTTAGCGGCTGAGAGGTTAAAAGTAAACCCAAGAGAACCTCCAAAGCTGGTGCCCAATCTGTTTCACAAAAAGAAGTATGTGTGTCACTACAGACTGTTACAGTTTTACATTAGACATGGATTAATTTTGAAGGCTGTTCATCGTATAATTTTATTTGATCAAGAACAGTTTATGAAACCTTACATCATGAAAAACACAGAACTGAGAACCAAAGCCGCTGATGCATCAGAGAAAGACTTTTTTAAACTGATGAACAACAGTTGCTTTGGTAAGACAATGGAAAACCCACACAAGAGAAAGGATGTTAGACTTGTTACAAGAGAAAATGAGGCCATCAAGCTGACATCCAAACCACAGTATCAAGACTTTAAATACTTTCATGAACAGCTGTATGGTATCTTAATGAAAAAACTTGTAGTCAAGCTTGACAAACCAGTATTCATAGGCTTTACTGTGCTAGAGTTGTCAAAACTGTTGATGCTTGAGTTTTTGTATGATTATTTGAAACCAAGATATCCCAAATCGAGAGTACTTTACACAGACACAGATTCATTCTTACTTGACATTCCAGCGGATGACATTTACAAAGATCTAGAAGCTGAAAGTCCTGCAGTAAAAGGAAAAGATTCTTTTTATGACACTTGCGACTACCCTAAAGAATCACCATTGCACTCAAATGTTAACAAGAAGGTTATTGGAAAGATGAAAGATGAAATGAATGGGAAGATAATTAAGGAGTATGTTGGATTGCGTGCAAAGATGTACAGTGTTGCAAGTGAGAAAGGGGTGGTTAAAAAAGCAAAGGGTGTAAGCAAACAGGTTGTAAAGTCGAGCATATCGCATGATAACTACAAGGAAGCACTGTTTCAGAAGCGAGTGTTTCACCATGACAACCCTAAGATCAGTTCCGCGCTTCATCAGATCAACACAACTATTGTAAACAAGAAATCTTTAGATGCTAATGACACAAAGCGCGTTTATTCATCACCAGAATATTCTTATGCAATTGGCCACTGGAGAACAAACGCGGCTTCAAATAGTCTGAGTGTGTAATAAGAATTTTTGTCAATCGGGAAAACCCGCTATGACAGCTTTGTTTTGACTGCAGCGGGGAAAAGGACGTTGCTTGCGTTGGGGAAGTGTTTGTGAAAGGGGAGTTAGTAGGCTTTGTTGAGTTTCAAAGCAGCCACCAAGTACACTTATCAAAAGCTTGAATAAAATAAACAAGTCAATTGAATAAGTTAACACTCGGCGGCCGCCCGAAGGCAGCCTAAATATTGAAGCGTAGTGAAGCGTAGTGAAGCGTAGTGAAGCGAAGCGTTGAAACAGAGTGAAGCAAAACCAATAACACAGCTGAAGCAGGGTGTTGAAGCAGGATGATTAAGAAGACAGCCAAAGCAGGGCAGGCGCAGCAAACCGTACATGCATGATCGTTACTATATTTAGAATCACGTCATTACTATTTTTGAAACCGTACATGCATGATCGTTACTATATTTAGAATCACGTCATTACTATTTTTGAAACCGTACATGCATGATCGTTACTATATTTAGAATCACGTCATTACTATTTTTGAAACCGTACATGCATGATCGTTACTATATTTAAACACTTGTCTAACAGTGCAGGCGCAGTGTGATACTTCTGTTGTTGCGCACAAACAAGCACTGTAAGTCTAAGACTGGGACTGTTGGAGCTCTGATGTGACAGGAATATGCGGCGTTTCTGACCAGTACTCTCTGTACTCTTCGATCTGGAGCATCTCTTCGATTTGTTTAAGTTTGCCCATGATAAAACTGATTGGCAAACCAACAGTGGTAAATCGCGGAAATGCATAAAGCGATCTAGCAACGGCGCGTAGTCTACGCGCATGAACATCGGAATAGCCAGTTTTTGCTTTCAACCAGTCAGCCCACGTTTCTTTCATTCTCCCTTCTTTTCTTTGCTTCTCCTGCCATTGTTTGCACATAATCAAAAACTGTCCAAACTGAATGTAAATTAAGATTTGTTGTGCGTCCTGTCTTTTGAGATTTCTCATCCCTTTTTGCAGTCTTTCCACAATATCTTTTTCATTTTCTGCTTGAGCAAAATAAGCATTTGTGAAAGCTTCTGTGGATATAGCATGGCTAACATCTGCTTGGTTTGAAACGAGATAGTGATGTAAATCATTTGGCGTTGTTGGTTCTACTCTCTTTTTCTTTCCGTCTTTTTCTTTGAACAAATCTTCTATCTTCCTTTTTGGTTTTTTGGGCAGTCTCATTAATCCTTCTGTTTTAGCCTTAACTGCTATTAAGGCCATCTGCTCAAAATATTTTCTATTCTCTTCTAGTACATGCTGTTCTTCTTCTGTCCAAAATTCTGATGGTGTTGGCGCTGGTAGTGGGACATTACAAGCTTGTTCCATGTCAGGTAGAATTAAAGTTGTTGACCGCCTAGAATAATCTAACAATTCTTGATGAACATTTTGCGATTCAAGAAGCTCTTTCTCTAATTCTGCGACATTCACCTTGTTAAATTAAGCACTTTTTTCACTGAAACACATACACGTCCTCACAGAACAGCACCGCAATACGAAATGGCGAGACAGGTCTGCCTGGTTGCTAACAACACAAACTAGATCGGGTTGTTATCAACACACAGTGTTGGGCGGACGTGACGTAACTGTTGCTATCACATGATTTAATCTTGTCTTGCCATTGGAGGAATATAGAAGACAGGCTTTCTGTTTGTTTTTACCAGATCAATACGGTAGTTATGGCTTACCGACGAACGGGCAGATTGGATCAATACGCACGCTGGCTGCAACTAGTTAATATTTCAATGGAAACTAAATTTAGCGTTGCACAGAGAGAAAGGGGGAATGTACGTTCTGGGTTACTGATTCCGACAGACCCGGCATTGGTTCAAAACAACCTTACTTTACTGTATTTTTTTTGTATGGATTTATGCAGTATTTTTCTGATTTTGTCGCATGTTTCATTTTAGTAAAAGTTTAGTCCAGAAGCCTATTTTGCGTTAATATTTAGGGTCTGTCGGAATCGGTGAGCCAGAACGTACATTCCCCCTTTCTCTGACGTGGTTGTTGCCACGACAGGTGACTAAAGAAGTGCGCCTGCGTGTGTTGCAATGGAAAATTTGTCACATTTTATATCCCACCAATATTTTAATACATAAAATGAAAGTAAGTCAAACAAAAAATTGTAACGAATGCCCACATATTTTGGATGTTATGGAACACTTTTTCTATGAGTGTCCCCGAATTAGAAGGTTTTGGACTTATATTGAAAAAATGTTGAACAGGTCTGACAGGTCGGGCTTTCTTATTGTCTATTACAGATGTATTATTCGGAATCGAAGAATGTCAGGAATCAGAGTTAATTAACCATGTTTTATTGATAGCAAAAATGTGCATTTAATAGCAAAGTTAAGAAATCTGAATCGCATATTCCATTGGAAATTGTATTTCAACAAGAACTTGCGCTACGAAAGGTTTATCCCAAACGTCCTTGGTTAGATTTTTGTTGAATTAAAAAGTAATTTAATGGAAATGTAACCTGCAATGTAAAAGAAAACAAAATTAAAATTGTATTTAAGAAAAAAGCAAGTCGCGTAAGGCGAAATTACTACATTTAGTCAAGCTGTGGAACTCACAGAAAGAAAATGAACGCACTGCATTTTTTCACAATGACCATAGTCCGCCGCTTGTGCATAACGGAGTGAAACTGACGAGCCTGTTTAGCGCGGTAGTGGTTTCGCTGTGCTGCATAGCACGCTTTTCTGTACCTCTCTTCGTTTTAACTTTCTGAGCGTGTTTTTAATCCAAACATATCATATCTATATGTTTTTGGAATCAGGAATCGACAAGGCATAAGATGAAATTGTTTTTAAATCGATTTCGGAAACTTGTTTTTGATCATAATTTTTTATATTTTTAATTTTCAGAGCTTGTTTTTAATCCAAATATAACATATTTATATGTTTTTGGAATCAGGAAATGATGTAGAATAAGATGAACGTAAATTTGGATCGTTTTATATTAAAAAAAATTATTAAAATTTTCAGATTTTTAATGACCAAAGTCATTAATTAATTTTTAAGCCACCAAGCTGAAATGCAATACCGAAGTCCGGCCTTCGTCGAAGATTGCTTTACAAAACTTTCAATCAATTTGATTTAAAAATGAGGGTGTGACAGTGCCGCCTTAACTTTTACAAAAAGCCGGATATGACGTCATCAAAATTATTTATCGAAAAAAAAAAAATCCGCGGATATCATTCCCAGGAACTCTCATGTCAAATTTCATAAAGATCGGTCCAGTAGTTTGGTCTAAATCGCTCTACACACACCGACACGCACACACACACACACACACACACACACACACACACACACACACACACACACACACACACACACACACACACACACACACACACACACACCACGACCCTCGTCTCGATTCCCCCTCTATGTTAAAACATTTAGTCAAAACTTGACCAAATGTAAAAAGATCTCACGGCAATACATGTTCAGGCAAATTGTTAGCTGCATGTGAATAAAACAAAAAGCCTACCTGGCGTAGCACTTGACTCATCGATGCAGCTATCCCAGAACAGCACACAAGTTTTTCAACACAGTCGACTCTTGTTTTCACTATTGTTCTCACAAACTTGTATACAGTGGAACCCCTCACAACGACCCCCCTCTCTAAGGACTACCCCGCCACAACGACCCTTTTTTTTTTAACCGATGTTTTTCCTTATATTGTTGTCACCAGTGTAGCGACCACCCCGCTCTAACGTCTAAGGACCGACCTAACAGCTTGTGTAACGACTTTGTCAGACAAAGCCAAGACTCAGTCAGCGTAACGCATCACTGACAAACCGGTTATAACCAGTTATAACCGTCCTGCGTAAGCAAAGGCACTAATTAACCGCTGAGAGGTGTGATGGTTGGGTGGGCTGAGTAAACATCACAAACCAATCATCGAGAAAACAAACTCACGTAACCAACACACACCGTTCAATTCAGTCAGAATAGACAGTCTTTGGACAGAAGAGCAGTGGAGATCGACATGACGTCTACAAAGAAAAGAAAATATTACCACAGGAAACAAAACTCGTCGATCCGACGGAAAATTTAACGTGTGTTTCATTATCGCAAACAAAACAGAACAGACAAAACGAAACAAAACAACACAGCACAACAGTTGGGGTTGTTATTTCTCTGAGATGCTTAAGAAAAGAAAAGACGACGTGCATTGTAATGGAATAGAGTGGGTGTAAGCTCAAACTAAACGGTTCAAATGTGAGTGTAAACACACTCTTTACACTAAGTTAAGAACAACATTAAGTTAAGAATAAACACGTCATATGCTAAAGAACAAACAAGTCGCGTAAGGCGAAATTACTACATTTAGTCAAGCTGTGGAACTCACAGAATGAAACTGAACGTAGTCCGCCGCTAGTGCAAAAGGCAATGAAAGTGACGAGCCTGTTTGGCGCGGTACCGGTTGCGCTGTGCTTCATAGCACGCTTTACTGTACCTCTCTCCGTTTTAACTTTCTGAGCGTGTTTTTAATCCAAACATATCATATCTATATGTTTTTGGAATCAGGAACCGACAAGGAAGGCGTCCGCCTCGTGATCGGGAGGTCGTGGGTTCGAACCCCGGCCGGGTCATACCTAAGACTTTAAAATTGGCAATCTAGTGGCTGCTCCGCCTGGCGTCTGGCATTATGGGGTTAGTGCTAGGACTGGTTGGTCCGGTGTCAGAAGAATGTGACTGGGTGAGACATGACGCCTGTGCTGCGACTTCTGTCTTGTGTGTGGCGCACGTTATATGTCAAAGCAGCACCGCCCTGATATGGCCCTTCGTGGTCGGCTGGGCGTTAAACAAACAAACAAACAAACCGACAAGGAATAAGATGAAATATTTTTTAAAACGATTTCGGAAATTCAATTTTAATTATAATTTTTATATCTTTAATTTTCAGAACTTGTTTTTAATCCGAATATAACATATTTATATGTTTTTGGAATCAGAACATGATGAAGAATAAAATAAAAGTAATTTTGGATCGTTTTATAAAAAAATAATTTTAATTACAATTTTCAGATTTTTAATGACCAAAGTCATAAATTAATTTGTAAACCTCCATGCTGAAATGCAATACCGAAGTCCGGCCTTCGTCGAAGATTGCTTGGCCAAAATTTCAATCAATTTGATTGAAAATTGAGGGTGTGACAGTGCCGCCTCAACTTTTACAAAAAGCCGGATATGACGTCATAAAAGACATTTATCAAAAAAATGAAAAAACAAGAGGCGAAGCCTTCAAGGCTCCCGTAAGAAATCGACAAACAGTAACACAAACGCAATCACTCCGTCACACATACACACACACAGTAAGCATAGACATGGTGCAAGAGTGGGAGACGCTAGATCTAGATCTGTCTGTAGCCTACTTACGAGTTACGGGGACACGACTGCCACTGAGATCGACACTGCCCTTTCGACAGCCCTGTTGCACCACACTTTGAAGTAATCCCACACTTTGAAGTAAATTACTTCAAAGTGTGGGGATGTGCCCCACACTTTGAAGTAAACCCATTTTTTACTTCAAAGTGTGGGGGGATCTTCCCACACTTTGAAGTAAACTCAGTTTTTACTTCAAAGTGTGGGGGGATCTTCCCACACTTTGAAGTAACTTACTTCAAAGCGTGGGACTTTTGCATCGCCTGTTTGAGCCTGATGATTTTGTCAAAAAAAAATGGCAAAGTCTTTTGGATGAGTGAACAGAAAAAGTGAGCGAGCCAAGAAACATAGTGATGTTTGTTATCAGGCTTTAAGCAATGTCCCATTGTTGAGTGTGACGAAAACTCGTAGTGACGATTTTAAAACATGTTGGGTCATGCGGAGACTATCTGGGAACAATTGGGCTAATTCGGCACGATTTTACAAGCATGGGCTCACTGTAAAAAGCCCCCCCCCTACGACATTTCTCCACAAAATGTCCCCACTGTCACAATTTCCCGCCAAATGTCCGCAACTGCGATAATTTCCCGCCAAATATTCCAACTGCGACATCTCCCCGCCAGATGTCCCAGCTGCGATAATTCCCACCAAAATGTCCCCACTACGACATTTCCCCGCAAAATGGCCTCCACTGCGACAATTCCCCGCCAAACAGCCCATCTACGACGATTCGTCGCCAAATGTCCCCACTACGACAATTCCCCGCCCAGTGTTCCCCACTGCGACAATTCCCCGCCAAATGTCCCCACTACGACAATTCCCCGCATAGTGTCCCCCACTGCGACAATTCCCCGCCAAATGTCCCCACTACGCCAAACTCCCTGGAAAATGTCCCCACTGCGACAATTCCCCGCCAAACGGCCCCACTACGACAATTCCCCGCCAAATGTCCCCATTACGCCAATTCTCCCTGGAAAATGTCCCTACTACGACAATTCCCCGCCAAACTGACCCACTACGACAATTCCCCGCCTAGTGTCCCCCAATGCGACAATTCCCCGCCAAATGTCCCCACTACGACAATTCCCCGCCTAGTGTCCCCCACTGCGACAATTCCCCACCAAATGTCCCCACTACGCCAATTCTCCCTGGAAAATGTCCCCACTGCGACAATTCCCCGCCAAACGGCCCCACTACGACAATTCCCCGCCAAATGTCCCCATTACGCCAATTCTCCCTGGAAAATGTCCCCACTGCGACAATTCCCCGCCAAACTGACCCACTGCGACAATTCCCCGCCTAGTGTCCCCCAATGTGACAATTCCCCGCCAAATGTCCCCACTACGACAATTCCCCGCCTAGTGTCCCCCACTGCGACAATTCCCCGCCAAAGTTCCCCACTACGCCAATTCTCCCTGGAAAATGTCCCCACTGCGACAATTTCCCGCCTTGTGTCCTCCACAGCGACAATTCCTCGCCTAGTAACCCCTACTGCGACAATTCCCCGCCAAATGTCCCCACTACAACAGTTCGTAGTGGGGACATTTTAGCGGGGAAATGTCGCAGTGGGAGACACTTGGTGGGGAATTGTCGCAGTGGGGGACATTTGGCGGGTAGTTGTGGTAGTGGGGGCATTTGGCGGGGAACTGTCGTGGTGGGGACATTTTCCAGGGCGAGTGGCAACATTTCGCGGGGAATTGTCGCAGTTGGGATATTCGGCGGGGAATTATCGCAGTTGGTATATTTGGAGAAGAATTATCGCAGATGCAGACATTTGGCGGGAAATTGCGACAGTGGGGACATTTGGTGGGGGAGTTGTCGTAGTGGGGACATGTTCCAGGGAGCCCATGCTTGTAAAATCGTGCCGAATTAGCCCGAGTGTTCTCAGATAGTCTCCGCGTGACCCCATATGTTCTAAAATCGTCACCACGTATTTTCGTCACACTCAACAACCCAATAAACATGCCAGAAGTGGGCCATTGCTGGCGTTTTGATGGCAATGCCAGTTGCCAGAACTACTGCCATCAAAGGCCCACTTATGGCCCAATGCTGGCATATTACCCGTATGCACATTGGCAAATTGATGGGCCATCACTGGCAAGCCAGCACTTTGCCAGCAAAAACCCATCATTTATTTGCTGGCTTTTTGATGGCTTGCCATCATTTTGCCAGCAATTTGCCAGCAATTTGCCAGCAAAAACCCATCATTTATTTGATGGCTTTTTGATGGCTTGCCATCATTTTGCCATCATTTTGCCAGAATTTTGCCAGCAAAAACCCATCATTTATTTGATGACTTTTTGATGGCTTGCCATCATTTTGCCAGAATTTTGCCAGAATTTTGCCAGCAAAAACCCATCATTTATTTGATGGCTTATTGATGGCTTGCCATCAAAAACCCAGCATTTTGCCAGCATTTCGCAAGCATTTTGCCAGCATTTTGCAGGTTTTTAGTTCCATATAAAAAAAACTTTTTTCCATATATATTTTCCGTTAATGGCCCTTTACCTGCTGAAATTACCGGGCCAGTTGTGGCCCGGCAAAATGCCATATTTCTGTCTTTACCATTGCCAGCAAAATGCCAATAAGTTGCAGGAAATATACCAATACCACTGATTCGGATAGAATGACGGCTCTATTCATGTACTCGATCTGCACAGTCTTGTTAGCCCATAGATGGTTGTTAGAAGTCTATAAATATGCTTTGTTTTGTCATTTTTTACTGTGAATGTAATAACAATAACAAAACACAGCACATCAATGGACTTTTCAACCCATGCTGGCGGCAAGACGTGCGCAAATAAAGCAAAGGGCAATGCTGTCAAGCTGTACATTAGCAATATGCATATGCGTAATTATCAAATTCATCAGTAAAATGCAATTGAAATGCTAATCACATTTGTCGTGTAACTTATCTGGCAAGTAAAGGCAGTGGTTTTGACAGAATATCGTCATCAACGCAGTTATAGCGGGCACAACAACAATACAGTAATATATATTAAAAACAAAACAAATGTAAAGCTTCCAAACAGCAACGACTCATTACCGAAACATTACAGAAACGTACGCTTTGTTTTCAGTTGCTCACTGTTTTATTTTATTTGTACAGCGTTCTAAATTTTACACTCGAGACATGATGACCAAAGGCAGGAATGTTTCTTGTTCACTTCCCAGTAAACCTCCGTAGGATTGTCTTGATTCTGTCATTTCTCTGTTCGCATCCGCAACGTTGAGATAACGCTTCTTTTCTTTGTCCTGACGTCGTAGCCTACGGTAAGCCATTGAAACTCTCAAGTCCTCCTGCCGTTCACCTCTTGAAACATGTAAGCAAACGAGTTTTGTTGGTTTTAATTCATTATTCCATATCACACACACACACACACACACACACACACACACACACACACACATACACACGCACACACACACACACACACACACAACCAAACAAACGCAAGCATACACGCAGGCATGCAAGCAAACAGCACACGCACGCACGCACGCACGCGCGCGCGCACACACACACACACGCGCACACACACACGCGCACACACACACACACACACAAACACACACACACACACACACACACACACACACACACACACACACACACACACACACACACACATACACACACAGAGGCATTCTCACAGAGAGGACGACTTCTTGTAATCTATCATATTTTCTGAACTGACTAAAATGCCAAGCAGAAGTAAGGGGTCAACAGGAATATGTATTTTGATCTAACCTGCGAAGCTTACGTTGTCTCGGACAGCTCTCTTGCGTTTCTCTCAGGAACTGAGACCCAGGCGAGCTGCATCTTATCCAGTTGGGCAGTCAGACACTTGCACAAATCTTTGTCCTGGAGTGAATAGACACATACTCAATGTCAACATTCACAAGATGCAATTTGTTTGGTTACAAGTAAGCTTATGGTAATGCCTATGGTGCTTTTCTTTTGACAGAGACAAAACAAACTCAATCACACAAAGAAAGGAAAAAGGCACACACACACACACACACACACACACACACACACACACACACACAACCGCGCGCGCGGGCGCACACACACACACACACACACACACACACACACACACAACCGCGCGCGCGGGCGCACACACACACACACACACACACACAACCGCGCGCGCGGGCGCACACACACACACACACACACACACATGCGCGCGTGCGCGCGCAGATTCTTTATTACAGAGAGGACGACTTCTTAAAGTCTATTATATTTTGCGAACTGACTCAAACGTCCAGCAGAAGAAAGTTGAAAAAAAGACCGACAACGGAGGAAAAGAACAAGAAGATACTAGATCTAACGCCGTTGCGACGACCTGCTCACACAACTGTTTGTGAAACTCACCACGCTTGCTTCTAGCCGGAGGAGATCGGACGCGTACTGAAATCGAAGAAGGTGCTTTGGAAATTCCTTGAAGTTGAATGCAAAACAAATAACCGGACATCTGCAGAACCACCGCGGGCCGGATTTAGTTGACAATGCGTCATCATCACGAGTGACGTCAAGATATTTCGACATTTGTTTGTACATTACGTCACTCCAAGTGAGAAAGTCATACCGCTGTGCTGTCGCAGATCTTCTTGCCAGCAATTATCCAGCATTGGCCCACTGCTGGCGTGCCAGCAAAAACCCACCTATAATTGCCAGCAAATCGCCACCTATGGCCCAATGCTGGCAAACAAGCACTGGGCCACCAATGGCGTGCCAACAGTGGGCCAATTAAGGCATTTTACTGGCCGACAATATTACTGGAATGCCAGAGATGGGCCAGTGATGGCAAGCCATAACTGGGCCTTTGTTGGCAAACCATAATTGGCCCAGTGTTGGTTTTTTTATGGCCAGCTTTACCAAACTTGCCAGCAAAAAGCCAGCAGTGGCCCAGTTCTGGCATGTTTATTGGGAATAGGTCATTGCTTTGGGTTGATAATAAACATCACTGTGTTTCTTGGCTCGCTCACTTTTTCTGTTCACTCATCCAAAAGACTTTGCCATTTTTTTGGACAAAATCATCAGGCTCAAACAGGCGATGCAAAAGTCCCACGCTTTGAAGTAAGTTACTTCAAAGTGTGGGAAGATCCCCCCACACTTTGAAGTAAAAACTGAGTTTACTTCAAAGTGTGGGAAGATCCCCCCACACTTTGAAGTAAAAAATGGGTTTACTTCAAAGTGTGGGGCACATCCCCACACTTTGAAGTAATTTACTTCAAAGTGTGGGATTACTTCAAAGTGTGGTGCAACACAGCGCTTCCTCGCGCAGACACTGAAAACACGCTGTGCTGATCAACCTGTAGGAAATCTCCTTTGGTATCTTCTTTATCTTTTTTTTCTGGAGCCGCTACGAAACCGAACAATGTGAAATCGTCTTCCCCGAATCGGCGAATGCAGCTCGGTTAGAACTGAGAAGTGAATCTATACCACAATCCTTCACGCGATCTGACCTAACCTTGACCCCTGACCTGGTCTACATACCACACACAACACAAATCAGTCACCTGTCCCCCAAAAACCCACCACCACCCGTTTTCTTTGGATACACACTTTATCTACATACGTGCCGACGAAATGTTGATCATTGCTTCAATACTTTGAAGCTGTTGCTTGGATAATAACCCGGTAAAATTAGTATTTCGGTGTTCAGTCAAATGTTAAAGTTTCTATCACACACGCACACACGCACGCACGCACAGACAGACAAAACTTAGCATCGCATAGGCTACACTTACGTGAGCCAAATATCTGGGTGCCTTTAAACATCACATTGTCCATTAACCCGGACAGTTACAAAAAGACAGTTCAAAGCCGATTGCACGTTATAATGTTCTAGTCGCAAGATAAACTGAAAAACACAAGATGAAAGGAATGATTTTGTTTGTATTATTCCTTTTTTCATCCCGTATGGTAGGCTACATTTGACAATATCAGAAGCAATCAGTTTTGACACACAGGATTGAGTGTCTTTTTTTTCGGAGATCAGGGGAAAAATCCCATTTTGCAGGGGAAAGAGTATATAGATTTGTGTCCTTGTTAGGATTTTGGACCGTTCTTTGATCTTCCTACGACAGAGAAAAATGACGTGCGTGACAGACGAAAACACTCTGAAGAAAGTTTTTTTTTTTTGGCTTTGCATTTTACATTTAGTCAAGTTTTGACTAAATGTTTTAACATAGAGGGGGAATCGAGACGAGGGTCGTGGTGTATGTGTGTGTGTGTGTGTCTGTCTGTCTGTGCGTGTGTGTGTGTAGAGCGATTCAGACCAAACTACTGGACCGGTCTTTATGACATTTTACATGAGAGTTCCTGGGAATGATATCCCCGGACGATTTTTTTCATTTTTTCGATAAATACCTTTGATGACGTCATATCCGGCTTTTTGTAAAAGTTGAGGCGGCACTCTCACACCCTCATTTTTCCATCAAATTGATTGAAATTTTTGTAAAGCAATTTTCGACGAAGGCCGGACTTCGGTAATGCATTTCAGCTTGGTGGCTTAAAAATTAATCATTAAAAATCTGAAAATTGTAATATTTTTTTTTTAATATAAAACGATCCAAATTTACATTCATCTTATTCTACATCATTTCCTGATTCCAAAAACATATAAATATGTTATATTTGGATTAAAAACAAGCTCTGAAAATTAAAAATATAAAAATTATGATCAAAATTAAATTTCCGAAATCGATTTAAAAACAATTTCATCTTATTCCTTGTGGGTTTCTGATTCCAGAAACATATAGATATGATATGTTTGGATTAAAAACACGCTCAGAAAGTTAAAACGAAGAGAGGTACAGAAAAGCGTGCTATGCAGCACAGCGAAACCACTACCGCACTGAACAGGCTCGTCAGTTTCACTCCGTTTTGCACAAGCGGCGGACTACGGTCATTGTGAAAAAATGCAGTGCGTTCAGTTTCATTCTGTGAGCTCCACAGCTTGACTAAATGTAGTAATTTCGCCTTACGCGACTTGTTATACCTAGAATCAAAAAAGTCAAACAACTTGGATAACGGCCCGTCTGTGTTTTCTGACAAAAGTCACACACATCTATAGAGCTGACTTTGTAGTCTTATTCAGATAAAGATGTTGATTTTATTTTGGTGGGTGCATCTCTTGAAAGGCGTTTCTTTTATCTTCTGTCTCTCGCAGGGAGTGGCTGTCTTTGCTGCGTTGACAAAAACAATCTTCTTTTTACCAAGGTCCTGGGTGCAGCGTGACCAACTTAAATCTGTTTCAACAACACAGGAAGGTGACTCTAAAAACACGGGTATAGCTTTCTATTAGGGATGAATATGTCGCAGAAGAGAAAGGATCGACAGATGATGCAGAGGTTTTTTTACATTCACTGACTGAAAGTTTTATCAAAAGTTGAGGAAACCTTTATCTCCCCAGTATATGTGGCCATTTGGACGACGTGCATGCCATTTTGTTTCTTGTTTTTCATTTGCTCACTAACGTCATTGATCGATGAACTCTTATACAGTTCCATGCAGTATTCCAGGCGGACAGAATGACTTAATTTTTAATTACGCTTCATAGAGGGGTGGGGGGGGGGGGGGGGGGAGGCGGGGGTATATTTTGTATAATTTGCATTTATATACATGAGTGTTTTTGTGTCAGCACCTCCCTTGTGTGAGAGCAACACGAGGGCACTGTTTGGATTCATTCTCTTTTGTGCCAAAGCAAGCAAATAATTATCATCATTCAGATTAAAGCATGTCCATCTTCTTTTCTTAAAAGTCCACGTCCATCAGTCTTTCTTCCATTCGCTCTTTTTGCAAAATCCTATTTCTTTGTTCGAACACCGGAAGCTCTGACAACAACGGCTATCTTATGAGCGTACCATGAGGTCAAAAGCCACCGTGACCCGGCCAGTCCAACAATACCTCCATCATCCACAAAACAACACTCTAAGACTCTCCCCCGAACCACCCCCCCCCTCCAACCCCCAGTCATCATTCAAACTAAGACCTACGCCGTCGCACCCTTTTCATCTCGGCCTACCAATACCCTCTTCTGACACTCAAATTGACCCCCTTTTTGAGATAACGTCCCTTGCCGGCTCTCCAAGTTATATTTTTTTCGGTCCTTTCAAATTGCCTCCCTTCGCTCCCCTTTCCACTCTGACCTGGGAATAATGATGATTAGGCGGGTCACTATTCACGCGATGGTGACCCCATGTCAAAAAAGATCTACCCCGTTCTGACCTCGTGCCTCTTGAGTCCACCCGATGCTGCCGCCATTCATCCACCCGGCTACCAGCCACCCTGCGGCGACCACAATCGCCACTCTGTCCGCTCTGTTCTGGTAACTATCATTCAAAACCCGGCCTCTACCGCTTTAGACGTATGGCGACCAACAGTCACCCAAAGTGCCAATTACTGAAACGTTAGGTTTCATTGGTATATTAATCTTGCAGCGTCCAACATTGTTATTATTCGTGTAATTGTGTGTTTCTTTGTACGTGATATGAGCGGTTGAATGAGTATGTGAGCGAATGTTGTGTGTTGCTTTCGTCACTGTATTGTGATTCAATTGAATAAAATCTTTTTTCAACCAAAAGTGTCAATTAGACAGAGAGCAATGGAATCAGTTGTTATTGGCTGTAGTTACGAATAAATGTGTCGAATGGCCGGTTTATTGTCAAGATACTGACATTTAAAGCTGAAAGGATTGATAACGCTGCTTATTATTAGGGATAGTTGAAAATAAAACACGTCCATTTGCTGATACAATGCTATGGTAATGACAAAAACTTGGATTGTGAAAGTAGTTTTCCTCTATAAAGGCTAGCCTTAATTGGCCGGAAAAACGTACAGTTGCTGTGCAATAGCGCTATTTCAGTCAGCATCCATGGTTGTAATAACTCAAGATAATTACTGATGGCATCATATTTGTCCTTTACTTGTAACATCTTTGCTTAACAGTCCTGACAAGAAATAAGAGCTCAAACCCTTACTTGTTATTTCTTCCACGCAACATGCATCGCTAATTAGACGACATTGCATTGCCTGTTGTAACTATAGGTGAACTGAACAGTCTTATTTCTGATTGTTCCAAGGCAAGGATTTACTTTCTTCAGCAAATTTGCCGAAATTTAAATAAAAGTTTCGGCAATTATCCAAAGTCGAAAGTAAGTCCTTGCAGTCACCTTTCTCAAATCGCGAGAGAAAAAAGACCACAGCAGATATGGCGAAATTTCGGCAAAGGTTTTGAAAATTTTGGTGACTGCCGACGCCAAACGACATCCCTGGGATATTGTAATGTTGACTTTTGGTACCAGCACGCCTACATACCTATCAGTCTAGCTCTTGTCACTCCCCTACAGGGACAATCACAGAACAGGGTATGCATCCCTACGGCAGGCACCGTCACCCGTTCTGTCAACAATATTACTTTCCTCAAAGCTTTCCACGACACTCCACGTCTCTCTGGTTTGACAGGCGATCGGTTTGAACTCGTGACCAGCGGTCAGCTAGCTGTCTGTCTGAATCACCATCATGGTTTTTGGTCAACACAGCTACGGCTACACTTACCACTCTGGCCTTCGAAAGCTGCACTTATAAGATGATAGTGACCGTGTGAAAATGTGCAACTGTTAAAACAAAGCTGTCACGTGTGTTTTGTTAAAGGAAAACAACAACAACACATATATGTAAATGATCAAATGTACTCACTGACAACGCTTTCAAGGCTGAACTCTGTCGAGTTTCTATATCCTACATAGCCCAGGTGCATCAACCAACCACCCACCCAACCAGCCAAGCAATCAAAAGCTTAAAACTCGGAGGTTTCTCAGTGAATTTTGGACGTAACTTTTTAATAATAGGTTTACGTACACGATTCGTTAAACATTTTGATCAGCTTGCGTTTGTCTGCAGTTACAATGCTTGAAAAAAGAACCCATCCACCTCTAAATCTGTTTTCACACAACAAGCTGTATACATGTACTCTCTATTTACACTTCTGCTTGATAAGCAAGTTTTCATGAACACTTAATTGAGTGCATCTGCACGTAATGTTTCGTCATGAAAAATATATTCTTTACATTTTCAACCAGCTGAAACTATGCATTTGGCGAGTGGAATATTTATCGCTGAAATACATATATAATATTAGAACCAGCTGTTGGGTTGAAGAGTTTTATTTTATCATTACATGTAACCGTAGTTCAATGCAAGCGTTGCAAACACACACATACTACAGACATAAAGAACAATAATAAGCAAAACATGTTTACGAACACGTTCTCTATATCTACTATAATTAACAGTTTGTTTGTTTGCTTAACGCCCAGCCGACCACGAAGGGCCATATCAGGGCGGTGCTGCTTTGACATATAACGTGCGCCACACACAAGACAGAAGTCGCAGCACAGGCGTCATGTCTCACCCAGTCACATTATTCTGACACCGGACCAACCAGTCCAAGCACTAATCCCATAATGCCAGACGCCAGGCGGAGCAGCCACTAGATTGCCAATTTTAAAGTCTTAGGTATGACCCGGCCGGGGTTCGAACCCACGACCTCCCGATCACGGGGCGGACGCCTTACCACTAGGCCAACCGTGTCGGTCTTGATTAACAGTTGCAATCGCAATACAGCGGTACCACTCTTATAAGATCTCATAAAATCTGACGATTTAGGCCATAACATTTAGGCCGTAAAGTTAATGACAATAATTATGAAGACAACGTTTTAGATAATGAGATTGTATAGTAGAGGGAGTCGTATAATGGAGGGGCTTAAAACAGAGATTCCACTACATTGCAGACAGGCGATACCAACCAATACCTCACAAAAATGTACAAATACATGTATCACTGTAATTGTAACATGAATACAAGATTATGCTGGCATACTTTACATACCCTCAGAAGTTAATTGTGTGTTAACAGTTGTCACTAGGAAATGTAACAGCCGCCATTATGTTTGACTTTCACAATTTTGTTTTGAATGTATTGGCTCGTCCAGCTGAAACACATCTTTTTCTTTCACAAATTTTATTCTCATGTATTAATATCTATAATGCGATAAAATAAAGTCACCTGCGTAGGGGTGTTTACACATTAATTTTGAGAATTTGGTGAATAGAATTAACCTAACATGCAGTTTGTGAACAAACGACAGGAATGTAAAATGTTCATCAAAGTAGTAGTGAAGACGTCACACAATCAGAAACAAATCTTCGTTTATGGCCACTATAGCCTTGCAAATCATGCATTGACCATTGAAGTGGGCGGTGTAGGGGAGATGCGGGTATAATGCAGGCGATCTGGTTGCACACATCTATGTGATCTAGCGTGAGTCCATCCACACGGCCAACTACGCGCGTGCACCTGCCGGTTCCTGGTCACGTGGTCTACTGGTCAACTGTTTTGTGGGTTTCATTGTTACATGAGGGTTGGGCGGGTGGTAGGAACGGGGTATAGATGAATGAATGAACAGAGACAGAAGGGTCGAAAAAGAGGGCAGAAAGAAAGAAAAAGAGCGTGGTGTATAATATACCATGTGCAAAGGGGAGGTCAGCGGCAACACTCAGTGTTGGTGCACCGGGCCTTTAAAGGATCTTCGAAACGTTGACTTAGTTTTTGGGTCACAAATCATGGACAATGTTTGCATGGGCAGATGTATTCATGACAGACTTAGATTTTGGATCACCAATCATGGACAATGCTTGCATGGATGTATTCACAGGCTTAGTTTTTGGATCACAAATAATGGACAATATCTGCATGGATGTATTCACAGACTTAGTTTTTGAATCACAAATCATGGACAATGTTTGCATGGGCAGATGTATTCATGACAGACCTAGATTTTGGATGACAAATCATGGACAATGTTTGTATGGATGTATTCACAGACTTAGATTTTGAATCACAAATCATGGACAATATTTGCATCGATGTATTCACAGACTTAGTTTTTAAATCACAAATTGCATGCAATCACAGACATAGTTTTTGAATCAGAACTTATTAGCAATATTTGGATGAATGTATCACACTTAAAGAAGTCATCGCTGAGTGTCTTTTATAACTTTGTTTATAATGTCAGAGCGCGGAACGCTGATGTCATCCCCCGGATAATAATTGAAATGATGTCAAACTTGATTTGCAATATTAAAGAAAAATTGCATCCCAATTGTACAATGTCTGCAAAAATGTTAGAAATGTGTACAGAACATTCTGTCTTTTTACATTTAGTCAAAACTTGACTAAATGTTTTAACATAGAGGGGGAATCGAGACGAGGGTCGTGGTGTATGTGTGTGTGTGTGTGTGTGTTTCTGTATGTGCGTGTGTGTGTGTGTGTGTGTGTGTGTGTGTGTGTCTGTGTCTGTGCGTGTGTCTGTGCGTGTGTGTGTGTAGAGCGATTCAGACCAAACTACTGGACCGATCTTTATGAAATTTGACATGAGAGTTCCTGGGAATGATATCCCCGGATGTTTTTTTCTTTTTTTCTCGATAAATACCTTTGATGACGTCATATCCGGCTTTTTGTAAAAGTTGAGGCGGCACTGTCACACCCTCATTTTTCCATCAAATACAATCTTCTACAAAGGCCGGACTTCGGTATTGCATTTCAGCTTGGTGGCTTAAAAACTAATTAATGACTTTGGTCATTAAAAATCTGAAAATTGTAATTAACATTATTTTTTTATAAAACGATCCAAAATTACTTTTATTTTATTTTTCATCATGTTCTGATGCCAAAAACATATAAATATGTTATATTCGGATTAAAAAAAGCTCTGAAAATTAAAAATATAAAAATATTATGATTAAAATTAAATTTCCGAAATCGTTTTAAAAACAATTTCATCTTATTCCTTGTCGGTTCCTGATTCCAAAAACATATAGATATGATATGTTTGGATTAAAAACACGCTCAGAAAGTTCAAACGAAGCAACCTCTTCCGCGCTAAACAGGCTCGTCACTTTCACTGCCTTTTGCACTAGCGGCGGACTACGGTCATTGTGAAAAAAATGCAGTGCGTTCAGTTTCATTCTGTGAGTTCCACAGCTTGACTAAATGTAGTAATTTTGCCTTACGCGACTTGTTTTTTACATTACAAGAAATTCTGGAAATGGATAGAAAGTAAAGAAAAATTGCATCACAATTCAATCAATCAATCAATATGAGGCTTATATCGCGCGTATTCCGAGGGTACAGTTCTAAGCGCAGGGATTTATTTTTATTTTTTATTTTTATTTTATGCAATTTATATCTCGCACATATTCAAGGCGCAGGGATTTATTGATGCCGTGTGAGATGGAATTTTTTGTACACAATACATCACGCATTCACATCGGCCAGCAGATCGCAGCCATTTCGGCGCATATATTACTTTTCACGGCATATTATTCCAAGTCACACGGGTATTTTGGTGGACATTTTTATCTATGCCCATACAATTTTGCCAGGAAAGACCCTTTTGTCAATCGTGGGATCTTTAACGTGCACACCCCAATGTAGTGTACACAATTGTACAATGTCTGCAAAAATGCTGGAAATGTGTACAGACAATTCTTGCTTGTTCACTTAAATTCTTGGAATGGATCTAACAGTAGAATATCAACATGAAATTCTGCATAATTTTGTTAACAGTTGTAAACCCAATACTAACGTCCAGTAGCCCCTGCAACAGATGAAAGACTGTAGACTGAACAACTGGCGGGTCAGGAGAAAAGCAAAAAGCGGGAAAGCAAAGAATAATGTCACCACGGAACCCGAGTGGCGCCGCTATTGTTGTGATACAGCTACTCGCTTGTTCAAGGCGTGATGAGCGGGCAAAGAATGAGATTGCTTATTAGTGTGTGCTGCCAGAGATTGCAGCTGCATCAACCCCACCCCTCCTCCCCTCAACTTTCTTTCTACCTCCCCCTCCCTCCCCCCACCCCACGACTGACCCAACCTTCACCTTCATACTTACCGCTATACCCTCTGAGAACAGGCTACGCTCAAAGGTCACGACTTTGTTTTCTTTTTTTGTTTTACAGCTTTGTTGTTGCAACGTTTGAAATTAAACTGTGGAATCGATTTTTTTTTTCTCCTACGTCTTCTCTCCTCTTCCTGAATAAACTCATTTTTGAATATTGAACTTTTCTTCACCTCTAGATATTTAAAGTTTAAAGTTTAACACTCGTATACTACGTATCAGTGAAAACTGGGCTTCGCCTGCTTCTCCTCCTAATCTTCTCCTTGTGAAATGTAATTTTCCCATGAAAATTCCGTTGTTTTCATTAAAAAAAATGTGTTGAATGCAGTTTTATCCAAAAGTCAAATAGGCTGCAGAAAGTCCTTAATAAATACTCAGGCTTGGACTCAATGTCACGACATGCTTATTGTTTCAAGCTGATACTATTTTCTTCATGAAAGCTTCGCTGTCACTTACGAAGAAGAAGTCTATTTGTTTTAAAAAACAAACAAACAAAAAAACAAACAAACCAAAAAAACAATAAACCAACCAACCAACCAACCAACCAACCAACCAACCAACCAACCAACCAACCAACCAACCGACCGACCGACCGACCGACCGACCAACCAACAAACCAACCAACAAACAAACAAACAAACAAACAGGCAGGCAGGCAGGCAGGCAGACAGACAGGCAGACAGACAGACTGGACAGACAGACAGACAGACAGACAGACTAACGAACGAATGAACGAATGAAGGAACAAACCCTCAAACAAGCAAACGAACAAACTCAAAAAGCATGTTTTTACGTTGATTTATTTTCTTCTCCTTTTTTTTTTTTGAACAAAGGTTAGCCGTTTCTTTCTTCTTCGTCTTCTTGTCGTCTTCCGCCAACATTGTCCACGCGTCTAAAACGAGTCGCCAAGCACTTCTGAAGTTGGGCGACAGACGACTGACAAGAGGGCGCATGTGGTCCTGTAAGCTGCCAGAGGAGGGGGCGGTGGCCGGTAAATTAAGAAAATGTATGGCCAGGAGGTACTCCAAGAAAATAGGTAGGCTACGCCATCTGCATGAACTTTGTAAGAACCTTACTCACTGCGCTTACACAGAAGGGACTTTGTTTGCCTTCACAGAAGGGAGAGAGTCTGAATTAAGCCGCCATGCATGCACCAACTGTCGACATCATGGGCAAGAGGAAAAAAACAAAAACAAAAACCCAGTATAGTCGTACATATGCAGCTGCACAGTCCTCGGTGGGAAGTTTGAAGTGCAGACGTTGATTGAACCTTGGGCGTACGCGGTCAGAAAAGCGTATAGTGGAACCTCCCTTTTGAGACCTCCACAAATCTGAGAAAATCAGGTCTCAGAAAGGAGGTACTCTCTAAATGTAGGTCAAATTACAATTGCCCCTTATCTCTTCAAATACGTGAAGTCACCTTGTCAACACTGCCCAACTATGATTTGCTAACCGCTGATGATTTTCTGTGTAGCAAAAGAGACAAGTCAGACAGCGAAAATGCATTGATATTTGACCAGTTATTCAGGTTTATCTTATAAAGCAAACGTTTTGAATAATGAATGCATTAATCTCATCCATATCCATGTTCGAAACGACCATGTGCAATACTGTTTACATTTTCTTGTTCTGGTAGTATTCTATTTTCTACCATGTGGAAGTCATTGTGTGCGTGTGTGTGCGAGTGAGTGTGCAAGCGCGTGGGAGTACTGTTGTTAGTTTAGCATTGTGGTTTTTTGTGTGTTCCTTTTGTTCTTACATGTTTGTCTACCATAATTTACCATTATTATTTTGACATTATTTCAAACTTGTTATATTACAATCGTCCGCCAAATTTAATTTGCTTTTAAGAGTACGCTCTTAAGCCTAGCTTGTTGTGCTCCATGTTCCTTATTTCATGTATGGGGCAATATTCCAATGAAATTTACTGAATAAACTTGTTCAAACCAAATTACAAGGGTTATGAACAAAACATCTGAGAAAAGCAAAGTCTCAAAAGTGGTGTCTGAAATCGGGCTGCCTCAAAATAGGGGTTCCACTGTATATGTAGCATAAGGCAAAAAAAAAAAGAGGTCTGTTTACGGTAACATAGGCCAAGTAAGGCGTATTGCTAATGACAAAATAGACAAAAATCCAAAGGGAAGTAAGGCTTAGTGGTTTAAATATAGATACCAATGGTAAGTAAGAGTTATGATATGAGTAACCAGTCTCCACATAACGGGCACTTGTCATTTAATATAGACCGCTTGCTTCCTTTTGGGTCTGAGATCTTACGTAGCATAGGATGTTCCTTTGAACACGTTTTGTGACTCAATATTTTGTTTAAGGCTACAGACGAACCTCCCATGACGACCAATTCTGTCTGCCATGTTCTCAGTATTTCTGATTGTAAGTTTGTTCAGAAGACACCGTACCACCATTAACCGTATAGGCTTGTTGTTGTTTTCACCATATGTGATAATGTAAACTTTTTGAACATGTAACACAGAATTAAAACATTTTTAAATTTTGATTCTAGATTTCCTTTTGATACGTCTTCCACAAAGGGACTTTGCTTTGTAAATCTCGGTCCCTCCTGAGGAGGGTCTGATGCTCCCAATAGGCTGTCTGTGAAGGGATACTTTCTTCTCTCTCTTTTGCTCTGCTAAGAGATTTTAACAAATCTCAGAAGAAAGTCTCTGCTGACTTTCAATTGTTTCTTTCACAACTTCTGATGTTTTAAAACATTGTATAAACCAATAAGACGGTAGGCAGAGAGCTCGATCCCCTCCCCTCCCTTCCCATAAAGTACCATGATACTGCAAATGTTACCTCTTTGTACACGTTTCTCTCTACCTGTCAGTGTGTTTTTTCCCGTTTTTTCTCCTTGTTTGTTTTTACCTAAATTGTATTTACTTTATTTTTAATGGGATGGAGTGGTCGGGGAGGATGTTAAAAGTCTTACTTGCCCAATTGCAAGTTTATTTAAGACAGTTATTTTTTTCTACAATCTCTGATTCATGAAAATGATGAATGCCCCTAGTAGCTTCTACATGTAGTTTGGACTTTCACGTGTTTTGCATAACTTGTGCAGACCACAGTTAGCAGGCTGCATGTTTTGTCATTATTCATATTTCTCTCTGTCTTTCTGTCAAGATAAGTGTCCCGTTCTTGCAATGTATGGATTGCTGAATGTCACAGGTTTTCTTTTTCCTTTTCGCACTTTCTTCTTTCTTTTGTCCTTTTCCTGTCTTCTTTCCTTTTCTCCCATGACTTCCTTTTCCTCGATTCCTTCCCCCTCTCCACACCCACTGTGACCACTGCATGGGTTCAACACTAACCTTGTGCATACGTACGGAGAAAGAGTTGTGCACATCCCGTCCCCTCTTCACCTGAGCTGAAAGCAAACTCCAAAGGTCCCGCCAAATGACCGCAAAATTGACCCCTTGACCAAAGGTGTGGTGTGCGTATAGAGCGACTGAATGATGAGTAGGCTGACCACGGAAGCCGTCACTTGTGGTCAAGGGTACTATTTGTCTCCGAAAACCTCCGAAACCCCCGAAAACCTCCGAAAACCCCTTAGAAAACCCAATCTAGACTAACTAAATCTATCTTCAAAGTGAAGTATTGGACATGCCTGTGAAAAGTAAGCCTGATTCATGCTACATGCACCCTTATATTTGTGTTGAGAGCCGGATTATCGACGAAATCGATGCAACAATTTCAATGCAAGGGAGGTAACTCTTGTTACTCGGAATCACAAGTATTGGTTTAAGCGTGTTTTTATTAATTTCTTGTATACACGTTATAAACAGTAACAACATTAAGAACGTTAACAAGCAGACTGCTTATGGACACGTTCTAAAACTGATAATCACGCGTGCTGGTACCAAAAGTCGACATTACAATATCACAAGTATTCGGATGACGTCATGTGTTTAGTGCTTCCGCTCCTTCGTAAATCCTTGCACAAACACGAAAATAAAGCCATGAATTGTGAAAGTTGCAAATATAAGTCATGATTTCAAACAATTATGTAACAAAACACGATCTAAGGACGAATTTTCTTATTTCTGATGAGGTTTTCGGTGTTTTTTTTTAGGTTTTCGGGGTTTTCGGAGACAAGTAGTTCTTTCTTTATTTGGTGTTTAACGTCGTTTTCAACCACGAAGGGTTATATCGCGACGGAGACAAGTAGTACCGGTGGTCAAGTGTTGATCCTGGATTATCGAGAAAAATGTCTTGCGGTGAAGCCAAATGAGTTTGGAAAACGCACAATAACGATAGATTTCGTAACAATTCAGCCAAGCGTCGTTCGTTGCAAAGGAAAGTGGTCTAAGATTATTACCAAGACCAACTTTCTGCCGTCTCTCACTCTCTCTCCCTCCCTCTCTCTCTGTTTGTGAGTGTGTTTGTGAGTGTGTGCGTGTGCGTGCGTGCAGGCGTATGTGCACTTTGTTTTGTCAGTGTCCATCGATTAAATACTTATTTATTTAATTTTATTTATTCCAGTTCTCTATGTCCATACCTTGCACATAATGCAGACAAAGCATGCAGTATGTACCCCTCCCAATCCCCCTCCCCGCATAGACCACAAAGGTCCCCTCAAATGACCACAAAGTTGACCCCTAGCTGTCCGGGGGGAGGGGGGGGTCCCACCCATAGAGCAACTGTATGAATGATGAGTAAACTGACCGCAGTAATGGTCACTCGGGGTCAAGCCTTGTTATGCCTGGTGTCAGCCGTCAGTCGTGGTCACAGCGGACACTGGTCACCTTTCTCTGTCCGGACAATGGAGTTTAGTGGTCAGCCGTGATTAGGGGGGCGCCAAGAGTGACAGTCCGAAATCTGTCTGCTGTCTTGTCAGGAATGGGCGTTGTTGTGTTGGGTATGGTTCGCCAAGTGTGGATAATGTGTGCGTAGTGTTTTCTTTGTTTGGGATGTTTGTGTTCCTCTTCTCATTTTCTTGTAAACTGGTTTTTTTTGTCGGTTTAAAAAAACAATGTGGTACCTTGGTGTACACTGTTCTTCGGGGAGTTTTGTTTTGACGTTGAGACACACCAGCACCGCCACGGGGAGAGCATTGCACACAGGTACCGTCGTGTAAACGGTAATCTCTATAATTATTTTATTATGAGAGTGAGGGTGGGGGGCGGGTCGGAGATGGGATGGAAGGGAGGGCAGATGTGTGTGTGTGTGTGTGTCTAGAAAACGTATAGCCATTGCTGTTTTAGACTGTCTATGTTCTTGTTGCCATCAGCTGTCTTTGTTTGAAAAGATGCGTCAAGTTTGACACTCCGCATCATCATCATCATCATCATCATCATCATCATCGTCGTCGTCGTCGTCGTCATCATCATCGTCGTCGTCGTCATCGTCGTCATCGTCGTCATCGTCATCATTATCATTATCATCATCTTAATCATCAAGGTCGTCGTCGTCGTACGGTTATCGTCGTCGTTATCGTCCTATTTCTTCTTCTCGATGGACGGCCAGACAAACGAATTCAAAGACGACAGAGTGCCACATCTGAGCACAGTCTCTCATCTGAGTTCCTCCGAAATCGACTTTCTTTGTTTCCAGTTGTAGAAAAAAGATTTACTTTCATGGTTTGTATTCATATTTAGGCGGAATGGCATTCATTATTAACGTACATACATCATATCACATAATTCAAAAGATTAACAACGTTTTTTCAGCATCGTTCTTGTAGTATTGAGTATACTGCTGCCCCTTTTTCTTGAATAAAGTCCAGCTGTGATAACAATATTCTGCTTGTTTTTGTTGAATTTAAAGAGGTTCTTACTTTACTGTTCATTTGGTCTTTCTTCATTTTTGGAAAATGATTGCCATGAAAACTCAAATTACAACCCAAGATGAACTTTTTACATTGCATAAAAAAGCCGGAAATCAACTTGACTGTCTCATCATCCAGAACTTTCTTTAACCACGTTTGCAGATCCTTTGTATTTTATACCGTTTCTTCCCAGGAAGTTTTTTTTCAGGTAACCTTTCTTGCGCATGTGTCCCATCTTCCTTCCCCTCACTTTGGATGTTAATCCTAAATCATCTTCTTGACTTGTTTTCTCCTGCTATGCATCATAATAGTAACTTTTTTGCATTTCATTATCAGAGCTTGATTTAATGTGTGGTATTGCCCTCGCTCTTTACCGCTTCAGTCAAATCTGCTTTTGTAGAAAGAATGGGGATCCATTAGCGACTTGTCGGTTTTCCTCCGTGTGTGTGTGCTGTACTCTCTGTTGGTAACCCTGTTAGAGGTAAGTTAACTTTATAACTGCCCCTATTCTCCCGTTCACTTCGTATCACTTTGGAAGGCAAAATCAAACAGAATTCTTTTCAAGTGTTACCAACATTATGCTCAGCACCACAATGCATTGACCGATCGCCTAAGGGTGCTGACGTAGTTTCCCCAAAGGATTCCGCTGCCAAGAATTCCAAACGGTTTTTGAGATTTAAAAAATTATTGTTCCTGTACGATGACGCCCAGCCTATGTCCGGTTCAAGAACATCAAAGGATGCAAGCGGTTGAAAACAGGCGTCGAAAAAAAGAAAGGGTGAAAGGAACTTTTAGGATCATATATACCTGTGTAGTCTACCTAAATGCAACGCTTACCTCTTCAGATAACTTTTACATACCCATAGATGGTTTAATTACCTGGTGAGACCAGAGAAGCAGGTTCTTCTGAGGGAAAAGGAAATAATACTTTCAAGACTTTGATCACCACTGAAAATGATTAGAAATGTAACCGGTCTGAACACGAAAGAGCCGGAAGCTTCAGAACAGACCTTTGTTTTTCTAGGTCAAAAACTGCTTTCTCAGCCAATCAGGAACCCTCTTCCTTGTCACTGCAGAGGCGCGCCCGTGACCTGACCTCATATAATCTGACCTGACCTGACCCAGTTATATAGCAGCGAAAGGAACGAGGGTTATATTGAACAATATCTCTCGACACGTCATGTCACCGCTGTTTAGTGGTGTTATCTGAAGGGGACCAGGAACGACATTGACCCAGAGACTTGAAGACAATGACACGCGACTGTTGACCTAGTACCGGCCTGCGTCTAGAACTAGCCGGTCAAATGATCTAGGTAGATCAAGTGGACGTCCAAACTAGGTCATTTCTTATGCTATTTTGACTGGTATGGCGATAGACACGGAGTAACGCGATTATTTGACTCTGATATAGGTGGTATTGTCCTTTGATTTATTTTGTTATTGAGTTAGTTTTAATATTTTTTCCTTGCTTTTTAACTCTATGAAAATATAGGTTCATAAGACATATATCAAAAACTGCGCAAACAGAGGCACAAAAGAACAGAGAGAATAAACAACACCAATAACCAACAACCATGAAAACTACAAGATTAACACTAGCCAATGGCAACTAATTTAGTTATTTGTCTGATCACCCAAGAAGAAGGTATAAAAACTCATCCACTCTTAATGTACGGTAACTTGGGTTTCAAGAAAGAAAGAAAGAAAGAAAGAAAGAAACAAGTCGCGTAAGGCGAAAATACAACATTTAGTCAAGCTGTCGAACTCACAGAATGAAACTGAACGCAATGCAATTTTTCAGCAAGACCGTATACTCGTAGCATCGTCAGTCCACCGCTCGTGACAAAGGCAGTGAAATTGACAAGAATAGCGGGGTACGTAGTAGTTGCGCTGAGAAGGATAGCACGCTTTTCTGTACCTCTCTTCGTTTTAACTTTCTGAGCGTGTTTTTAATCCAAACATATCATATCTATATGTTTTTGGAATCAGGAACCGACAAGGAATAAGATGAAAATGTTTTTAAATTGATTTCGAAAATTTAATTTTGATCATAATTTTTATATTTTTAATTTTCAGAGCTTGTTTTTAATCCAAATATAACATATTTATATGTTTTTGGAATCAGAAAATGATGAAGAATAAGATAAACGTAATTTTTGATCGTTTTATAATTTTTTTTTTTTTTTTTTTTTTTTTTTACAATTTTTCCGGTTTTTAATGACCAAAGTCATAAATTAATTTTTAAGCCACCAAGCTGAAATGCAATACCGAAGTCCGGCCTTCGTCGAAGATTGCTTGGCCAAAATTTCAATCAATTTGAATGAAAAATGAGGGTGTGACAAGGCCGCCTCAACTTTTACACTTGAAAAGCCGGATATGACGTCATCAAAGGTATTTATCGAAAGAAAGAAAAAAACGTCCAAGGAACTCTCATGTAAACTTTCATAAAGATCGGTCCAGTAGTTTGGTCTGAATCGCTCTACACACACACACGCACAGACGTGACACACACACACACACACACACACACACACACATACACCACGACCCTCGTCTCGATTCCCCCTCTATGTTAAAACATTTAGTCAAAACTTGACTAAATGTAAACAAGTCGCGTAAGGCGAAAATACAACATTTAGTCAAGCTGTCGAACTCACAGAATGAAACTGAACGCAATGCAATTTTTCAGCAAGACCGTATACTCGTAGCATCGTCAGTCCACCGCTCGTGACAAAGGCAGTGAGTGACAAGAATAGTGGGGTAGTACTTGCGCTGAGAGAAGGATAGCACGCTTTTCTGTACCTCTCTTCGTTTTAACTTTCTGAGCGTGTTTTTAATCCAAACATATCATATCTATATGTTTTTGGAATCAGGAACCGACAAGGACTAAGATGAAAGTGTTTTTAAATTGATTTCGAAAATTTAATTTTGATCATAATTTTTATATTTTTAATTTTCAGAGCTTGTTTTTAATCCAAATATAACATATTTATATGTTTTTGGAATCAGGAAATGATGAAGAATAAGATGAATGTAAATTTGGATCGTTTTATCAAAATAGTTTTTTTTTTTTACAATTTTCAGATTTTTAATGACCAAAGTCATAAATTAATTATTAAGCCACAAAGCTGAAATGCAATACCGAAGTCTGGCCTTCGTCGAAGATTGCTTGGCCAAAAGTTCAATCAATTTGATTGAAAAATGAAGGTGTGACAGTGCCGCCTCAATTTGTACAAAAAGCCGGATATGACATCATCAAAGACATTTATCGAAAAAAAGAAAAAAACATCCGGGGATATCATTCCCAGGAACTCTCATGTCAAATTTCATAAAGATCGGTCCAGTAGTTTAGTCTGAATCGCTCTACACACACACACGCACAGACAGACAGACAGACAGACACACACACACACACACACACACACATACACCACGACCCTCGTCTCGATTCCCCCTCGATGTTAAAACATTTAGTCAAAACTTGACTAAATGTAAAAAGGAACAAGTCGCGTAAGGCGAAAATACAACATTTAGTCAAGCTGTCGAACTCACAGAATGAAACTGAACGCAATGCAATTTTTCAGCAAGACCGTATACTCGTAGCATCGTCAGTCCACCGCTCGTGACAAAGGCAGTGAAATTGACAAGAATAGCGGGGTACGTAGTAGTTGCGCTGAGAAGGATAGCACGCTTTTCTGTACCTCTCTTCGTTTTAACTTTCTGAGCGTGTTTTTAATCCAAACATATCATATCTATATGTTTTTGGAATCAGGAACCGACAAGGACTAAAATGAAAGTGTTTTTAAATTGATTTCGAAAATTTAATTTTGATCATAATTTTTATATTTTTAATTTTTAGAGCTTGATTTTAATTCAAATATAACATATTTATATGTTTTTGGAATCAGGAAATGATGAAAAATAAGATGAATGTAAATTTGGATCGTTTTATCAAAATAATGTTTTTTTTACAATTTTCAGATTTTTAATGACCAAAGTCATTAATTAATTTTTAAACCACCAAGCTGAAATGCAATACCGAAGTCCGGCCTTCGTCGAAGATTTCTTGGTCAAAATTTCAATCAATTTGATTGAAAAATGAGGGTGTGACAGTGCCGCCTCAACTTTTACAAAAAGCCGGATATGACGTCATCAAAGACATTTATATTTCCGGGGATATCTTTCCCAGGAACTCTCAATGTCAAATGTCATAAAGATCGGTCCAGTAGTTTAGTCTGAATCGCTCTACACACACACGCACAGACAGACACACACACACACACACACACACACACACATTCACCACGACCCTCGTCTCGATTCCCCCTCTATGTTAAAACATTTAGTCAAAACTTGACTAAATGTAACAAAAAGAAACACAAAAACAAACAAGCAAACAAAGAAAGAAAGAAAGAAAGAAAGAAAGAAACAAAGAAACAAACAAACAAACAAGAAACAGAAAACAGGGTAGAAGTTGTAGCCAGCAGTTTTGTATTGGAGAGAGTCCTAGCTGAATGAAAACAATTACATCATGCTGTAAAAAGTTGTAATCGAATTCTGTCATGATTGTGCTTGTCAGGGACAGGCTTTGCTGTTAGATCAAATACAACTGCAAATACAATTAAAACTCTTGAGGCATTTGGATTTAAAAATGATATTTTGAGGTGGATAAAGACGTTTTATTTGAATATTAAGTCGACTGTGTTAGTAAACGGTCAGCCTAGCCCCTGGTTTAATGTAGGAAGAGGATGTAAACAGGGCGATCCCATATCTCCCTATTTGTTTATTTTGTGTGCTGAAGTATTTTCACTTATGATTAAGGAAAATAAAAATACTAAGGGAATTGTTATCGGTGAAACAGAATTTAAGTTGTCACAATTCGCCGACGATACTGAATTATTTCAAAGAGGAGATAAACATATTCAACGATTTTGAAAATAAATCAGGGTTAAGAATGAATATTGACAAAACAGCAATAGTTTGGTTAGGTTGTAATATAGATAGTGATGTAAGGTATATGCCACACCTTGATTTTGAATGGAACCCCCAAAAGTTTAAAGTATTGGGTATTTGGTTTACGAGTGATTTAAAGAATTGTGTACAAATGAATTTTGATATACAATTTCAAGCAGTAAAACGATTATTTTTGATTTGGTCTAAGGTAGAATAGCAGTTTTGAAATCCTTAATATTGTCCAAGCTTGTATATTTGTGGATGTTGTTGCCAAACCCTCCAGATAAGTTTGTAAATGATTTACAGACTAGGATTTTCGACTTTGTGTGGAATCGAAAACGTGATCGGATAAGTAGAAATGTTGTTGTTAAAAGTGTTAAGGGTGGTGGCCTTGATGTCCCTCACGTTAAGACTTATATATATGTCAGCCCTTAAGTTTACTTGGATACAAAAGTTGAGGTTTACAGTCCACAAATGGAAAGTTATAACAACTGTTTTATATCCTCATGTGGACAACATTGATGTGTGTGGTCCTAGTCTGTATAGTGGTAAACAACATTATAATAGTTTTTGGAAGGGCGTGTTTAATGTTTATGAACAGTTTCGATATAAAATAGATTTAGAAACCTCCAAAGAAATATTAGCAGAACCACTTTTTTTTTAATAATAATATAAAGATTGGGAAAAAGACTTGTTTTTTTTCAGAATTGATATGATAATAACATTTATTTCATTGGTCAATTGGTTAATGACGATGGACGTTTCTATACCTACAACGAGTTTTGTGAAAAGTATCAAATCAGAACGAATTTTTTGAGTTATTTAGGATGTGTGGGAGCAATTAAAAAATATATAAGAACGTTTGATATTGTATTGGAGAATAACAATATGATTGATGGTATTAAATCCGTGTCAGTCATTCATTTCCAAATGAAAGGAGCAAAATTGTATTATGAAAAATTATTACAGGATGGAAAGCGTCCAAATTGTTGTACAAAATGGGAAAATAATTTAGAAGGCGATGTTGATTGGAAATTATGTTTTAAGTATGTAAAGAACATCTCTGAGGTGAAACTTAAATGGTTTCAAATACGAGTATTGCATAGGATTTTGGCAACAAATGTGATATTAAAACAAATGGGAGTAGTTGAAGACGTGATGTGTCATTTATGCCGAGATGTGAGGGATAGTATTCAACACTGTTTATGGGCGTGTCAGTATATACAGTCATTTTGGAATGATCTGTTAAATTATGTTAAAAATGAATGTCACAATGTTGAGAACATTTCCTTTAATGAAAAGTTTATTTTGTTTGGTATTGATAAAAATATTAAAAGTAGTACAGTATTTGATTTTTATAATATTAAATGCCATGATTTTTTTTATTTACAAGTGTAAGTATGCAAAAGTTGTTCCTACACTGGTTGCATTTAAAAGAGATTTGAGAAAAAGATATTTGGTAGAAAAATATTCAAGTCAAATTAATTGTAAGTGTAATACATTTTTTTCTGGAGTGGTACCCATTTAAACCTCTGATATTGTCAAATCATTGATTTTTGTTTTATCTTTGTTTTTGTTGTTGCTGTTGAACAAGATAAGGATATTCTATAATTGTGTTGATTGTTATAATTTTTCTTTAACATCCAGATTATTAAATATGGAGAGAACAGGATTGTGTTGCTATGAGTAGTTCTATAAAATAATTAAATAGAAAGACAAGAAAGGAAACCAGGATTATGTTTATATAATTTAGAAATGTGTTGAATTTGGGCTATGTAATTGTACGTTTTATTGTGCCTTCCTGTTTTGTTTTTGTTTTTTTCTTTTATGTTTGAAGATGCATATAGCATAGTCTTGTATGTCTGATGGTATTTGATGTTGATGTCTGATGTTGTTGTCATGTCATATATGTACCAAAAAGAAATAAAACCATGTTAAAAAAAAAAAGTCTCTGTGTGTGCAACCTATTTGTTGATGAACAAAGCCGTAACAACATAGTGTTTGCTATTTTCTTTGAACTTGCGTCATGTGCTTTTTATGGAAATGTTTAATGTTTGGTCGACAATGCCATAATGTTGCAATGTTATTGTGAACCGCAGATGTTATCCTGTTGTAACTTTGACGTTATTGTGTTGTAATGTTAGTGCAGTTTTTCTTTTTAGTTGTTATTGTAAAGGGAAGAAAGCACATATAGAATAAGGCAATTATAACCAACACTTTTTCGTCTCCACTGTGTACGTTTGTGTGTGCGTGGGCATGCTTGCGTGTTCGTGTGTAAGTGTAACAATGCGACAGTTTAACTACCGAGCAACAAAAGAAACGCGAAAAAATCTGCAATGTTTGATTAACAAAATCTCGAACAATTATGGAGTTGGAATTATCAAACCACAACATTTTGATGGAGGCATGTTTGACCTAGATGTTGCGTGATTATTTTGATGCTGCGACTGTTTTAACACACGGGACTAGTAGGTTTAACGTTAACGAAGTTTTGGAGGTCTCGCTCAGTCAGCCTTCATCGCGCTTTCTGGCCACTGATCGGACACTGGTTGCTTTCAATGACATAATGTTCCTGGTAGTGTCAGCGGCTGAATTGAATCGATGTCGAAGACGTTGTGGCAGGAAATTGCGATCGTGTCTTATTGGGGTAATGTGAAAAAATCCACCGCGTTGCATAACTGCAGTGCTTCCAATGTCACCAGAACATTGCAGAAGGTGATAAACTGTTGGAATATGCACGTTTAAAGCACATGCCAGCGCTTCTGGATCACCCCCAGATTTAAATCAACCGGGCATTTTGGTGGTGTCAATCTTGGCATCCTGGCTGTGAACACATCTCACACATCATATTTCTCCTGCTCTCCTTGCACGTGCTGCGAGCGCGCATTATGTGTTTAACGATAAACCTGCTTGTCCCGTGTGTTAAAACAGTCACAGCATCAAAATAATCACACAAAAGCAAGGTCAACCATGCCTTCATTAAACTTGTGTGGTTTAATAATTCTAACTCTATAATTGTTGGAGATGTTGTCAATCAAACAATGACGAATTTTTTTTGCGTTTGTTTTGTTGCTCGGTATATATCAATATTCATGTTCTCGCTGGTGTTTTTTTGTCTGTCTCCCAAAACCAATCTCCATGCAAAACAAAACAAAACAAAAAAAAGAAAGAGAAAGAGAGCGAGATGAAAAAAATATAAACAAACAAAAAGGAAGAAAAAAAAGAAAGCCATCTAGCAAGCTCTTGTATTTGAAACACAAATAGCCTTGCAGTTTCATAACGTTATAGGAGACCGGCACGGTTGGCCTAGTGGTAAGGCGTCCGCCCCGTGATCGGGAGGTCGTGGGTTGGAACCCCGGCCGGGTCATACCTAAGACTTTAAAATTGGCAATCTAGTGGCTGCTCCGCCTGGCGTCTGGCATTATGGGGTTAGTGCTAGGACTGGTTGGTCCGGTGTCAGAAGAATGTGACTGGGTGAGACATGAAGCCTGTGCTGCGACTTCTGTCTTGTGTGTCGCGCACGTTATATGTCAAAGCAGCACCGCCCTGATACCATGGCCCTTCGTGGTCGACTGGGCGTTAAGCAAACAAACAAACAAACGTTATAGGACAGAGGTAATACAATACTTAATATTGCAATTCGCTGAAACCCAGATTAAATGTAATCCAACACGCACACATGTTACACAATCACCAAAAGTTTATTAGCCCACGGTTCTAAATTTGGTTAAGAATCATCAACCTAATTTTTGTATTCATAACCTTCACCTTGGAGAGAAACAAACAAGTCGCGTAAGGCGAAATTACTACATTTAGTCAAGCTGTGGAACTCACAGAATGAAACTGAACGTAGTCTGCTGCTAGTGCAAAAGGCAGTCTTCTTCTTCTTCTTGGCGTTCGCAGAGGTTACACAATCAGTCCAGCACTGGTGATAAATGTTGTCGTTTTCTCCAACTCCTGTCGACTGCCGTATAGTTTGGTCTGCAAGGGAGTTGGTGACGGCCACACTTCTTTTCGTTCCTCATCTAGTAAGGGACATCGCTGTAAGATGTGTTCCGCTGTTTGGTCCTCTTGACCGCAGGCACAGGTTGGTGATGGCGCCAGCTTGAACTTTCGGTTCATGTGAGCATTGAGCCTGTTGTGGCCAGTACGCAGCCTGATGAGGTTGACTTGCTGCTCTCTGGACATTGTGTGGTAGTCATCTCTGTTTGTCCTTGGCCTCATCAATGCCTTGATGATTGTCTTCTGCTCACTAAAGCTGACACTGTTTTCAGGTTGGTCTTCCACGGCTCCTTCTTTTGCCAGCTCATCTGCCCTTTCATTTCCTGGTATCCCACAGTGTGCTGGTATCCACTGGAGGACAACTCTTCTGGTTTGTCTGACCATCTGTAATGCTTTGGCCAGCTGTGGGAGTTTGTCGTTCTCTAGGGCCTGAAGGACTGAAAGGGAGTCCGAGAGAAAGACAACTTGGTAGCAAGGGTCTGCGGAGTCCTGAACGAAGGAGGCGGCCTGCATGAGAGCTTCTGCTTCTGCTTTATAGTTTGTGCAGTGTTTGCCAGTGGCAACGCTGGATGTAGCTGTATGTCCCCCAGGGAACTGGATGAGAATGCCTGCACCTCCATTGAGCACGGCGTTAGTTGCTGATCCATCGGTGTATACATGGATCCACGCCTCTTTTGGGTACTGTTCGTCGATCAGGGCTAAGGTGAGTGCCTGTCGAGCTGTGTCATTCTGATCTTCTCCTGAGGTAACATGTGGAACACTGGTGCAGATCCGGATGCCTGGTTTCTCTGTTGCCTTGGGGGTTTCCTCTTCTTCTTGAGTCAGAGGTAGAGTGTTCTGTGGAAGGACTTCCCTGTACTGTCGAGAAAGTCTCTTGCTCTCGTGTACAAAACTGCTCCGTTTAAGCCGGTTCTTGGTGAGGTTGCTCAGTCTGTGCTTCATGGGGTGGTCGGGTAGGCACTTGAGCTTCTCGGCCTGTACCATAGTCTTGGCTTCTCTTCTCTGACAGAGGGGTTGGATGGTGGTAAGCTTCTCCATTTCCTTGATGGGCGTGGATTTCATTGCACCGGTGATGAGTCGGAGGGCCTGGTTTTGCACACGGTCAAGGCTCTGCAGGTTTGTCTTGGCTGAGGTTGACCACGCTGTGGAGCCGTACTCGAGGTGGGGTCTGATTGTTCCCTGGTATACTGTCTTCAGTATCTTCTCGTTCGCTCCCCAGGTGGTACCTGCCAGCTTCCTGAGTATGGCTAGCTTGCGCCGGGCCTTCGTCTCTGCCTGTGCAATGTGTGGTTTCCAGGTCTGCCGTCTATCAAAGGTGACACCAAGGTACGTTGCTTCTTCATCCTCTCTCAGAGGAGTTCCACCAAGCCTAATGGTTCCGGCTTTCTGCTTTGGCGACAGTGTGAATAGGGTGGTGGAGGATTTCTCCTTGTTGATGGAGACGCACCAATCTTCTGCCCATGCGTTCAGCCTATCTGCCGCTTGCTGCATTCTGTAGGTGGCAGTACTTGCGTGCTCCTCCTTGCACCAGATCACAAGGTCGTCTGCGTAGAGAGCAGCTTTGATCCCCTTGGGCATCTCAGACACCAGATCGTCGATGAAGAGAAGGAAGAGTGTGGGGGAGAGGACTCCGCCCTGAGGGACGCCATGACGAAGGAGGAACTTCTTGCTTTTGGTCTGGTCGACGTTAACTCTTGCCCTGCGGTTATAGAGGTAAGAGCGAATCCACTGGTACATGTTGCTGGACACGCCTTTCCTCAGCAGTTTTACAAGGAGTCCATCTTTCCAGACCTTGTCAAAGGCCTTCTGAAGATCTATCCAGGTGACGAAGACCAGCTTCTGTTCCTGAAAGGCATCTTCAACTTCTTGCGCCAGGTAAGTGACCTGATCTTCAGTGCTGCGGAACTGTCGGAATCCAGCTTGTTCAGGGGCGAGGAGGTTCCTGGATTCCAGGTACCACCTGAGGCGCTCGTTCACAATTCTCTCCAGGGTCTTCACAACACAGCTGGTGAGGCTGATTGGGCGATAGCTGGTGGCCTTCTTTGGATCCTTCCCTTTTTTTAAGATGGGGATCATGATCGCTTCTCGCCAGAGTTGTGGTAGCGACCCTTCTTGCCAGCTGCTGTTGAAGACCTCGAGTAGCTTGTTCTCTGCTGCACTACCAAGGTGGGTTAGCATCTCGTTGGTGATGCCGTCTGGGCCAGGGGACTTCTTCGCCTTTGACTTTTTCAGAGCTGAGTGCAGCTCGTGGAGTGTGAGTGGTTGACTCATGGCGTCCACTGTCGACTGTCTGGCAGGTCTCTCTCTTTTCTCTCTTCTTGCTTCTCTCTGTTTCTCGGGGCTAACATGGAGGTTGCTCTCAGCTGCATAGCTTTCAGCAAATTGGTTGGCAGCATGCTTTCCAGTTAGCACCTTCCCGTTCTCTTCTAATGTGATCTTTCCTCTGCTGGTGTTCTCATCATTCAACTGCTTGGTGAGCCTCCAGAGCTTTCTGCCATCCTTCTCAAGGTTCAGAGAGCTTGTTTTCTCTTGCCAGCTTCTCCGTCTTGCCTGTAGCTTCTTTTTGAGAAATTTGGCTTTGGCTTCCTGGAGGCGGATGTTGTTGTTTTGTGACGGGTTGACTTCTGCTTCCCTTCTGGCGTCTGCCAGATCATCATCCAGTTCCTGCAATTCATTGCTCCAGTAGGGCTTATAGTCTCTCCTGGCACCCCTGGGAATGGACTCACGCGCTGCTCTGAGGATGCTCATGTTGAAGTCCTTCGCCACCATGTTGATGTCTCGACCCTCGACTCTGATGTCTTTGGTGAGTTTGCTGGTGCGGTGTCTAAAGAGGAACCAGTTCGCTCTTTTGTAGTTCCACCGTGGGAAGGAAGCTTCAGTGCAGGACTCCATGCCCAGGGTCAAAAAGACTGGCCGATGGTCACTTCCACCTAGCTGTTCTCCGACCTCTCTGCTGGTTAGCTGGTGCATGTCTTCCGTGCAGAAGGCTAGGTCAGGAGTTGATGTAGTGTGCCATCTTCTGGAGTAGAATGTGGGGCAGTCAAAGGGACTGTTCAAAAGGATGAGACCTTTGTCGTCCTGCCAGTTCTCCACCTCTTCTCCTCTCCGATCCAGGTGGTCATATCCCCAACTCTGTGAATGACTGTTGAAGTCACCCACCACGATGAAGTTGGAGGCCTTTGCGGGGATCGTGTCAAGGGCGAGGTGTCTATCATTGGGGCAGTAGAAGTTGACAAGATGGAATTCTGATGTCTTCGTCTGGATTCGAATCACCTGATATTCGGAGTCCTCCATGTGCGTTTCTATCAAACAGGCATTGATGTTGTTCCTGATGAGGGTCAGGATTCCTCCTTTGCTTCGGTCTGTTCTGTCGGACCTAAGGCATTGGTAGCCTCTCACTTTGAAGGACTTTTGGGGTGTCAGGTGCGTCTCCTGAATACAGCAGATGTTGATGTTCTTCTCATGCAGGATATGCTCCAACTCTGTCTTCTTGTTCAGGATACTTTCTGCGTTCCAGTGCATGACCTGAAAAGGTCGCTGCTGACTGGGTTTCTTCCTGGTTGTGGTGGTGCCAGTCACTTTCCTCCCGCGTCCCCTGGCGTGACAAGACGGACGGGAGGGACCTCCAGTAGTTGGGGCTGGGTCCCTTTGAGGCATGGGACCCGACGCTGCTCCACCCTGGGGGGTCCTCAATGGGCGAGCGCCATTTCCATCTGTGCTGGTTGATTGTGTCATCATTTGCGTAAGTGCGTGTACCCATGGTTTGTTAGAATGCGCCGTGCGGCCCGGGTCCTCCGTCTTCAGCATTCGGGGTTTTCTGTCGGGGTTACCTCACCCTTAGCTCATGGCCCGTACGTCCTACCCTGAGAGCACAGGGGGGAGGATTTTTCGGGATCCCACCCGGAGCCAGTTTGGTCCGCGGCCGCAAGCGGCTGATCTCCATATCTGAAGACCGTTCCCCTATCCGCCACCCGGGGACGCGCTGGGTTGGGGGTGGTCGCCCCACTGAAAATCCCACACTGGGTTAAGAAAGATCAGCCTGTCCCAGGTGCAAAAGGCAGTGAAAGTGACGAGCCTGTTTGGCGCGGTAGCGGATGCGCTGTGCTTC
>NC_090260.1:21345472-21367972 GCF_037325665.1 Littorina saxatilis | reverse complement strand
AACTGTTGAAACTCATAAAGGGCCAGAATATTCGCAACGAATCGAAACTCTAGTTTGGAGCACATCCAAGTGCCAAGGTACTATGGGGAAGCAGTAGCGGTGGTAGTGTACCTATTGCTTTGTATTTATGGTGCGCCAAATTGATATTACTATCGTTAATTGTTATATAGGGTTTTGAAACTATCGTTAACTGTTATATAAAGTTTCAAAACTATCGTTATCTGTTATATAGAGTTTCGAAACTATCGTTAACTGTTAAATATAATTATATCAATAGCGCGTTTGTGCGCATTATTGCTAAAACTATGTATAACAGACAATGAGGATTTTGCAAAACGGCGGCCTGGTGCGCGCAAGTGATATTACTATCGTTAACTGTTATATAGAGTTCCTAAAAATAGTGTAGGCGTAGTCGGATGTTTTGATGACGTTTTCCGGCAAAATGGCTGCTGGACGTTTCGTTCGAGCGAATTTGAACTAAATTACTACTACTGACAACATTTAGTAGATCATATTTAACTAACTGTCGTCTGATAAGTCCATCATTTCGCTGCTTCGTTTAATCAAGTAATCAAATCTTCGTTACAGCTAGCACGCTTCCTGTTTTCACAGAAATATTGGTCAGTGTCAGCTTGACCCGTTCTAGCTACCGCGCTGTGTGCGGGTCAGTTTGTACACATACGGCTGGCATGCATGCAGTGGGCAACGGTCAGTGTCAGGTTGACCCGTCCAGTACCCAAAACACGATGCGAAAGCATGCAGTGTTTTCCAAAACGCGTCGTGGGGGATGTCACTCGGGAAACACGTTGTTTTGTGTTTGTTTTGAAAAAAACCCACTGTTTTGTGTAGTGCGTCTGTCATGGTCTTTTCCGCGAATATTCAGTAGGCCTACCGTCTTCAAACCGCACACGTGGAAAACGGTACGGCCGAAATGATAAAGCTAATATTAAACAAACTCAACAATGATTTGAGAAGACGACAACAGAAGAACGGTCAATAACTAATGTTGTAGTTTTTTAAATCGTGTTTCTGGTTAAAATGTACATTTCGTAACAAAAAGACAGTTTTGCAATGGCATTTCAGGGTTTTCCCATTTGGGAACGATACCGACGCGCTTTTGATAAAACTATCGTTAGCTGTTATATAGAGTTTCTGAAACTCTATATAACAGATAACGATAGTTTCGAAACTCTACATAACAGTTAACGATAGTTTCAAAACTCTGTATAACAGTTAACGATAGTTTCAAAACCCTATATAACAGTTAACGATAGTAATATCAATTTGGTGAGCCAAATCGGCGGCCAGCGCGCCTCCCTTCCATTACGTCAATAGTCAAGGTCATTGTAACAAGCACGCTGATTGGCTATCACATTTCAAGTTCCCACTGCTTATGCGGCAAGCTTTCATAACACGTGTGTGACGATGTGTGTGTGTGTGTGTGTGTGTGTGTGTGTGTGTGTGTGTGTGTGTGTATGTATGTGTGTGAAAGAGTGTGCGTGTTGCAAAAAACACTGCAAGTATTCTAGTAAACACAGATTGAGTACAACTTTAAGTTGTATTTTTCTCTTAAAATAATAATGTGTTTTACTCGAAACCGCAATGCTCATTGTGAAATATAACAATAAAATGCGTGTACTGACTCATTTAGTTCCGAGTCATGAGAGAAAGAGAGAGAGAGAGAGAGAGAGAGAGAGAGAGAGAGAGAGAGAGAGAGAGAGAGAGAGAGGTCGGAGAGAGAGAGAGGTAGAGAGAGAGAGAGAGAGAGAGAGAGAGGGAGGGAGAGAGAGAGAGAGAGAGAGAGAGAGAGAGAGAGACTGAGAGAGAGAGAGAGGGGGGGGGGGGGTGCGTAACACTTCTGCATGTTCGTGAGTGGAAAATTCAACAGATGCACTGTGCAGTCGTGATACCAACTGATGAATGAGCAGAGAGAAATACAAACGATAATACAAAAACAAAAAAAACAGATGACTAAAATGTCTCTGCTATAGAAAGGTCTTCAAGTTGATGAATTCATTCCTTCTTAAACTCGTATCTTAAGATGTTCCAATATGAACAATGTCACACTGAAGCTTGAAATAGATAATTCCTTGAATAAATAAGATCTTTGAATGTGTTCGAACTTTTTCTTTTCTTTTTAAAAATCAATATTTCAAATGGGGTCAAGTATCAACCGTTTTTGACGCTCTAGGAACATGTTTTTCACTAACGCACGACTGCTTTGCTGCAGTACTCGAAACAAAAACCGCTGCAACAAAGGCAGTCTTGACTATGAATGACTTGTGTAACAGCTTGTGTTTTTTGTAACAGCAGCGGAAAAGGTTAAAAATAAAGAACACAACACAAAACTAGATAAAAGAATGATGCGACTTGCACTGCATTGTTCAACTATGACGTCCGTACTTACAGACAAATGTAGGCTAAGTTTACAGAACAAGAGAGAGAGAGAGAGAGAGAGAGAGAGAGAGAGAGAGAGAGAGAGAGAGAGAGAGAGAGAGAGAGAGAGGGAGAGACGCACAAACACCCATCCACACACGCACGCACGCACACACACACACACATTAAAACACACACAACCACACACACACACACACACACACGCGCGCGCGGGCACACGCACACACACACACACACACACACACACACACACACACACACACTCTCTCTCTTTCTGTCTCGCTCTCGCTCCCCCCCCCCTCGATCTCTGTCTCTGTCCCTCTGTCTAAACAATCCAATCCAATCCAATCTGTCTCTCTCTCTCTCTCTCTTTTATTTGATTTTTTTTTATTTAATTTTTTTTTGTTTTTTTTGTTTTTTTGTTTTGATTCTTCATATTTGTTCTTTGTTTCATGTGTGTATTATAGTAGGGACTAGCTGTAAGAAAGGACCATATGGACCTAATGCTATCATCCCTCGGTAATAAAGTTTTCGAGTTCGACTTCGAGTTCGAGTTCTCTCTCTCTCTCTCTCTCTCTCTCTCTCTCTCTCTCTCTCTCTCTCTCTCTTCTCTCTCTCTCTCTCTCTCTCAGTCTCTCTCTCTCTTTTAAACAATCAGTCAGTCAGGCTATGAACCACATCCACCTACGTAACTATAGTCATCGAAAACAGTGTAAGATGTCCATTTATCGACCACTACCTAAATACACCTGCACCCCACCTCCCCATCCACAACCCCACACCTCTCCCATTTCAGTTGACAATGCAAAACACATCGGATTTCGGTCTGTCTCAGAAAAACTGAAACCCCACAAGCAACGGGTTTTTTTTAAGGAAAAAAAACACCAATAGACAATTCTGGATATAGGGTATATTAACACTTTCTACCCCACCTATGTTGACCAAGTTTTTTTTTTAGCCGAGACCAGCTGTGCTGCAGCAGGTCACTAAAAATTGTAGTAACTGTGTAGTAACTGTGTTTATACAACTCCTGCAATGCAACCGAGGGGTGGATTAAATCTAGTTGATTATTTTTAGACAAGTGAGAAATTAGAACGAACTACTTTAAATCACACGTGGATTATTCGAAGTAAGAATAAAGAGGGTTAAAAAATAATCAACACTAGAATTTATTTTTAGAACATTTGAAACCCAGACGATTGGACCCTGTTGCGGAAGAATACGTACAATGTTGACTCAAAACTGCAACAACAATGGCTGACGTGTATGACTAGTCGACAGACGATGCCATTTGCTTTGTGTGTGTTTTTGTTGTTGCTTACTGTACATGACATACATTACGTGTAAAATCCAGTTCTTTAACAGGCAACAAACCTTGCACATTTCCAGAAGCTGCAATCTGAAGCGACCTATCTCTGATTCTAGCAGACGATCTCTCCAATGTTTAACACAAAATCAGCAAACTCTCCTGTCACATAGAACGTCCATTAGGCCCTATATAGTGCAATGTTGAAATGAAGTTACCGGTCTGAAACATTTAGTCGTTTCTTCTGAGACAATCCTTGTTCTCTTATCATCTACAGATTTACCGCAGTCTTCACCACGCGAATTCACAACAGTCAGACTTTCGAACATGTACATACAATCTACGTAGGCAAGCATGATACGTCATGACGTCATATGATTCCTAGCATATATTGACGTAATGCTAAACATCCGGTTATCCCGAGTTTTCTCCGTAATACATGTCCGGGTTTTTTTCAATGTTCGGTTATTTCCGTGGCTTCATGCGGAAAGGGAACCGTCGTCTGCAATCAACGACATGGACCATTCTGGTCCTTGCTGCTGACAAAAACATGATTTTAACACAGAATGTAATGTCAGAATAGCTATATAAACGCTATTGTGTTTTAATCGTAGCAATGGGGTCCGATATTTAGACGAGACAAGTATAATGCCGACGAGTCGGAGACTAAGAATAAAGTAAAAGAATAGGAACTATTTGAATGACGCGCATTTGACACTCTGAGTGATTAGGCTGAAATGAAATTGCCTACAAAATGTCGTCTGCATGACTGCATGTTCGACCCGTGTTGTTCGTTGTATAAATAGCTTAAACAATGACAACTCGTTGATTACTGGAAAATAAACCACTCGTGGGTATTTGCAGCCGCTTGGTAATGCACTCGTGTGCTCCGCACACTCGTGAATTACCAAGCGGCTGCAAATACCCACTCGTGGTTTATTTTCCAGTAATCAACTCGTGGTCATTGTTTAAAGCTCTATTTATACAACTCCTGCAATGCAACCGAGGGGTGGATTAAATCTAGTTGATTATTTTTAGACAAGTGAGAAATTAGAACGAACTACTTTGATTACACCAAAAATCACACGTGGATTATTCGAAGTAAGAATAAAGAGGGCTAAAAAATAATCAACACTAGAATTTATTTTTAGAACATTTGAAACCCAGACGATTGGACCCTGTTGCGGAAGAATACGTACAACGTTGACTCAAAACTGTAACAATTAACAATGGCTGACGTGTATGAAGTACACGCATACCTCGCCAGGTTTGTTTCTGTGACTAGTCGACAGACGATGCCATTTGCTTTGTGTGTGTTTTTGTTGTTGCTTACTGTACGTGTAAAATCCAGTTCTTTAACAGGCAACAAACCTTGCACATTTCCAGAAGCTGCAATCTGAAGCGACCTATCTCTGATTCTAGCAGACGATCTCTCCAATGTTTAACACAAAATCAGCAAACTCTCCTGTCACATAGAACGTCCATTATATAGTGCAATGTTGAAATGAAGTTACCGGTCTGAAACATTTAGTCGTTTCTTCTGAGACAATCCTTGTTCTCTTATCATCTACAGATTTACCGCAGTCTTCACCACGCGAATTCACAACAGAAGTCAGACTTTCGAACATATACAATCTACGTAGGCAAGCACGATACGTCATGACGTCATATGATTCCTAGCATATTGACGTAATGCTAAACATCCGGTTATCCCGAGTTTTCTCCGTAATACATGTCCGTGGGTTTTTCAATGTTCGGTTATTTCCGTGGCTTCATGCGGAAAGGGAACCGTCGTCTGCTATCAACGACATGGACCATTCTGGTCCTTGTTGCTGACAAAAACATGATTTTAACACAGAATGTAATGTCAGAATAGCTATATAAACGCTATTGTGTTTTAATCGTAGCAATGGGGTCCGATATTTAGACCAGGCAAGTATAATGCCGACGAGTCGAAGACTAAGAATAAACAGAGATACTGTGAATAAAGTAAAAGAATAGGGACTATTTGAATGACGCGCATTTGACACTCTGAGTGATTAGGCTGAAATGAAATTGCCTACAAAATGTCGTCTGCATGACTGCATGTTCGACCCGTGTTGGTCGTTGTATAAATAGCTTAAACAATGACAACTCGTTGATTACTGGAAAATAAACCACTCGTGGGTATTTGCAGCCGCTTGGTAATTCACTCGTGTGCTCAAATACCCACTCGTGGTTTATTTTCCAGTAATCAACTCGTGGTCATTGTTTAAGCTCTATATCATCACGCTGGAATGCAGTCGTTAGATGGACGTTCAGTACTGGAAGCGACTGAAGCTTACAGTCTGAGCGGATACATCCGTACCTGGTCAGATAGACCAGGCGAGAACTGTGGACCGTAATGCAAGACACAATCATCGTCTTCCGAAAGAAAGGACCTCCATGTAATCTGGATCACCTCACTAAAAATTATGCAAGAGCGCTAAAAAACATTTTCATTCGCCTCTCTCAAAAGCATGTCAGAACAGTCGGAGACACACAAATCCCCCTTCCACAAAAAACAACAACAACAAAACCCAGAAAAAAATGCAAGCCTACGGGCTTTTTTTTTTTTTTACATTTCTGGCTGGCATCACTGAATCTGACATTTAAAACGGCTTAGTTTCTGTGCACAGAAAAGTATTCTCGAAGAGACACACAAATCCCCCTCCCCCGAAAAACAACAACAACCAACAAAAACAGAAAAAAATCCAAGCCTATGTCAGTTTGTCTTATACACTTCTGGCATCTGATATATATTTCAAAGCGGCTCATTTTTTTAACAAACTTGAAATTACTCTTGAAGTTTGAATGCACAGTTTGTCAACTGTTGAAACTCATAAAGGGCCAGAATATTCGCAACGAAACTCTAGTTTGGAGCACATCCAAGTGCCAAGGTACTATGGGGAAGCAGTAGCGGTGGTAGTGTACCTATTGCTTTGTATTACAGTAACGATCCAATGGCGGCCAGCGCCCCTCCCTTCCATTACGTCAATAGTCAAGGTCATTGTAACAATCACGCTGATTGGCTATCACATTTGTTCCCACTCCTTATGCGGCAAGCTTTCATAACACGTGTGTGACGATGTGTGTGTGTGTGTGTGTGTGTGTGTGTGTGTGTGTGTGTGAATTTGTGAATGTGTGTGTCTGTGTTGGTTTGGGAGGTTAGAATGTGTGTGTGTGTGTGTGTGTGTGTGTGTCATTATGTGTGTGCCGTGCCAGTGTGCGTGTGTGTGTGTGTGTGTGTGTGTGTGTGTGTGTGTCGGTGTGTGTGAAAGAGTGTGCGTGTTGCAAAAAACACTGCAAGTATTCTAGTAAACATAGATTTAGTACGACTTTGAGTTGTATTTTTCTCTTAAAATAATAATGTGTTTTACTCGACACAGCAATGCTCATTGTGAAATATAACAATAAAGTGCGTGTACTGACTCAATTAGTTCCGAGTCATGAGAGAGAGAGAGAGAGAGAGAGAGAGAGAGAGAGAGAGAGAGAGAGAGAGAGAGAGGGGTGCGTAACACTTCTGCATGTTCGGGAGTGGAAAATTCAACAGATGCACTGTGCAGTCGTGATACCAACTGATGAATGAGCAGAGAGAAATACAAACGATAATAATAAAAAAAAATAAACAGATGACTAAAATGTCTCTGCTAGAAAGGTCTTCAAGTTGATAAATTCATTCCTTCTTAAACTCGTATCTTAAGATGTTCCAATATGAACAATGTCACACCGGAGCTTGAAATAGATAATTCCTTGAATAAATAAGATTTTTGAATGGGTTCGAACTTTTTCTTTTCTTTTTAAAAATCAGTATTTCAAATGGGGTCAAGTATCGACTGTTTTTGACGCTCTAGGAACATGTTTTTCACTAACGCACGACTGCTTTGCTGCAGTACTCGAACAAAACCACAACGCTGCAACAAAGGCAGTCTTGACTATGAATGACTTGCATGATTATCGTGACACACGGTGGAATAACACTGAACACTGACATCTCAGTTTGAAAGGCTCTCGAATATCACTGAAAATCGTCAGAAGGCACTAAACATAAACGCACGATAATAAGCTAACGTTGACCATTTACACATCACAAGACATAATGATCCCCCCAAGTCGTTCGCGAGAGAGAGAAAGAGAGAGAGGGTCGTAGCAGAAGCACTCCCAGCCAGCAATGGCGGCTTGGCTCGGCTCGGGTTCTCCGCTTTCCAGGTCATCTAAGTTCACGCTGTCACGTGACCCGCTAGCCAAGCGGTGTGCTGTATGAGTGCGGACATGACTGTTACATAACTCAACACTTGTGTGCAGGAAGAATGCCGGCTTTGGCCCCCTGACCTAAAATAGCCGGCGCAATGACGTAACTGCGGTCAAGAACTGTGAGGGCCACAAGTATGTCAAGATCGGACAGTGTCCTGCTGAGGCGAAAACAGGAGAATAAACGGGGTAAGTCCAAGATTATTTTTTTTACTCGGTGAGGGACCGTGACTGTGAGACACACTGAGAGAGAGGGAAGGGTTAGGGGCAAGGCTAAACGCATACATGCCATGCCGTACTATACACACCGCGTGGTTCTGTTCTTGTCTTGCCTGTTTTTATGTTGTGAAGCTGCAGGGAGTGCTCTGTACTTGTGTGTGTGTGTATGTGTGTGTGTATCAGTGTGTACTGTGTGTGTGACGGTGTGTGTGTGTTCGAATTGTTCTAGGTGCGTGTGTGTGTCGCATTGTGTCTTCGCTGTATGTGTGTGTAGTGTGTGTAATGTAGTGGGTTCTTTTTCGTGTGTGAGTGTGTGTGTGGGGGGGGGAGGATCTCTCTCTCTCACTCTCTCTTTCGTGTGTGTGTGTGTGTGTGTGTGTGTGTGTGTGTGTGTGTGTGTGTGTGTATGTGTGTGTGTGTGTGTGCGTGTGTGTTTGTGTGTGTGTGAGTGTGTGTGTGAATTTTATTATTAATGTATTATGCAATTTGTCAGCTGCTTGAATAGTTGTTAGGATCATTGCTAACATGTGGTGGCCTCGAGGTGTCAGTTACATGGTTCTAGGCCAACTTAAGAGTGTGTAATTGTTCTTAAATACTTCACAATTTGGCATATTTTGGTAATAATCAGAAATTACGCGATGACCCACAAAACTACCGACTCGTGAACAAATGCACGCTTCGTTATAACGTTTATAACTGTAAAAACAAAACAAACAAAAACCGCACACGCGCTCTCTTTCTCTGTCTCTCACACACACGGACACACACACAAACACACTCACACACAGACAGACAGACAGACAGACACACACACACACACATACACACAAGAGATACACACAGAAACACACACACACACACACACAAGAGATACACACAGAAACACACACATACACACACACACACACACGGCACACACACACGCGCGCGCGCACGAACACACACACACACACAGCGCGCGTGCAGAGAGAGAGAGAGAGAGAGAGAGAGAGAGAGAGAGAGAGAGAGAGAGAGAGAGAGAGAGAGAGAGAGAGAGGGAGAGAGACAAGAGACAAGAGACAGAGACAGACAGATCGACAGAGAGACAGAGAAAGACAGACCGGTAGACAGACAGACAGACAGACAGACAGACAGACTGATAGACAAAAAAACAGAGACTGAGACAGATACAGAGACAGAGATGGGGAGACAGGAGACAAAGACAGATAAAGAGACCGAGAAAGCGACAGAGAAAACATGTCGGAGAAAAAAATGGATAGACTTCTTTTATCCAACCGTCGCCTTGTTTAACAAATAAAGAACATTCCAACACTCCAAATAGTTGCGCAATATTGACCTTAGATAATGCAATCTCCTCACACCCGACGTCCTATTCTTTTTTTTAACACAACGCACTCTTATATATATAATTATATTGTGCAACCAGCCCTCATGTTTGAGCAAGCATTTATTCAGTGTAACACACCTCTCCGTTACATATATAGTGTTTCGGTAATAACACAAAAAGTTGGGCCTCTACTATGATTGTGTTCTAGGTCTTTTGCATGAGACGTCCTCTCTCTCTCTCTCTCTCTCTCTCTCTCTCTCTCTCTCTCTCTCTCTCTCTCTCTCTCTCTCTCTCTCTCTCTCTCTCTCTCTCTCTCTCTCTCTCAATGCTTTGTTTCGAATTTGAATATAATGAAGGTGTTGTATCATGTACTTTTTTTATGTCGTCTACCTGTCTGTCTCTGTCTATCTGTATCATCTTTCTGTCTCTCTGTCTGTCTGTCTGTCTGTCTCTGTCTCTTCTCTCTCTGTCTCTCTCTTTCTCTCTCTCTCTCTGTGTCTGTCCTTCTCTCTGTCTCTCTGTCTCTCTGTCTCTGTCTCTCTCTCTCTCTCTCTCTCTCTCTCTCTCTCTCTCTCTCTCTCTCTCTCTCTCTCTCTCTCTCTCTCTCTCTCTCTCGCTAACTCATATTGTGTCATTATTATGTATTGCATTATGTGAAGTTATTACAGGTTGTCTGATTATTATTGAAAATGAGTGTTTTGATTGTGGTAACCGTACAATTAATAGCACAGACACGTTTCTGGTATGTTGTCAAAGAAGACTGCTTTCTCTACTTACACCATCAAATAATATTACCCAATATTGACGGACTGTGTGATGATATCTTCTGCTATGGTCTGTTGAGACAGTGATATCAAAATCGAGACCGGAATAAAAGTAACATGTGTTGCTGACCGTAGTAACCAGTGCGTGACAAATGAAGACTGGAAAGCGCTCTTTTCTAGGTTAGTGGCTGATATGATCACATCCGTAAACGTAGCCTCTAAAATCTCCATACTCTCCATACTCTTGATAAAAGAATCCGGGAAAGTGTAATTTTCCCGTCACTTACTGCACGATACAGCCGATGAGCTGACACGTGCGTATTGTCAGCGAGCATACTGTATGTGCCCGCATGTTTTTACTTAGTCTGTTATCAGATCTAGGTATGATTTTATGGGCGATCGAGCAAATTCTTACTTAACTTATACGACGAAGAGAGATAGAATGTCACTAATATTATGGGTGTAAAGTAACAAAAAAGGAGATGATATCTTTCTCTGACTACGTTTCTGTCTCTGTCTCTGTCTGTCTCTGTCTCGCTCTGTCAGTTTCTTTCTGTCTCTGTCTCGATCTGTCTCTCTCTCTTTGATGTGTGTGTGTGTGTGTGTGTGTGGGTATGTGTGTGTGTGTGTGTGTGTGTGTGTGTGTGTGTGTCCCTGTGTATGTCTCTGTGTCTATGTTTTTCAGTGAAAGTGCATATATATGCATGCTTGGACAGAAGAGCGAGTGTGAAGCTTTAACGTGTAAACAACGTGAACTTAGCACGACATGTGCGTCGATGCCCTTTTAGCCTTGCAACAAGCGTTACTTTCATGCCCTATACACTGACCGGACACATAAGTCAACCTTTACTTACGTCACCTCACAAACCAAACCTACATCACGACCTCGATTTGGGAAACGCCGTATGGTCACCTCAGTCTTAGTGCTGCTATACGTCATGTACACCTCCACGCAAAAAACCATTCCAAACCCTGTGATCGGGAGGAGGAGAGCAACATAGCACACAGAGACTGAGAAGGGCGCATGGACTGAAAAGGGAGGGAGGTGGACGGGGTTCGGGGATGGGGGTGGGGAGTAAGGGAGGAAGGAGTGTGAGTGAGAGGGTAGTTGAGGTCAGCGGACATGTGGTGAAGGCCAGCCCCCCCCCCCCTCCCTACCTCCACCGTCCACGCGAGCCCCCCCACCACCACAACCATCCCTTCCAAAGTCACTACTGCTGTGTGGTTACTGTTGCGCTGGTCGTCGCTACTGCGCTGCGTTGTGCTGTGCCGTGCTGCGCTCCGATCCGCGTTGTGGCGTGGTTGTGACCAGCCTGCTTGCCCGCTGCTGCTGTACTAACGAACTGTACTGTATCGTACTCCGGCCGTCAGTCTTTGCCGCGACCGTAAAACACCTCTAAACAACTGCAGCAAGCTGGCCTGCCGCCTTGAAAACTGTTGCTGTGCGTGTGTTTTGCGCGTGTGAAAAAAGTCCACCACTACCACCCTCCATCCACCACCTTCCCTCAACACCTTCCACCCCTCTCTCTCTCTCTTTCTCTTTCTCTTTCTCTTTCTACTCTCTCTTCCTTCGTCCTTTCTCTTACCAACATTTCACCTTCCCGGATCCCCCATCCCCCGTGCCACCACCCCTCCCCCACTCTTTTTGCATTTCTTCTGCTTTTACCACGCCCCCTTTTTAGTGAAAAAAGTACTTGCCAGTAGTACTGTGCAGCGTCCCCCCCCCCCCCCCCCCCCCCTTCCCTGTCCATGTCTTACTTTTTTTTTCAAGAAGCAAGCACGAGACGTGGCCAAAGTAACTAACGGTCGGCATGCGTCGGCGAGTGAGTGACTTTGACTGTCCAGCTATTTTCCCCTTCACACACTCAAAGCATCTATTGGTGTAGCGTCTCTTACCTGTGTGCGCGTGTGTGTGTGTTTACTTTCTCGCTCGACTAATTATCAAGGTGCTTACTGGTTTGTGACCGAGCCAGGTTTGTGAACGGGTTACGGCAAGTGCGTACCTTGTTGCTGGGATATAATTGTGCTTGCATAAACCACAGTTGGCTAGACTCAGCATGTACTTTGACTGGAAAGTGTCGGGATTCTTACTTTACGAGAGAAAAAACACGGATGTGATTTTTTGTTGTTGAACATTTTCACTTTCTTTGGAAGCTTGTTTTTTGGTTTTGTCTCTGAGTTCTCTTTGGATTTGGAAAAAACAATTGCTTAACAGCAATTGGTGGTTTTTTTCCTAACACTAACAGAAATAAAGTTTCTGAAGTTGTGTCAGGACTGCCAATGTGCGCAAAGCTAAACATTTGCTTTTCCAACTTGAATTAGGATTTTTATTAATTTGGCGACTTATATGTTGGTGGATTTTTTGAAGCCCAGCATTCTTGCTTTACACTCTTAGCTGAAACGTCTTTTCAGATTGTGGACTTTTTGCTAGTCTTTTAACCTTCCTGAAACTTCTGACCGAAAAATGACTTGAAAATGAACATTTGTGACATTCTCGCCATCGAACACATCACCTCCATGACAATCAGAAGAAACCTCGTACCTTTGTCTTAAACGGCACTAGGACAATTGTCAACCCGTGCGGTGTGAGAACTCTGCTGTTTGCTGAAGGAGGAGGAGTTACGTAACTTGCCATCATGTTGACCTGTGACCGCATGGTGGCGTTGCAGCACCAGAGAGAAAGTATGATGGCTGCGGGGCGCTATGGCAGGTGGGAATTTGCATTATTCATATGTTTAATGTGTTTACGTACTCATTTTTCGGCTTACTGCTTATGGCGTGCTTTTGTTAGGACGGAAAACAATGAAACTAACAAATCATCAAACAAACAAACAAACAAAAAACAATTAATCATAAACAAACAAACAACGACAATAACAAACATAGCTACAGACAGACAGAAAAACAAACAAACAAACAAATGAGAGACAAAAACCTACACTCAGCGGAACATAATTATACAGAAAAAAATCTTTGCTTATCAGTTATTGCATGTGCAGTTTCGACTTACACGGGGTGCTTTAGACCTCTGCTCTATCATGCCGTACGAACTGCTTGCCTTGTTTTCGGTGTAAAACTCTCTATCTCTCTTCGAGTCCTTTCCTTCTGTCTGTCTGTCTGTCTGTCTGTCTCTGTCTGTCTCTGTCTGTCTGTCTGTCTGTCTGTCTGTCTGTCTGTCTGTCTGTCTGTCTGTCTCTTTCTCTCTCTCTCTCTCTCTCTCTCTCTCTCTCTCTCTCTCTCTCTCTCTCTCAGAAATTCCAGAAATTAAAGTACTTTTTCTCATTATTGTCCCGCCCATTAGCAGTAAATATGTTAACAGGATGCGAATTAAGACATCAAAGACATTACAGCCATTGTCACGGTAACTTAAAGCTAGATTCATGACTTGTTGTTCGGTTCTGCTTACTTGGTGTGGGATCGTGATTTGCAACTGGTGACACTGAGTTTGGACATCCAACTGGACACATTGTGTCTCTCCATCCGCCTGTGTCGTCGTTGCTACATTTGCATTTGAACGCGTGTGAGTCATGTTCTTGAATTTTGAAATGTGAAAGCACACGAGAAAAACTCGTAAGAGGGTCATATTGGATGTTTCGTAATGTCAATCATGCATGAACTAGAGCAAAGGATGCTTGGCACCATTCGAAAAACAGATTGATTCTATCTTTCTAACTGTAGAAATGTCAAGCTTAATCCGAATGCACGTGCACGAACCTAGCACACGCACGCATGCACGTACACACTTTTATCTTTATTATTTGATACAATTACGAACACACAAAAAACACATACAGGCCTTACAAACACAAATGGGAAATACCAGCAAAGCAGGAAGAGTGTTGTTGTAAAAAAATACTTAAATACTTATGGCATCATCAATGTCTTCAGCAACCACTCACTGCAAGGCGGCATTAAAAAAAATAAATGGGTTACGTTATGGCACGTCTAATAAATTGCAGTACAATAATACATTCCACGATATAATAAGAGAACAACAACAACAACAAACTCAACTCAGTACATGTACAAACAAAAGGTTGCTGTACAGAAAGTCGAGATGAAATTCTAACCAGAGAGACTGTCTCATTCATTCATTCATTCGCTTGTGCCTTTATTTATTAAGGAGATTTCTATAGCGCATAACTAAAAGCACTATGCGCTTAAGACATCAAGCGAGCGGCCGAATATTCCATCAAGATAGTTTTTGTCACTAATTGTTTGTCTGTGCACTTAAAAGACCGTTGGGTTGATACATTTGTGACTGTAACGTTTTGTTTTGTCAATAACAAATGTTCCAACAACTTACCTTTCTTGGTTGTTTTTTTATTCAGAGAGACTGTCGTAATGGAACGTCTACTACAATAAATGACAATTAAACACATTCAGATGATTTGGTACGGTGGGAAATAACACCCAGTACAAACAAAAGGTTACCATCAAGAACGTCAAGAAGATATCCCAAACAGATTGCTGCAAAATCTAGAATGAAAAGACTAGATGGTTTCATTTTGTATTAAACGTTTAATCAATGACGATATAAAGCATTCACTATGTGCACACGCATTCATCTGTCTGCTGATGTCCCAAAATCAAGACTCAAAAACAAGATGGCTTAATTTATGGAACGTTTGATAGATGGAGATAAAAACAAAACAAAACACGTTCACTATATACACAGACCTATAAAGTGCAGTGATCAAAAGCAAATAGGGGATGTGGGGGAGGGGGGGGGTAGTATTGATGTTTGGTGCAGAAACGGGGTAGACACGCGGCTGACCAGCTGGATAGAGACGGGTGGGGAAGGATGAGGATGGGGGTGGGGTGCAGATGCACCATCAAGCATGCTCTTTGTCCCCTGAATAGGAGTAGGAAAAAAGGTCCCCGGCCGCCATGACACTTTGGACATACGGGTGACTCTGGAAGATGCGAGTCTGAAATTCAAAGAGGGCCAGAACGGTTGGATTTTAACACGCTTTTTGTCCAGAACACAAAAAGGTAGGCACGTGTATTTTTTGGGTAGGATTTAACTTACTTTGCCTCTGTGTAACTGCAGTTTTTTCAACATTTAAATACGTGTCGTTTTAAAACAGGCGTTATAATTGGGCGGCAATGCAATAAGGAAAAGGCACTTTTAAACATTTTCCTTATTAGAGAAGTATATGTTGAAAAGAACGGAAACAAGGAATATATCCTCCAATTCAAAATACGATAAAACTATCTTAAACTTAAATGCAAGCCAACAACCCCCCCCCCCCCCTTTTTTTTAACATCTTCTTCCGTGGTACACTCGCAAATAGGCAATAAAAACGGCAATTAGCTCATCTTGCTTTTTAAAAAAAAAATCCTGAATAAAAAAATAAATAGAACATTAAAACAAAAACAGTAGTTGTTGCTTCATGTTGTAGAGAACTGTGATCAGCTCTTGCACTTTTTTCACTGCATACGTTTTTGGGTGTAATGCAAGACAGAAGAAATCGGCGATTATCTCGCTGGTGCTTTGAATTTCTGGGCCAGATATAAAAGGCACCGGCTTTGAAGCTTACACAGTATAAGAACTCATTCTTAGCGAATCACCACATCATGTCCCAAATAGTTTCTTAGACTGGGGAAAAAAATAAATAGACAAGACAAGACAAGCTTACACATGCGTCGTTGCGGGGCAAATGATTTTGGTTAAAGGGTCTCACTCTGATGCAAACTTTCACCCCTAACAAAAAATATGGCACTCAATCGGCTTTTATTTGAATGTTTTCGTTGTTGATCTGTTTTCTTTGTCCCCTCCCCTCCTTGTTTGCTTGCTTGTTAGCTTCTCATTCTTAGTTATTTCGTTTTGGTCTTTCATTTTTTTCGTTTCTTGCTTACTTCCTTCTATTCATTCCCTCCTTTGGTCAGACGTCTGCATTTTGAAAAAAATCGCCTACTGCCTGCCTTCGTCGGGAGTCGGCGAAACGCCAAAACTTATCATCGAAATCGCCGAAAACTTTGCCGTCATTTTGGCAGTGCTGCCGAACTTTTGCACAGTTGAGAGAAAGGTGACACCAAGCAATTTTGAAAACTTCCGAAAATTGTAAGGCCATTTTGGAAAATTTGCCGAAGAACGTAAATCCTAACAACGTTATTGTCAATATTAGACCATATTTAGGGCGGGGATGTAGCTCAGTCGCTGCGCGCTGGATTCATTGTATCCAGTTGGCCGCTGTCAGCATGAGTTCGTCCCCACGTTCGGCGAGAGATTTATTTCTCAGAGTCAACTTTGTGTGCAGACTCTCCTCGGTGTCCGAACACCCCCGTATGTACACGCAAGCACAAGACCAAGTGCGCACGAAAAAGATCCTGTTATCCATGTCAGAGTTCGGTGGGTTATAGAAACACGAAAATACCCAGCATGCTTCCTCCGAAAACGGCGTATGGCTGCCTAAATGGCGGGGTAAAAAACGGTCATACACGTAAAATTCCACTCGTGCAAAAAACACGAGTGTACGATGGAGTTTCAGCCCACGAACGCAGAAGAAGAAGACCATATTTGTTCTTGCATTGGCAAATGACTCAGTGCCAAAAGGTGGCAATTGTATTTCACAATAGAAACCTGATGTGCCACTCAGATGTCTTCATTAATTCTTGTTAGTTTTGTGTGACAAAGTGAATGAAAAGACACTGCGCACAATTTAAAGATTTGGTTTTGTGTATTTAAAAAACAAAATTAGAGCCGCTTTCTTGCTTCGCGCCAAAACAAAATTAAGATTTCAAACTGACATGTTGAGTATTACCTTTGTAAGCAATAATGTAAGTCAAAAAGTTCATAATTTTGTATGTAGCCGAGTTAGTAAACGAATTTTTGAAACCTTTTTAACAAATGTTTTATTCCCCTCTTTGTGTATCAGGTAAGATTATAAGATGATACTATCTTAGGTAATTGTTGTAAGATTTGACGTGCGACACTTGGGACGCTAGGTTTGTTTGACGCTTGCATGGTTTCACGTTCGGTACTTTTTGACTTGTGAAAGCGAAAATCAGCAATGTTCTGAAATCTTAGTTTTTTTTTAAATTCTTCTCTGTGTGTATCAGTGTCTGAGGTAAAATTGACGTATATAGCACTATCTGCCCTGTCTCAACGTTCAAAGTCAAAATTTATAAATTACTCCAAAACAGTACAATAAGATATTTTTTTTCCTTTTACGGATCTGAAGTTTACAACAAGCACTATGTTTGGGTACATAAAGCAAACTTCCAAGACATAACTTGACTTTCAACATGTTTGTCCATTTTTTAATGTCTCACCTTTTAACTCTGAGTCAAATGCTCACATTCTGTCATTGTGAACAAGAAACAATTAACAAGTGGCTCTATCCCATCTCTCCCCCCTTTCCCCGTCGCGATATAACCTTCGTGGTTGAAAACGACGTTAAACACCAAATAAAGAAAGAAACATTCTGTCATTTGTATAATGTGCGAGTGATTGGGGCGGGGACATAGCTCAGTTGGTAGCGCGCTGGATTTGTATTCAGTTTGCCGCTGTCAGCGTGAGTTCAAACCCACGTTCGGCGGAAATTTATTTCTCTGAGTCAACTTTGTGTGCAGACTTTCTTCGGTGTCCGAAGGGGTGCATGAACACTCCGCGCACTTTCCCAATTTTGAAGCTTCCGCGCATGTGAAACTCCCGCGCGTGGTGTATATGTAAGATGCGCGCGTGTTTTAGCAAAATGTGATGTGAAACTAGCGCGCGTGTCTTTGCTCGGTCAAATGTGAGACATTGAGACATTAACAACTGACACTTGTATATCCATGAAAACTGACACTTGTATATCTATATATTGAACACGTCTTTATTACACAGACAAGTCGATAAAAACGAATGAAGACTTAAACCATGCGTATAAGAATATTTTGTTCACTTATTATATAACAGAAATTACAGAAATTTCGGGTGTCTGGTATCACAGTCACAGAGACTGCAGCAAAGGTACAAGAGGGGGGAAGTCACAGCATGGCCGGCAAATTTTTCCAGGCCATGGACTTGACGTATTCCTTCCTGTCGATTTCCCCCGTGTTGTATCGTTGCTGCAGTCTCCCCAGTTCCAGCAGTTTCTGCCTTCGTTGCGGCCTCGGCCGCGTGTGTCCCTGTCCACTGTTGATTGTGCTGATTTTAACGTATGTGATTGTTTGCACCTCTTTCAGTTTCTGCATGAATTCGTGTATGTTGGGATGAGACACGTAAAACTGATCGTTAAAATGTCTGTGGAAGGACTCACATCCATTTGTGGTCCTGGTTAGTGAACAGTCAATGAGCAGTCAGTGAAAAGTGCTAACCGTAGGGACTGTGAGTACGCGCGCAAGTTGTATGAGCCGAACCAGTAATTCGTGCGCGGAAGTTACAACCCGATATTGCGCGGAGCATACATGTATTTTACAAGCGCGGAATTTACATATGCGCGGAAATTACCGGCTGCGGAAAGGGGGAATGTGTAAGCGGGGATTTGGGGGTGGGGGTGGGGTTGGGTGGGGGGGGGGGGGGGGGGGTGGGTGTGAACAACGGCAGGACTGGACATGCAAGAAAAGAAGGTGGAGCAGTAAAGTAACACATCTGAAAGGTGGAAACTGGAGTGAAAGGGAGAGTGTGTGGGATATGGGGGGGGGGGTGGGGTGGGGTGGGGGGGGGTGGGGGGTGAGTTGGCGGTGTGTGTGGAGGTGGGGAGAGGGGGAGGTTGCAGTGGTACACAAAGGGGGAAAGAGGGGTGGATGTTACCCCACCCTGACCCTAGCTGACCCCGTGTGACCTCACGCTACCCCTGACCTTATCTCTTCAGAGGTCTGGCTGCGGCTGCTCCGTCGTTGCTGGCTTTCCTTGGGTAAGCATTCCTTCAACCCCCCCCCCTCCTGCGCCTATCTTTGGACTCTGACAGCCCCACATTCATGCTGTGGGCATGCAGTGAGGGGTTTTATTTTCATCACACAGATTTTAGAGTCGGAGTTGATGATGATTTGTTTAAAAAAGAATAAGGCTGATTAATGCGACCTTATACATGTAAAAAAAAAAAATTAAAAAAAATGGATGCTTGTATTCATCACACCGTTATTGTCCAAACTTTGGAAAAGAGAAAGGGATGTAATTATGGGCTCGGAGGTCATACTCTTTGCGCCAACTTTAGTTTTCACGTCAGCAAAGCAACAACAACAACAAAAAGAAGGGAAAAAAAAAAGAAGAAAAAAAACTCGTAGTAGAAATGGTAAAAATAAATTATCAAATTAGTGCCTAACAATAGTTGAAAATGACATTGGTTGTCCGGGAACACTGTTATGTTCCGCTACTGACGTGAGACCACGCAGAGATGTACACGTGTACAGAACTTGACACATTTAAAAGACATAAGATAGGGATTTTTTGAAATATTAAAAAAAAGAAAAGAAAAGAAAAAAAAACACCAAGACGTATCTTTTTGACCCGCTTTTTCCAAGTGAAATATCTGACGTCAAAAGCCGAACAAAGTTCGAACAGACGTCATAACAGGAATAATGTCATCACGTAAAACATGTCGCTTCTTCTACAACTGAAGTAAAAAAAAAAAATTAAAAAAAAAAAGAACTTCGAGAACGACGCTTCTCTCGGTGACTTCAACATATCAACAGTAGACAATTAATCTTCAGGTCACCGCCAGGCTGTGCATGTATCGGTATCGTATATCATTATACAATCACCGCAAGACCCGCGCATGCGCCCCGGCGAAGAACCAGTAACCTCCCCGCTCTGAAAGTAGGCCTATAAGTCATTGCTCCGTAAAAAAGACAACATCATTTAATCCCTGACAATAATAGAAATTGAATCCACAAGTTTTAAATTACTTCATTAACTAGATAAAATCTGTTATAGAATAATTTGCAACCCGGAACAGATAGCCTAATATCTGGGTTTTACATCTGTTACTATTACTGTAGACTATGGTGTCATTTGCATATATATACATTTAGTCACTAGCATCTAACTGAAATTGCTGGTAAAAATGTGATATCAAATTCCAAATGTTCGCTTTAAGGTTGAACTTGGAGGAGAGGGGGGGGGGGGTAGAGAGAGTAGTCACCTGGCTGGCTATAGTGGGAGGGTTACTTTTGGTGGTCACATTAGATATTATGTTTTTTGGAAAGTTCGTTTTATTTGCAGCCACAGTTCGGTAAACGACAAATGGCTAAACCCAACCACCTAAGAATGAGAAGCGTTTTTGTAACATGACCCATATTCTGCAAAAATGCAGCCATGACGCAGGGGGTAGGTTACAAAAAAACGTCATGTACCGCTTGACTGCATACGGATATAAGCAAATTATACCTTAAACGAAAGCTAAAGATTGTTGCCATCAGACAGCAAGTAAAATGCCTAATTCGTATACACAGTTTTATTTTTAACAACATCTGTATAACATGCGGACGACAAAACAGGAAATGCCATTTTCTCAATCGATATGTATAGCTAACTGAACGCCTGGTTGAAACCGCAATCAAAAACATCTTGAAAATTGTTTATTCTCACAGCTAGAATTATTTTACATCAACAATTGTTAATTTACCGAGGAAAACAACAGTCATATAAGATAAATAATGGATGATTCTGAATCAACTTCCACAACCGAACCGGGTCGAAGCAAAAAAAGAGTTTACACATACACAGGCTTGAAAAAGGATAATTTGGTTCAATATGTTAGATTTTTACCCATAACGTTAAAGATCAGCTCAATATAAAAGGAAAGTGATCATTGTAAAAGGATTTTGCTATCGCAAAATAATTCAACTTCCGGTTTTACCACATGGCGTCCATAATATTATCAATTTATTACATAGCGTGCATTTGTCAGAAATTATACTAAATGTTAGAAGCGATCTTAAAGTGAAAGTAACGTTTAATAAAAGTATGCGCATTTACTTATTGATTGATATATGACTGAAATAATGGACATGTAATTTAAACGTACAAAACGACATTTTGTACACTACCTCTCTAATAAAAACGCGACTATGACCGACCGATATGTATGTGTAAATTAGGTCATTGTTAGTGATGAAAACGGGTTTTCTTTAAAAGATAACACGCAAACTGTGAAGTTCAAGGCCATAAATGATTTTAGTACGACTTCTTCAAAACAGGTCTGTTTTTCACTCCACCAGTTTCAGTTTTAATAAAATATATGTATAGCTCTCATTTTCAAAAAACCTTATCTGCAATTCACTTAACCAAATACACCATGAACCCAGAAGATATTAGAGTGAGACACTTCACAGTGAAATATGTTATGATTCCCCTTATTTCAAAATATATGCATTTTGATTGGCAGACACGATTCACGTCGTAGGTACGTGTCGTCTGGTGAGGCAACTGTTAGCATTTTTTGTCGTAAGAATTGACATTTTTAAACATAAATCATGGACAAAAAACTAATTCTACAAAAAGTGCAGGTTTTCTTGGTATAGTCAGTTGAAGCATCTTAAAATTCAAGAAATTGTGCAATTACGTGTATGTATTTGAAATGGCAGACAATATTGAATGAAAGTGATTTTTGACTGATTGAAACCCTACCCCCACTAACAAAATGGGCCCTGAGATTAGGGGTGTTAGTTAAAGATGACTGAATAATGGCTATGCTTTTCCCCTAAAGTATTCAAAACCTAAACATATACATAGGCAAGATGTTCTACATTAACACAATTAACTTTTTAAACATATACATATGCTTAGTACACGATACTTCCGGTTTTTCTACCGGATGACTTATACATTTAGGAGGTAAACACCTTATCGTAGAAAAAGCTTTATTTTCAAAAAGTGCAAGTAATTATTAAAATTCATACATAATATTTATATATAGGAGTTAATTTTCCTTCGAAAGTCATTTGTTTCAAGTGGCAGACAATGTCAGTTGGAGAGTTACATGTACGTAAAGCGTATAACTGTTGTCTGTGATTAGTGCATTGTGGACACATTGGCACCATTTGATCCTAAATGCTAAACGATGTCGTGATCATACCACAGTTTTAGGATAATTTTACATCGCATCGATTACTAAATTGATGGTAGAATTTCACTGATAAATTCTATTTCCGGTAGCGTCAGTGCCGTTATCTTTTTCTTTTTGTAATAAGGTAATAACGAATGAACCACGTGTCACACTCTTATGCTAGTCTTTAAATGACAATTCCAATTCTAGTAAGTTAAAAGGCATGTATTGCGCGTTACA
>NC_090260.1:21323452-21345272 GCF_037325665.1 Littorina saxatilis | reverse complement strand
CGAAGACATTCGACACAGACCAGTGAAAATTCACGACTAAACAAAACGAAACATTTTATTTAATATCAAAGTCAGGGACATACCCGACTCTGAAGACTGTGAAACCTGTCTCCACAGATCCTTGGGACTGAGGGTGTCTCGGCTTGCCATGGACAAGTTTCAGTTCAGGCCACAAGTCTCTCAGTTCTGTGATAATTGCTGCAGTGAATTCGGAACCATTGTCCGATTGTAGGATCACAGGAGCTCCAAGTAGTGCAAAGATGTCCATCAACTGAACTGCTACCTCACAAGCTCTTTTTGAGGTCAGTGGTCGCAACACAACGAACTTTGTAAGATGGTCTTGATAAACCATTATCCACTTGTACTGACCATCGCCCATCGACTGAAAGTCAATCAGGTCAACTTGACATCTGGAAGAAAAATCCCTTGAAAGGATGGGTCTCACAACAACTCCTTTTGTTTTTTGTCGCTTTGTCTTTTCTTGGCACACCTTGCATAAAGACTTGCATTTCAACGCTTTCTCTGTGCACATTTGCAAATTTCTGTTCAATTTCCTTTAGAACCCTATCCCTTCCACCGTGTCCTGTGGCAAGATGAGCTGTTCTAATCACGTCGAATGTGTCTTCAATTGTCACATAGTAGATTGGGGTTTCAGCAGGTGACTTTCGTTTCTTTATCAGTTTGTCCAAACTCAAACTCAAACTCAAACTCAAATTTTATTGGCTTCAATTTTCACAGAAGAATTTGTCTTGCGCTTGGGAGAAAGTAAGAGTATAACATATAAAAACAGCATTCATATCACATTTCATGTATCACACACAGTAATCACTAGTATAAGCCTACAATTATCACATTTGTACCTGTATCATACATGCAAATAAATAGTATCACATTTCCACGTATCACACACAATATATACATTACATAACATACAGCAAGCTTCCATCTCCCGCGCCCCCCCCCCTCCCACACACTCATATCCTCGCACGTGCGTCGACTCCATACAAATAACATCATCAGTCCATTAACTAAAATGCACAATGACTAGTAGTGGGTACATGATACTTAGTACGTGCTCAACTAGACCTGCTAACTAAAATAATAACAGAAACAAAAACAAGGACTGGGCACAACATTTACACGTGTGTGACCTACTTACATCAAGTGCCTGTGTGCGCGCCTTCGTGAGCGAGGCTGGTACTACATATTGTTCATACGAAATGACAAACACAGGTTACAAGCGATAACGCGCAAAAGTACTGGTTTATTATTTTACATCTGACACTAAGGTATCAGTAATGCATATATAGTTACAGTACTACGTAATGAGATACTACGTATTGCGATACTACGTATTGCGGTAAAAAACTTATGAACAGAAAGAAAGAGAGAAAAGAAAACAAGTTATTAGACATGGCAAAAGTATCAAATGCATTAACAAGACACGAGAAGTAAAAACAAGAAAAATAAACAATCACAAGACAGGCGAAGACAAACGGACAAGAAAGTTACAATTACCAAACACTCGTTGGTTAGTCCTTCAACAACAATAAAGAGTTACGTTCTGTACGTTCAACAACAATAAAGAATTACGTTCCGTACGTTCAACAATACCATAAGCACTAAGAATACTCAAGAAACTTAGCATACATACGTTTAAAACCAAAATGGCTACTTTCAGAAAAATACAAAAACGTTGACTCATCAGGCCAGGAATACAAAGCAAACTGTCATACCAAAAAAGTCTAACGACAACGTTCCTGCGTTAATCAAAGTCACAAACAAGATATTTACTCATCCACTTTCCCTCAATAACGTTACAAGAAATAAGCCCGTTTACAAACGATCACCACAGACCGCAAGCTTCTTTTACCTAAATTCTTTTAACGTAAGGCTGAAAAAGTCGGAGAAAACGTTTCACTTCGAACTTCGTTAACCACAGAAAACACAAGTTATCATTATAAACATTAGCGACTTTCTAGCGTCTACAAAACATTGCTGTACGTTCACAACACTAGAACAGTTGAACACACAATAAAGAAACACTACAACAAGTCAGACTTTCAACTCACGTTATACATAAACAACTCACAAAGTCATTACAAAATGGCGACCAAAACACAACACAAACAAGTAACAACAAAATTACCTTATGCGCTGTGTGGGTTGACCAGCAGTACCAAAAACGTGTTGCCTCACAAACGAAGGGCACAAAACGATTCACACTTGAGAAACAACTGTCTCCAAGAACATTACGTTGACGTTAAAACATAAGAAACACTCCGTTGGTTCACTTGCTAACCTTCATACGTTTACATCAAAACCAAACGCTTCCTAAAACCCTCAGATCGACTGACGAGACAGGAGTCAAGCAGCGGTATTTATGGAAACAAAAACCTAACATGGAATAGTTATTCAAAAGTCAAAGGTCACCGGATTGACCAACCAACAACATTCCTAAGACAGAATCGGGTGAAACTACTATTTTACAACCAATCAGTAACCGATCACGCACTCCGTGCATGCTCAAAACTTAAAACGGTATATTTAACAGAAAGAAGGCCAAGGAACTAGCTGACATCACAAAGCTAAAAACACGTGAGTCACACGTATTCTAAAACTTGCAACGCAGATTCGCAGGGCTCACCTCAAAATCAAGACACGAAAAAAAGCACGTGAATCTCACGGTGTTCTAGAACTAAACGACGCAGTTTGTGACGCTCCGACCAAAACCAGGTCACAACAACTGAACAAGGAGCACGTGAATCTCACGTAAAAATATTAACGCTCCACAAAACGGGTCACAACAAGGTGCCACAATAAAAACACGGTTTACTTCTTTTTACATCGTGCAATGGCTTGAGCAAACGTAATTACAACAAAAGTAGGTGACTGCATGCCACATCGGCATGCACACTCCCACCGGAAATTATATTAATATAATTTACTTCAAAAACCTTTGTACAAACATATTCCTTATATCAAAAGAATAACGACGCAGATTTAGACATTTCAAATTTAGAACTCAAAATCATTGTGTTGCAAAACATTTACACAACAATATTATGGTTCAATCATTTTCAGTGTTTCAACACATCTCGTTTCAACTAAATGCCACTAGTCATTTACTCGACGGCATAACAAGAACGCACCACTTAAACCATAAATGTCCGTTACATCATCTGGTATAAAAACAAACCGCAACAATCAACAACTGTCAAATTGGAAAAACACTCCAAAGTTCAATGTTCTTTCAGTTTGCCTACACAGCTTTGTCTTTGTGATTTTCACGATCTACTAACACAGTCATTTTGTGAATAGGTCGCTCTAATATGCGACTATCACCAGTGGGACGGCCGTGATTGTCTTGAGCCTTTGTTCCAACATGCACTTTCACTCGTCTGACCAGTCCATCAGATCCCGGCATCACTTCGATTACACGAGCCATGCACCACTCTGATCTGCACAAGTTCTGGTCATGCAAGACAACAATGCGTAGGGCGTTGATGAAGGAATCACTTGACATGTCATCCAGGGTTTCTATGTGGATTGCCCTAGAGGCAAAACACGTCACGATCAGCCCGTACAAGATTAATGTCATGACCTTGACGCAGTCATCACGGTACCCTCGTTTTTTCTGGCGTTTCAGGCCCTTCAGATGCTTGACTGCGGCACTTCTGTTGTCGGGGAGGGACGGTTTCTCTGGTCGAAATGGTAAGAGCATCTCGAAGTGACCAGCTTCGTTGACCTTCACGATCTTCTTGAACTTTACATCGTCCTGGGACATGGATCCTGAGTCACTTGCAAAGTCTCTTTCCATAACATGTAATGGGTCAGTACACGAGACTTCGTCCACCTGTACCTTGTAGACGTGAGCTACACGTTCTTCTTCCCTCGATCCTGGCTTGACGATGACGCGCATGGACGAGGCTATGCCATCAAAGGCGACGGAATGCGGTGCCTTGCCGACGATGCTCCAACCTAACTTAGTCTCTACTGCGAATGGCAGTCCTTGGACAACGTTTAGGGGCATGAGGGCTTCAGCGCAGTCGTAGCCAATAAGGAGGCCTGCTTCGCAGTCAGGGTACAAGGGGGGCAGTTTAGGAGACAGGTGTTGGAGATGTGGGTAAGCTTTGACAGTCTCTGAGGTGGGGATTTGCGTGGGGTCAACGGACAGATAAGGTCGTGAGATGGCAGAAGGGAGCCTGACAAACTCACTGGAGGTAGGAGAGCGGACACGCAATCCAGAGTACTTCCTGCCGGAGACCATAGCATTGTCCTCAGTCAGTGTGGAGACCCTGAGTGTAGTCGGCTGCGATTTGGCTTTAACTTCTTCAGCCACTGACTGCACTACAAAAGTGGCGTTGGACATAGTGTCCAGTAGTGCGTACGTCAGCACTTCTACGTTGGGGTTAGAGTCACTGGAAACGAGAACGGGAACGATCATAGACGTGAAACCGATGCTGTTTTCCTCGCTGGCCTTAAGAGCAGACACTGTAGGGGTCGACGATGACAGTGGCTCTTGAACGTCAGCAGCAGAGGTACGGTAATTGTTCTTGTGTTCACTCGCCCCTTTGGTTTCACTCATACTGTTCTGATACTTGAAATTGTCATCATGAAGACAAGTGGGATGAGCCTTCTTGCACTTCTTGCACGTCTGTTTCTGCATACATTGACGGCTCTGGTGATCCTTACTTCTGAGACATCCGTAGCAGATACGGTTCTTGAACAGAAAATCTCGTATCTCAACCAGAGGCTTCTCTATGAGTTCCTTACATGTCCCAGCGTCATGGTCCGGAAGTTGACAGTGCAGACATGCGGTGACATCCTCTGTCAGGGTTGACAGGTTCGTTGTGAACTTTCTTGGTGTCCCCGATGCACTTGTCAAGCCGAAAACAGGGTCGTTAGAAATGTCTGCTTCGAGGGTAATGAACGACACGAGTTCATTGAACAGAGGATACCTCTTCTTTTCAACCTTAGTTCGAGCAACTGTTCTAGACCATCTGTGACTCATCCAGTCTGGGAGCTTTCCGACGATCTTCCGTAAGTACTGGGCATCATCCAGGATGCTCAGTCCACCAACTTCCTGGGCAGCAACGGAACATTGCTGCAAGAAATCGGCCAGACTTCTGAGTCCCTTGGGATCTTTGCTTTTGATTGGGGTCCATTCGTCCAGCTTGGTCCGGAAAGCTTGCGAAACGACGTATGAGTTGCCGAACCGATTTTCCAGCACTTCCATGGCTCTCTCGTAGGCATCACCTTCTCTTAGCAGAAAGAAGCCGGTCACGGCCTCCTTTGCTTGACCTCCGATGTACCGTTGCAGATACAATAACTTCTCACTGCTGGTTATGTTTTGTCTCTCGATGAGGAACGAAAACGACGACCTCCAAATTGGATATTGGAGAGGGTCACCAACAAAAATGCACGGCTCCTGCATCGGCAAACGGTTGATCATCAGAGCGTCTGATAGGGTTTTGGCAAGAGAGTCCATAGGAGTGTCCTGCTTGGCAGGAGTAGCAAGTGGACGTTGGTAGTACGCAGACGGGGGGTAGGAGGCAAATGGACGATCTGCATGACATTCCTTGTCAAAGTTCATGTACGCAGGGGGCCTTGCGTTTTCGTTTCCCCAAATAACTTTGGGGGTGGTCTGATGTGGGTCCAGGAATGTGGGCACGAAAGGCTCTGGTTTGGGATGTAGGTGGGTATCATAGGGGAAACAGGGTGGGGTCACTTGAAAACGTCTGTGGTCCATGCGTTGGTGACGTTCTTCTGGGAAGTAGGTGTGTCGTTCTTGCGTCTCATCACCTTCCCTTGTCTCTGGTAGGTGATAGGACCAACCTGTGTGGTCGAGATCAGGCGGGCGAGAGCCTGTGACGCTTGTCGTTGAGTGTCCAACGTTGTGCAGAGGCGGCTGACCAGTGTATGCACCGAGAGGGTGCTGCAGTGTGGTCAGCAGCGCTGTAGGCCGCATGGAGGATGTAGTTGCAGCCGTCGTGTAGTTAGGTGTGAAGGGCTCCTGATGGACGAAAGGAGCGCTCATTCCGACGTGATGGGGGGCGTTGACATCCTCTCTACGTTGAGGTCCGTACGCCTCGTAGGTGGCGTTGTTGGTAGTAGCGGCGCTTGTAGAGGCGCTGACTCCAACGACGAGGTCCACGACAGGTAACGCGTGCTGTCGTGGCTCAGTCGTTGTGGTTCCTGCGACAAAGTTGGTGACAGCAGCGTTGACGTTGACAGTAGAGATGTCATGGATGCTGGCGGCGTTGCAGACAGGAACAGACGTGACGTCCAAGGCTGGCTGGTGTGTCCCTTGATCAGCAATGACGGCAGCACCTGTCCCTATTCCTATCGCTGTTTGTTCATTGTTTAGAGGAGGGGCTACAAGACTGTACAAGGGAACGAAAGGACGAGGGTGGAACCTAGAGTTCAACAAATCAACTGACGGTAGATCAGGGAGATCCTGCTGAACGGATTCACCTTGTTCCAATACTTGTAACATAGCTTGTTGTTCTCTTAAGCTAATTTTCAATTCGGTGGACTGAATTTGTCTCAAAGCCTTTTTCTGTTTAATATCTTCAAGAGCTGCTTCAGCTGCGTCTTCGGCCTGTCTAGCTGCTATTCTCTCAGCTTCCTTAGCCTGCCTAGCTGCTTCTTCGGCCTGCCTAGCTGCTGTTCTCTTAGCTTCCTTAGCCTGCCTAGCTGCTTCTTCGGCCTGCCTAGCTGCTTCTTTTTCAGCTTCCTTAGCCTGCCTAGCAGTTTCTTCGATCAGCCTAGCTGCATTTCTCTCAGCTTCCTCAGTCTGCCTAGCTGCTGTTCTCTCAGCTTCCTCAGTCTGCCTAGCTGCAGTTCTCTCAGCTTCCTCAGTCTGCCTAGCTGCAGTTCTCTCAGCTTCCTCAGTCTGCCTAGCTGCTGTTCTCTCAGCATATTGTTGTTGTAAGAGATCCAGTTCACTAAACTGAGCTTCCTTTATTGCGTCACCTTCCACTTTTATGGCCAGGGAAGCAGCCTCTAGTTTAAGAGCCAATTTAGTGTCTTCAGAGCTAACACTTTTAGAGCGGAGAGACTCGGCGCGAGAAGCTACTTGGCTACCTGATCTCCTGCTACCTGACTTGTGGCTAGCTGACTTGTGGATGGCTGACGTAATGCTAGCTGCTTTATGGCTGGCAGTCTTACCACTGGCTGACTTGTGGGTGGATGACCCAACGCTAGGTGTAACACTGCTATGCCTGGAAGTAGGCTCCTTAGCCACCTGCACGCTAGTCGTTTGTCTGTCAAGAGCTCGATCAATGTCAAACATAATGTTCTGAACTGTTCTCTGAACATCATCCCAACTTTCCTGAATGGTTTCACCGCTACCAATACTACGAAGACCTTTCTCTATGTCACCAAGATCCTTGTACATGCTCAAAATAACCTGTTTTTGACTGGTTAACGACTCTTGATTAGGAGTTTCTTGGTTAAGCTCTGTTACTACCTCACCGATTGCTCGTTCCAAGAATGTTCGTTGTCTTGCAAAGTTTCTAGTTTTGATCTCAATCTGGTAATCTCTACCTTTTTCAGTAGGCTTAATGTCACGCCTAGGCCTTTGAGAATGTTCATCTTCATCGCCGTTAATGTCATAACCTGAAGCTTCCAATGGTTTATCTGCTGGAATCTCCTCCATTACAATGTTCGCTTATTCAAAAGCACTAAAAAACCTACATAAGGTTTATCTGTTTAAAAAGTAAAATGAATCGATCTGAGGGTCGTTTGGGATAATACACAAAAGTCACAAAAAATGCGCCGGATACGGAGTAGGAAGATCTCTAACCGACAAGTTGATCTATGTCAAACTATGGTTCACTAACACAGTGACAGGTAACAATAAAGTCTTTTGCTGGTTATCAACAGCTACGTTTACGTTCATTGAGCGTCAATAACAAAAGTTCTTTACTGGGCGTCAGCAGCTAAGTTTGTTTACTTTAGCTAACGTTCTTTCACTGGGCGTCAGCAGCTAAGTTTTTTACTGGACGACAGCAACTAAAGTTTTTTACTTCAGCTAAAGTTCTTTCACTGGGCATCAGCAGCTAAGTTTTTTACTGTGCGCGCCTTCGTGAGCGAGGCTGGTACTACATATTGTTCATACGAAATGACAAACACAGGTTACAAGCGATAACGCGCAAAAGTACTGGTTTATTATTTTACATCTGACACTAAGGTATCAGTAATGCATATATAGTTACAGTACTACGTAATGAGATACTACGTATTGCGATACTACGTATTGCGGTAAAAAACTTATGAACAGAAAGAAAGAGAGAAAAGAAAACAAGTTATTAGACATGGCAAAAGTATCAAATGCATTAACAAGACACGAGAAGTAAAAACAAGAAAAATAAACAATCACAAGACAGGCGAAGACAAACGGACAAGAAAGTTACAATTACCAAACACTCGTTGGTTAGTCCTTCAACAACAATAAAGAGTTACGTTCTGTACGTTCAACAACAATAAAGAATTACGTTCCGTACGTTCAACAATACCATAAGCACTAAGAATACTCAAGAAACTTAGCATACATACGTTTAAAACCAAAATGGCTACTTTCAGAAAAATACAAAAACGTTGACTCATCAGGCCAGGAATACAAAGCAAACTGTCATACCAAAAAAGTCTAACGACAACGTTCCTGCGTTAATCAAAGTCACAAACAAGATATTTACTCATCCACTTTCCCTCAATAACGTTACAAGAAATAAGCCCGTTTACAAACGATCACCACAGACCGCAAGCTTCTTTTACCTAAATTCTTTTAACGTAAGGCTGAAAAAGTCGGAGAAAACGTTTCACTTCGAACTTCGTTAACCACAGAAAACACAAGTTATCATTATAAACATTAGCGACTTTCTAGCGTCTACAAAACATTGCTGTACGTTCACAACACTAGAACAGTTGAACACACAATAAAGAAACACTACAACAAGTCAGACTTTCAACTCACGTTATACATAAACAACTCACAAAGTCATTACAAAATGGCGACCAAAACACAACACAAACAAGTAACAACAAAATTACCTTATGCGCTGTGTGGGTTGACCAGCAGTACCAAAAACGTGTTGCCTCACAAACGAAGGGCACAAAACGATTCACACTTGAGAAACAACTGTCTCCAAGAACATTACGTTGACGTTAAAACATAAGAAACACTCCGTTGGTTCACTTGCTAACCTTCATACGTTTACATCAAAACCAAACGCTTCCTAAAACCCTCAGATCGACTGACGAGACAGGAGTCAAGCAGCGGTATTTATGGAAACAAAAACCTAACATGGAATAGTTATTCAAAAGTCAAAGGTCACCGGATTGACCAACCAACAACATTCCTAAGACAGAATCGGGTGAAACTACTATTTTACAACCAATCAGTAACCGATCACGCACTCCGTGCATGCTCAAAACTTAAAACGGTATATTTAACAGAAAGAAGGCCAAGGAACTAGCTGACATCACAAAGCTAAAAACACGTGAGTCACACGTATTCTAAAACTTGCAACGCAGATTCGCAGGGCTCACCTCAAAATCAAGACACGAAAAAAAGCACGTGAATCTCACGGTGTTCTAGAACTAAACGACGCAGTTTGTGACGCTCCGACCAAAACCAGGTCACAACAACTGAACAAGGAGCACGTGAATCTCACGTAAAAATATTAACGCTCCACAAAACGGGTCACAACAAGGTGCCACAATAAAAACACGGTTTACTTCTTTTTACATCGTGCAATGGCTTGAGCAAACGTAATTACAACAAAAGTAGGTGACTGCATGCCACATCGGCATGCACAGCCTGTGATCTATAAATAACAATGATTGCGTTTAAAGTAAAACATGAATAATGCCGATGTTTGCTAACAATGAATACATAACAACTAAGATAAGAATGTATGTGCTTTCATAATATGATTATTTTATAAAACACAGTGGGGAAATTTAAAAAATAATTTGTATACGAAACTGCGCACATCGAGTCGAGCTCTGTAGCGTGTGTGTTCGGAGGCAGGAGACACACATGGCTGTGGATATTAATTGTTCGGTGGATTAAAAAGGATACCCCGACTTCGGCAGGGCAGAAGGAGGTACAAGACGGTGTGCTGTATTGCTGTGTGTGAGTGTGCTGTGCAGACCTTCTGTGTTATGTGCATGTTCTATTCTAGTCTGTCCGTAGGCTTCCTCTGAGGGCCTATTGTGTACAAGGGGAGGTCACTTCCGCCTTATAAACAAATACATGTGGAGACCCACAGAAATACCATAGCATCGTAATGAAAGAGGGCAAAAATACTAATAACAGCAAGGTAAGACAGGTCTAGGACATTATTTCTAGGACTGACTAAGCAATAGAACAACATCATGATCTTCATAAGCAAATGATAGTGAGAACAAAACAGAATTCTTACTCTTCTGACTGCTCCCATGTGCCCACATCGAAGGATTTCATACCTGAATCAAAATCAAGAGTTCACTATTTTATTATCTGTGTCTGCGCGTGTGTGCGTGTGTGTGTGTGTGTGTGTGTGTGTGTGTGTAAGTGTGTGTGTGTGTGTGTGTGTGTGTGTTAGAGAGAAGTGATAAAATGTCATACCTGATTCAAAGTCAAGAGATCACTATTTTATTATCTGTGTCTGCGCGTGTGTGCGTGTGTGTGTGTGTGTTTGTGTGTGTGTGTGTATGTTAGAGAGAAGTGATAAAATTTCATACCTGATTCAAAATCAAGAGATCACTATTTTATTATCTGTGTCTGCGCGTGTGTGCGTGTGCGTGTGTGTGTGTGTGTGTGTGTGTGTGTGTGTGTGTGTGTGTGTGTGTGTGTATGTGTGTGTGTGTGTGTGTGTGTGTGTGTGTGTGTGTGTGTGACAATGGGTTTAAAACTTGTTACAGAATGGATTTCAAAAGTCGAACAGTATTGTTTGGAATGTTTGACTATGTTCGAACAAAAATACTATGTCTTCTTATTTCATCACGTTTCACTTGTAGTGAACTGTAGTGTTGGCTTGCGGGCTGATGGTGGTCCGGTGTGACGTTTTCATCTTTCGCCGTGTTGATATTTCGATTCTCGGCCTCGTTGATCTAGTACTACACTGAACAAAAAACCACCCTTCGATAGTACTGATGAGCGACCTTGTGTACCTTACATTCATGGGGCCAAATTTGTCCAACCAATTTTTTTTATTTAACTTAGAAATTTGATTCATCCTAAAATGTTTCCCTTCTTACTCAAGGGACGTAACCACTCGGTACACATTTTCGAATAAAGTTATTCCACCAAAGGTTGCAAAGAAACCATTGGTGTGAGATATCAAAGCCTCAGTGTGTCTTCCTAAACACTCTGTTGAACACAGCAGAATGGTCTTTGAGTGCCAACCAGCACGCGTGCATATGAATGCCTGGGAAACTTTGAAGACGGTCTCACGCGAAACTATTCAAATAGTGATTCACACCTTGTCCTGATTTGCATTTTACCCTCTTAATTACACCCCCGGTATAGGGGTGTGTATAGGATTCGGTCGATGTGTTTGTTTGTTTGTGTGTTTGTGTTCGCATATAGATCTCAAGAATGAACGGACCGATCGTCACCAAACTTGGTGAACAGGTTCTATACATTCCTGAGACGGTCCTTACAAAAAAAGGACCAGTCAAACACACGGTTAGGGAGTTATTGGTGGATTAAGATTCTACAAGCACTTATAGAGGGACATATTAATGTTCAAAGGGAAATAACCTTCTCAGTTGGTGGCAGTGAGAATGGTAAGGACGGGGGTGTTTTTCCTACCTCAGGGGAATTTCTTGTAAGTATATTCGAATTGTCACTTAAGCATAATTGAAATAATAGACGATGACTCGATTTTCAGCAAGAATTGTACTTTAGGTCGACTGACCAAATGCTCACTTTTGTGTGTGTGTGTGTGTGTGTGTGTGTGTGTGTTTGTGCGCGTGTGTGTATGTGTGGATTATATGAGCCCAGATGCATTAATTTCTCCATTGGGGATTTACCTTAAAAGAAAATTTTTAAAAAAAATCGTAAACTGAACATCCCTCTTCTCTCTCTCTCTCTCTCTCTCTCTCTCTCTCTCTCTCTCTCTCTCTCCCTCCCTCAATACCTCCTCTCTCTCTCTCTCTCTCTCTCTCTCTCTCTCGCACACCTCCCTCTTAACAATAACCACAAAATAAAACCTACACCCAAAGTATGACTCAAACCTTCCCCGTCCCGGAGTTGAGAGCGATCAAGACAACATGACTGACAGGAGGGGCGTGGTCAGAGTGTCTATTTATTGCAGTGAGCTGTTAATATCAGTTTACAGTTTGAGTCTTCTTAGGCGGCGTCACTACTACCAAATACTTGGTGTTGTTCTGCATGATTTGACTTGGTGTTGTTCTGCATGATTTGACTTGGTGTTCTTCTGCCTGATATGACTTGATGTTCTCCTACATTTAGACTTGGTGTTGTTCTGCATGATAAGACTTGGTGTTCTTCTGCCTGATATGACTTGATGTTCTCCTACATTTAGACTTGGTGTTGTTCTGCATGATAAGACTTGGTGTTGTTCTGCATGATAAGACTTGGTGTTCTTCTTGACTGTGATACGACTTGGTGTTGTTCTGCATAATAAGACTTGGTGTTCTTCTTGATATGACTTGGTGTTGTTCTGCATAATAAGACTTTGTGTTCTTCTTGATATGACTTGGTGTTGTTCTGCATGATACGACTTGGTGTTCTTCTGCATAATACCACTTTGTGTTCTTCTCGATACGATTTGGTGTTCTTCTGCATAATAAGACTTGGTGTTCTTCTCGATACGACTTAGTGTTCTTCTGCATAATAAGACTTGGTGTTCTTCTCGATACGACTTGGTGTTGTTCTGCATAATAAGACTTGGTGTTCTTCTCGATACGACTTGGTGTTGTTCTGCATAATAAGACTTGGTGTTCTTCTCGATACGATTTGGTGTTGTTCTGCATAATAAGACTTGGTGTTGTTCTGCATGATAAGACTTGGTGTTGTTCTGCATGATAAGACTTGGTGTTGTTCTGCATTCTTGAGTAGCAGTGAAATTGCCAAGCCAGCCTTTACCCGTGCTGACTCGGTCTCGTCTGACGCTCTGTGTTATCGAGGCAAGAAACATCAGCTACCAACCTACTATCCAACTATTACATTCGATCGCTTATTCAAAGGTAAGTTTGTATTTCGGTATTCGTTTGTTTTACGTCAATGAGTTGCTGACATTAGTTTTACAACCGCATGTGTGTTTTTATGTTATTGTTGCTGATGGGTTCTCCGGATAATTAGCAACAATAAACAAACAAACAACAAAAGCCCGATGACTCAGTTGGTAGAGCACTGGACTTGTGATCGGAAGGTCGCAGGTTCGAATTCGGGCCGCGCCGGGACGGACACGGGTCAACTTTATGTGCAGACCTAGAGACGGAAGCCATGTCCCACCCCCGGCCCCCCGTGTCACCATAATGGCACGTACAAAACAATGGTCATTCTGCCATTAGTGCAGGTGGCTGAATACACCTAAACACGCAGACACCTGGGTAGCGCGACTGCGTTGCTGCTAGCTTTCCACTGGGAGGAAGCGACCCGAATTTCCCAGCGATGGGACAATAAAGTAATGAAAACAGACAAACCTACGTCGGGTGGTCGTTCTGGACAGGTTGGACTGTAGTGTTACAGTTACCCCCTCTCTGACATGACTGTAGTGTTACAATTACCCCCTCTCTGACATGACTGTAGTGTTACAATTACCCCCTCTCTGACATGACTGTAGTGTTACAATTACCCCCTCTCTGACATGACTGTGGTGTTACAATTACCCCCTCTCTGACATAACTGTAGTGTTACAATTACCCCCTCTCTGACATGACTGTAGTGTTACAATTACCCCCTTTCTGACATGACTGTGGTGTTATAATTACCCCTTCTCTGCCATTACTGTAGTGTTACAATTACCCCCTCTCTGACATGACTGTAGTGTTACAATTACCCCCTCTCTGACATGACTGTAGTGTTACAATTACCCCCTCGCTGACATGACTGTAGTTTTACAATTACCCCCTCTCTGACATGACTGTAGTGTTACAATTACCCCCTCTCTGACATGACTGTAGTGTTACAATCACCCCCTCTCTGACATGACTGTAGTGTTACAATTACTCCCTCTCTGACATGACTAGTGTTACAATTACCCCCTCTCTGACATGACTGTTGTGTTACAATTACCCCCTCTCTGACATGACTGTAGTGTTACAATTACCCCCTCTCTGACATGACTGTAGTGTTACAATTACCCCCTCTCTGACATGACTGTTGTGTTACAATTACCCCCTCTCTGACATGACTGTAGTGTTACAATTACCCCCTCGCTGACATGACTGTAGTGTTACAATTACCCCCTCTCTGACATGACTGTAGTGTTACAATTACCCCCTCTCTGACATGACTGTAGTGTTACAATTACCCCCTCTCTGACATGACTGTAGTGTTACAATTACCCCCTCTCTGACATGACTGTAGTGTTACAATTACTCCCTCTCTGACATTACTGTAGTGTTACAATTACCCCCTCTCTGACATGACTGACTGAAGGATGAATCAATCACACTTCCTGTGATTAAGTTGATCAATTGAGGTTCCATTTAACTGCAACTCCGATTATTAGTTGTTGTGTGTAATAGTCATCAAGGGCGTTTTCTTCACCCCTCTCCTCCATCTCTCCCTCTCACTCTCTTTCTCTCTCTCTCGTTCTCTCTCTCTCTCTCTTTCTCTCTCTCTCTCTCTCTCTCTCTCTCTCTCTCTCTTCCATTCTTTCTTTCTTTCTCTCTCTCTCTCTCTCTCTCTCTCTCTCTCTCTCTCTCTCTCTCTCTCTCTCTCTCTCTCTCTCTCTTTCTCTCTCTCTTTCTCGTGTGTGTGAGTCGACTTTTTGTTTTCTTTGTATTCAATTGACATAAGCTTTAACTGTCCTTCCTAGAGCTAATCCTTTCGAACAAAACATGTATTAGTATGTCTTATACATTTCTGCAAAATTCTAAATGATTCTAATGAATAGTTTTGAAATTATCTTGTCATCCATAATGAATTTTATTTTTCATTTAATAATTTCTACTTAGTCAATTTAAGTGCACATTTTGTTTTGGATCATATACTATTATTTTACATAAACTTAGCCAAAAAATAATTGCAACAATTTTCGCACGCTAAAAAAGGCATTAAAACGCAATTAATTTTAGTTAAACTTTATATCCTTGAAAAGGTAATTATATCAGCTGTACATATCATTTGTCCGATTGATGGTACCTTGTATAGGCATCCAGTGACAGCCTGTCAAACAAGGTCACCCCTAAAATCGACCTGATAAAAACCATAGCCCCGTATTTTAAAATCTGCCAAAAATCAGAATATGCACAAATCAAACACTTATGACAACCATTGGAAAGGCCATTTAATTTTCTGTTCAGAACATTTTGTTGTAATGCACCTGACTTCTCTAGTCTTTATGTAGCCTTTTGTCAAAGGCGGTAGGTGTCAACCGTTTCAGAGGCCCAAAAAGGCACGTTTTGCGGCCATTTTTGAGGGGTTCCTCCACCCAAAGAGCCATATCTGCTCAAGTTCTCAATGATTTTCTTTGGAAAGTTCAGAAGTTATGACCAATAGGCTGACCTAAATCGGTGTTTAGTTTTGCGAATGTGTATAATAAGCGTGTTGTATTACGTACATTTTCCGAAAGAACTAAACAAATATTCATATTAATTCAGGGTTTTAGGTTAAAAAATCGTGACTTTGCATGCTAAGCAAAAAATGGATGAGGCAATAGGTGCCAAAGTTTGAGGCAGATCCGAGTGCTGGTTTACATTTGCTGGAGATGGGAACGCGCAAGAAAATGTATCGATCACCGTCCTTGGTAATGCGTACAGTAGCTGTGGAGATAAACTGACCTTGGCCTGTGCTTCCTTCGCTGCGGGTCACAAAAGCGCAACTCACCGAGCACAGGCCCAGGACTGTTAGTCTCCACGGGTAGTGTATTCTGTACCACTGACGGTGATCGATAATTTTTTCATGCGTGTTCCCATCTCCAGCAATTGTAACATTGAACCAAAAGCACACCAAATTTGAACACAAACAGTTTTGTTTTATGAATGTTGTGGTCAAATGACTTAGAAGAGAAAAAAGGTGTATCTGAAGGTACCTTCTGCCCTTAAATGAAGTGGAACTATGTCCAAATGATGCTTTAGAAATGACAAATGAGTGTCATACTCTATTGTTCGATTATTTTGATTCTAGAACATCATGTTATGAGGTAGACACCGTGCACGCACCACGTGTATGACCTTGTTGATCAAAACTCGCAAGTTCATGAGCATGACACGATTTGACATGGTAGACTGACTTTGGACAATCCACGAAGTTGGTTTGGTACAAAGCTCATTGATTTATGTGTATGTTTTGGCCTCACGGTTATGAATGGCGTTTGCGATGCTAATAATGTTTGCAAGTTCACTTATATTTCACCTAGCGGTAACAGTGTTGTGGATTGTTCTTAAGTCTCTGCATCCGGCCATAGCTATAGCATTCATAATCCAACAATCGGCGATATAATCGAATTATAGTAAACCTGCCCGTGGAATTTGTGCTAGGCCGAAAAGCGAACCCGTTCTTGCCTGCTTAACAAGCATCTGTTTAGAAAGTTGTGTGGAACAGTGCCAAAAAACAACGATTTTATTGAAAATAAAACTTCACATGATTTTGCATCTCTATAAGGAAAGCGTGCGAGATAATCAGTAGATATATTAGTGAGGGTTTGGAGATTTTCCCCAAAGGCATTAGACTACATGCTGCAGTTGGCAAGGTGAATGACAGAAAGAATCGCAGGTGACACTGAAAGTAGAGGTGTGTCATCTTGGTTTGTTTAAACACATACGACACCGATTGGCCCCCAAAATCAATAATAATTTGCTCATACTTTGTGTGTGATTTCAGAGCGTGTTAAAACAAGTTTGAAGACATTAGAAAAACCTAGCGGACTGACTTATTGATGAAGAATTTTGAATATGATGACATGCCAAGAACCATATAAACGATCGAGGGTTGGGCAATTGAATTACAGTGGAACCCGCTTATAAGAAAGTCCAGGGGAAATTATTGTTGCTTTCTTATATCCGAGGATTTTCTTATCGGGAGACGCCGGATATAAGAAATATTTTTCTCTTATCTGAGGAAAACCAAATTTCATCATATTTTTTAAAATGCATGAATGTGTAAGTGAAAATGAATGTTAATCTTTGTAATTTTATGTCGTTGGGATAAGTATACTTTTGGACGAGAATTAAGAGAAGTGTCGTCGCGATTTTGTTTGCTTGTTTTGGGATGGGGTTTTTTCAACAGCAGGTCCAATCTTTTTCGATCTGTAACTTGTTCTTTTCTTTGATTCTATGTTCCTAAACCTTTATTCTTTACCAACAATGTGTCTAGTTTCTAATGGAGGTCCATATCGATACAGACCGACACATATTTTGCAAGCACAAGAAGAGTAATCGCTATCTGAGTGTAAATATTCAGAACAATGTACAATAGCAATGAAGAATTATACAAAAAAGATTTTTTGTGCTTTTTTAAGAAAGAATTTCTGTTCAGCGTTTTACCGATTTAATTGTTTGTTTGTTACAGGAATAGAACAAAAGGTCAATAAATCTATTTCTCTAACACAATACTTGCTATGTAAAATCTGCACTATGGGATTTACCCGTTCTAACAACAGAATATTTATGGAATTTAGTACGAAGGATACCACAACGCAACAGTCTCAATCTTTTTTTCTTTTTTTTTTCTTTCTTTTTTTCTCTTTTTCCTTTTAGGAGATCAGACATTGTTAATCACACATGTGCGTGCGTTATCGGAAGTTTTTTTTTAATTCTTATTAAGTTATTATTGTTTTCCTTCCGTCTCACTCTTTCTCTCAGCTTCACACTCAATGGACAGTAAACAGATCATGGACAATTTTTTTTATATACATATATATATTTTTTTTTTACATTTTCCCTCTCTCTCTCTCTCTCTCTCTCTCTTTCTCTCTCTTACTCCACTTGTCCACGCACCATCTCTCTCTCTCTCTCTCTCTCTCTCTCTCTCTTTCTTACACTTGTCCACACAACATCTCTCTCTCTCTCTCTCTCACTCTCTCTCTCTCTCTCACTCACTCCCTAGTCTGTCTTTCTCTGCATCCACTTTCTTTCTCTTCGACTTGTCTGTTTTTTCTGAATTTTGTTCTTCGGATTCTTCTGTCTTCTTCTTTGTTCTTCTTTTTTGTTTCGTCGCTCTCTCTCTCTCTCTCTCTCTCTCTCTCTCTCTCTCTCTCTCTCTCTCTCTCTCTCTCTCTCTCTCTCTCTCTCTCTCTCTCTCTCTCTCTCTCTCTCTCTCTTTCTCTCTCCCCCCCCCTCCCTGGAGTTCCATATCGATACAGACCGACACATATTTTGCAAGCACAAGAAGAGTAATCGCTATCTGAGTGTAAATATTCAGAACAATGTACAATACCAATGAAGAATTATACAAAATAGATTTGTTGGTGCTTTTTTAAGAAAAAAATTAGTCTGTTCAGCGTTTTACCGATTTGTTTGTTTGTTACAGGAATAGAACAAAAGGTCAATAAATCTATTTCTCTAACACAATACTTGCTATGTAAAATCTGCACTATGGGATTTACCCGTTCTAACAACAGAATATTTATGGAATTTTGTACGAAGGATACCACAACGCAACAGTCTTAATCTTGTTTCTTTCATTAAATTGGTAACAATGTTTTTGTACAAGCTCGAAATTGAATTTATATTTCCAAAATAGTGCTGTAATAGGTTTGCCTACAGTGTTTTGTTAAGGATTATTCGGATTTGCAGGGAATTCATGAAACATAAACATCTAACATATGTATGTATTAATTTCTCAAATTCTCTGGTTGTGTACTTTATTGGCGGTTCGCACGGCATCATATTCGAACGAGTTTCAACCCTAATTTGCAGGCATGTAACATACGCTTTGTTTTCAGAAGAGAACTTACTACTGCAGGGAGACATCAATATCAAACTTTTGCAAGTAGTGAAATGTTAGTCTCGTAATAAACGGTGCATGGCCATATTTTTACCGCGTCGGTAGTACCCTCGTTTCTTGCAAGAGCTCAGAAAAGGTTGTTTAGAGGCACAGGGGTATAACTGATCTGTTGTTGAAGTAAGCCTGTTCAAAGGCACACGTTCTTTTCAGAATCAGCGAGGCGTTACCAGGCCCTGTCAGCTTACAACACACCCTGCACGTTTCTTTCAAATCAGTAACTTGAAGCCGTCTTCAGTCTGACATGCAGTCATGGGATGTAATTCAAGCTCCTATCTTTTTATCTGCAGTAATATGCGAGTCACGCTCTGTTTAAGCTGAATAGAATATATCTCCTTCCAAACTGTTACCTGGGGCTGTAGAGCAGACTGTTGTCAACGAGGGTCTCGCCAAAGAAAGTTGTACGACATTGCTTGGTAGACCTTATCAAGAAACGCCACCAGTTTTCTGTACACTTCTTCATATGCTAGGAAGCAATACGCAGTTTTCAATCACACAAGGAAAACCCAGAGATTCCGACCAATGTGTTCTGTTAGTTGAATGAAGATACATTCACGACTTGATACTAAGCATCAGTTTCAATCACAATGTTGCAAGAAATGCACTGCATACCTCGAATTCACAATGAAAATTTGTCTCCATCAAAATGATATCTGGCAGGCACAAAATGTACGGGTCTGTTATCATCCCATGCAATTAAGCCATACCTTTCTTGTTCTCAGGCGCATTAGACGTACTGCAAAGATGACGAGAACTTTATATTTTGAGGACATAATAAAGAGAAAGAGAGAGAGAGAGAGAGAGAGAGAGAGAGAGAGAGAGAGAGAGAGAGAGAGAGAGAGAGAGAGAGAGGTCACAGTATCAGATGTACGTGATGTTTCAGGTCACACACACTGTCACTAAGCCATGTCACAGTATCAGATGTACGTGATGTTTCAGGTCACACACACTGTCACTAAGCCATGTCACAGTATCAGATGTACGTGATGTTTCAGGTCACACACACTGTCACTAAGCCATGTCACAGTATCAGATGTACGTGATGTTTCAGGTCACACACACTGTCACTAAGCGGCACAGTATCAGATGTACGTGATGTTTCAGGTCACACACACTGTCACTAAGCCATGTCACAGTATCAGATGCACGTGATGTTTCAGGTCACACACAATGTCATTAAGCCATGTCACAGTATCAGATGTACGTGATGTTTCAGGTCACACACACTGTCACTATGCCATGTCACAGTATCAGATGCACGTGATGTTTCAGGTCACACACACTGTCACTAAGCCATGTCACAGTATCAGATGCACGTGATGTTTCAGGTCACACACAATGTCACTAAGCCATGTCACAGTATCAGATGTACGTGATGTTTCAGGTCACACACAGTGTCACTAAGCCATGTCACAGTGTCAGATGTACGTGGTGTTTCAGGTCACACACAATGTCACTAAGCCATGTCACAGTATCAGATGTACGTGATGTTTCAGGTCACACACAGTGTCACTAAGCCATGTCACAGTATCAGATGTACGTGATGTTTCAGGTCACACACAATGTCACTAAGCCATGTCACAGTATCAGATGTACGTGATGTTTCAGGTCACACACAATGTCACTAAGCCATGTTACAGTATCAGATGTACGTGATGTTTCAGGTCACACACAATGTCACTAAGCCATGTCACAGTATCAGATGTACGTGGTGTTTCAGGTCACACACAATGTCACTAAGCCATGTCACAGTATCAGATGTACGTGATGTTTCAGGTCACACACAGTGTCACTAAGCCATGTCACAGTGTCAGATGTACGTGGTGTTTCAGGTCACACACAGTGTCACTAAGCCATGTCACAGTATCAGATGCACGTGATGTTTCAGGTCACACACACTGTCACTAAGCCATGTCACAGTATCAGATGCACGTGATGTTTCAGGTCACACACAATGTCACTAAGCCATGTCACAGTATCAGATGCACGTGATGTTTCAGGTCACACACAATGTCACTAAGCCATGTCACAGTATCAGATGTACGTGATGTTTCAGGTCACACACAGTGTCACTAAGCCATGTCACAGTGTCAGATGTACGTGGTGTTTCAGGTCACACACAGTGTCACTAAGCCATGTCACAGTATCAGATGTACGTGATGTTTCAGGTCACACACAGTGTCACTAAGCCATGTCACAGTATCAGATGTACGTGGTGTTTCAGGTCACACACACTGTCACTATGCCATGTCACAGTATCAGATGTACGTGATGTTTCAGGTCACACACAATGTCACTAAGCCATGTCACAGTATCAGATGTACGTGATGTTTCAGGTCACACACACTGTCACTAAGCCATGTCACAGTATCAGATGTACGTGATGTTTCAGGTCACACACACTGTCACTAAGCCATGTCACAGTATCAGATGTACGTGATGTTTCAGGTCACACACAATGTCACTAAGCCATGTCACAGTATCAGATGTACGTGATGTTTCAGGTCACACACAATGTCACTAAGCCATGTCACAGTATCAGATGTACGTGATGTTTCAGGTCACACACAATGTCACTAAGCCATGTCACAGTATCAGATGTACGTGATGTTTCAGGTCACACACAGTGTCACTAAGCCATGTCACAGTGTCAGATGTACGTGGTGTTTCAGGTCACACACAGTGTCA
>NC_090260.1:21303452-21315952 GCF_037325665.1 Littorina saxatilis | reverse complement strand
CACACACATACACACACACTCCGGTTTGGTAAGTTACCTAAACATGTAGCCTGTAGATCTAACGGGGAGACTGATCAGACAGGAGGAGCAATAATTCCACATTTCCGATGTTCAGCGATACACGTCGCATTATACTTGTGTCGTCTAAATATCGGACCCTATTGCTGCGCTGAAAACACAATAGCTGGTAATATTGCGTCATTCAACTGGAGAGACATTCCGTTTAAACGAAATCCCATTTTGCCGCAATCCGAAATGTCGCGAAATAGGGATGACGGCGAAATGGGATGGCGGCAAAATGTCATGGCGCCAAAATGGAATGTGGCACTAGTGGTATGACAAGGTAGTAAAATGACGCTTTGCTTGTGAAATGTCGCAAAAATGGGGTGGGGGCAAAATGGGATAGCGGCGAAACAGGATTGGGCCAAAATAGGATGTGGAGATAGTGGTATATGACACGGAAGTAACATGATACTTGGCTTGTAAAATGTCGCGAAAATGGGATGGGGGCGAAATGGAATGACGGCGAAACGGAATGGCGCCAAAATGGGATGTCCCGCTAGCGATATGACACGAGAGTAAAAGGACGCTTGGCTTTGCGGAATGGGCCAAAAATGGGATTGGGTGCGAAATGGGATAACGCCCAAATGGGATCTCACGCAAACGGAATGTCGCACACCCCTTCCACCACCAGAACTGACTGGGGACAGGGGAGTAAAAGTTTCGTACATTTTTACTCGGGAGTATATCTGTCGTGGTGGAGTAATTTATTCGTTATCTAAACTGAGCAAAAAAAAGTATTGCACCCATTTTCGTGCCGTTCGCATACACAGTACAAATGACAGATTTGACGAATTTGTCTATCGCGTTCATACCTCCAGCAAATTTCTGCCAATGCTCAGATTTGCCTAAAACTTCCGCACATACTGATATAACCATTATTAGCCCTGCATGCAAAGTCACGAAATTTTGGCATAACACCCTGAATTAATATGAATATTTTAAAAGTTCTCTTGGAAACGTTACGTAACTTTACCTGTATTGCCAATATATTCACAAAAAAGTTATGGTGATCTTTATTCACCTATTTGTCGTGTTTTCAAAAAGTTTGAAACGTTTTCATGGAGAACCCCCTAAAAAAATGACCGCAAATCGTGCTCTTTTGAGCCTTTCAAACTGTTAACCCCTACCTCATTTGAAAACAGATTGTATCAAGACTAATCAAGTTAGGTGCACAAATGAAACTGTTTTTGAATGGAAATTGAATGGCATTTCCATCGATATGCAGAATTGTTTCTTATCAGCAAATCCTGAATTTTTACAGATTTTAGAATACGGGACTAGGGTTTTTGTCAGGTCGATTTTGGGGGTACCCTGACTTCGGCGGCGATCACGTGATACCGAATACAGAAATCTTTAATCCGAAAAGTGTGCAAGGTAGCCAAGTGAAGGGCCTTTAATGGCATATAAAGTTTGAATAAAATGACACGTGAATGAATGTTTTAGTTGGGGTACGAAAATGGGTGCAATAATTTGTTTGCTCAGTTTATTTGTCAGGGGAGTACACTTGTCGTGGGAGTAATGTTCTCGGGTTATGGGGGAGTACTCTTTTCGTAAAGCGAGTAACATTTTCGTTCGAAATTTTTACTCCGGAGGAAAAATCTCGTGGGAGTAATTTTCGCGTGTTACACCGGCGACGCGGTCCAACAAACTCTTGCCGAGCGACGGGGTTCATTTGGTCTCCAACCAGATATGACTAATATAAGTGCCAACAGGTGCGCACGAAAAGCGGACAAAGGGGCTAAAAAATGAAAGTTGACAAACAAGACTGATATTGTGATTTTTGCTAAGACAACAGATGTTGGAACCCAATTATAAAAAGAAAAGACAAATGCACTCACATTATTTCACAAATAACGGGAATTTTGTTCCTTATATTATTCAACATGGCACTGAGACGTAGCATTCAAGTTATCTCGCACGTTTCTGAAGCTAGGGCTTTGAAACTTGGCACACTACCAAAGTATGGTGACCCCCAGATATGGTACAGATCACATTAAACCACATTGAATTTCAAGGTCACAGCTAGGTTAAATTTCCTTTCCAAACTGGACAATTGTCGTTGTACGTCTTACATGTTTTAAAGCTAGATCAGTTAGACTTTACATACTTTACATACTTTCAGAATTTTTATGAAATCTTAACAAAAGTGACCACCTGGTTAATCTTTCTAAAATGTCAAGGTCACAGTGGGGTCACATCTGGTTCAAAATTTGGAAGTGTCAATTTATTCAGCGCGTTTATAGCACAAACTTTGAGAATACAGACATTTTTAGTGTATGATGACCTCTACACGCGATTACAGTTTAGGTTGAAAAGGTCAAGGTCACAGCAGGGTTGCGTTGAGGTCAAACATAAAGATTTGTCATTGAGGATTTCTCGCATGTTTTTGAAGCTAGGGCTTTGAAACTTGGCACACTTCCAAGGTTTAATGACCCCCTTGTGTGGCGCAGGTCGCATTAAACCTCATCAAATTCAAAGGTCACAGTAAGGTGTAAAGTTGCTTTCCAAATTGGAAAATGTTCGTTGTCTTACATGTTTTAAAGCTAGAAACATTACACTTTAGCCAACTTTACATACTTTTAGAATGTTGATGCCATTTAAAAAGAAAGTGACCTGGTTAATCTTTGTCAATTTCAAGGTCAGGTTTGGTTCAAAATTTGGAATATTTTCATTTCGTCAATGCGTTTATAGCACGAGCTGTGAAAATACACACATTTCTAGAGTATGCTGTCCTTTACACTGTCTAGTCTTTATAAAGTCTTTATGAAAACGCCAAGCATCAAGGTCACAGCAAGGTCTTGTTGAGGTCAAAAATATAAATGTGTCATTTCACAAACGTCAACCAGACTTTGGTCACGTCAGAAGGGGCATCCAATCCTAGAAATTGTTAAAGTGTAAACTGTAGTTTTAAAAATGTTCAAAACATTGATAATTTTCCATTTTAAGATCCCAAATTGACCCTGTTGTGACCCTGAAATTTGACTTTGGTCAACCAGATTTGGGTCATGTTTGAAAGAGCTCAAGCTCTAGATCTACAAAGATGCACATGTGTTTAAGTTCTAGCCTCAGAAATATAAATACGAGCTAGTGACTATAACATAGCCACGTTATAGAGCTTAAAAGGAATCAACTTTCTGGTCTGCACTCGACCCCACTAGCTGTGACTTTGTAATTTGAGTATTATCACCCATACTGTAGTCACGCATAAAGGTCATCGATGAAGTTTCAACTCTCTAGCTTACAATATGTTTGATAATTTCATAACTTTGCATTATTTGTGCCTCAACTTGACCCCGCTGTGACCTTGAAATTTGACGAGAAACATTTGAAGAATCATTAAGCAAAGGCGTTGTGCGAAGTGCCAAGGCTATTGCTTTAAAGGCAATGCAGAAAATCATTTGTTATCCTTGTTAAGCCATACGCGACCGAGTTGTGACCTTGAAATTTGACAAGGGTCAAGTATACTTCTACCATGCCTGAAGGCTGGCTTTTTAGCACCCAACTGGTGTGAATTTTCAAAGTTCTAGATGTACAAATGGTCAATAAATTGATAATTTTCCATTTTGATGATCCCAACTCGACCCTGTTGCGACCTTGACATTTTACAAGACTCAACTTAAGCTTTAATTTCCATCTCGGAGAATTATCAAGCAAATGTGTTATACCAAGTTAAATTTCTCCAGCTTCAAAAGCAATGCCACCCATACGCAACCCAGCTGTGATCTTGAATTCTACAAGGGTCAACCAGACTTCCAAGATGTCAGAAGGCTATTTAGCCCCGAATATGCGTGAAGATTCAAAGTTCTAGCTTCACAAGTGTCTGAGAAAAAAATGCCGTTTTATACGGTCAGGAGAACCAGTCGTGACCTTGAATTTTGTTGAGGATCGACTTGATCTTCTCCATGTCGAAGGATAATTGATCGATTGCGTTGTATGAAGTTTCAAGGTTCTAACTTTAGAAATAAAGCAGAAATGGATAACAGTCTGGTTTTTTAACCCATGAGCGACACGGCTGTGACCTTGAGATTTGACAAGGGTCAACCAGACTTTCACTGTGTCAAAAGGTTATCAAGCCCTGATGTGTGTAAAGTTTCAAGTTTCTAGCTTACCACAAAGCTGTGAAAAGGATTATTGTCTGTTTGCTTGTTTTTTACCCGTACGAGACCCTGCTGTGACCTTCACATTTGACAAGGATCTTTCTGAACTTCTTTGTGTCGGAGAATCATTGAGCTACGGCGTTTATGATGTTCGAAGGCTCTCCCATTAAAAACAACGGAAAAAAGTGATAATTAAAAAAAAAATTATTGGCCCATACGTGACTTTGACATTAGACAAAGGTCAACCAGACTTCCACCGTGTATGGAGGCTATTAAGCCCAAAAGTGTGTGAACTTTAGGGCTCTTGCTTTCAATAATTCTGAGAAAAGGGTTAATTTCCGTGGGTTTTTTTTTTTTTACCAACACGAGACCTTGCTATGACCTTCAAATTTCTCAAAGATGAACCTGAAATTTTCTTGTCGAATGATGATTAAGCAAAAGCGTTGTTTGAAGTTTCAAGGTTCTAGCTTCAAAAATCTCTGAAAAAATATTTTTCTTCCGTTTTTTGATCTCCATGTGACCCAGCCGTGACCTTGAAATTTGACAAGGGTCAACAAGACTTTTACCATGCATGGGGGCGATTAGGCCCAAATGTATGTGAAGTTGCAAGGTTTTAACTTAAAAAAATCTGAGAAAATAATATATTTTCTTTTTTGAGAACGTGTTGCACGCAAGACATCACGACAAACGCTCGTGTTTTTATTTTGTTGCTTTAAGGTCCACTTGCGTACCCGCTCTTTCGCTAATCTTAATTAAAATTTATCTTGGAAGTTCTGTTTTATTACGCTTATAATTAAGAAGATTAAACTAAGACAACAAATAGTTAGTTTTCCCATTAAACTCGATAAGCTAGTGACATTTTATGTTGAACGCAAGATGGTGTCGCACGCAAGATCTCAAAAGATGTTTCAAGACAACATAATTTCAACACTTGGTAGCGCATTCATGGTTCGTGATTTCTTCACAAATTTTGAACACAGAATGTGTCACATGGTTCCCTAGATGAAGTAGATCCTTGTACATGTAAGTTTTGTTTTTAAAAGAAAATAACCGTTAATTACCGAACATTATGTCGCATGCAAGATATATATGACGACATTTTCAGATCGTTTTCAAAATTGCTGTTCAAAAGTTCTGCAGTCTTTGCTGGATTACTTGAAAGACAGCAGTTTGATACACCGTTATCGCTTGACGTGTCGACATCAATTCCAGAGTTTTTGAAAAAGAAATTTAGTAAATATCTGCGATGGAAAAATGTATGCCGTGATGACGACACATCTTGCGTGCGACACCTTAAAATTCGGTTATCGAAAAAAAAAATTCTCTCAAGATTTAGATTTGACGTTTGGTCTTGTCTGTTAAGGTATTAGAACACACCTGACAGTACGCTGGAGTAGCCTCCCTTCCCGGATTTAGAACGCGTTTCGTGTCGTAACAGATTATCCACTTATTAGCCATATCCGTATGCAAAATAATGAAATAAACATTAGGAAATGTCAGAAGTTTACAACTATCGACATTCTCTATCAGTGCAATAAAAAACAATCGTTAGAACTTGCATTTACGACATGTCGTGCGTGAGAACGTGTCACTGTAAACAAGCACTTCTTGCCTGGCTGAAGAACCATACGAGTCAATCTAAAACAGACAAGTAATGGAAAGCAGTCTGCGGATAAACATAACAAACTGCTGATGAAAAAGTGTGTTCGTCCCTGCTCTGGATAAAAGACATTGGACTGATGACAACGTGGCAGCGTTCACGCGAACAGATTTTTTTCAGATTATCGCTTCTACATTTTATTGCACGTAGATCTACTTGGGGCAGATCAGAATTTCACACTGGAAGATGACAAATTGGTCTTGTGAGTTGAGAACCACATGTTCTTTGCCGACAGAAATCACGATGGGACAAGATGCAGATTGTGTTGAAGAGATGTTTGCAGATTATCGCATCTACATTTTATTGCTCAGATCAATGCACGAAGTTGGGGTAGATCTGAATTTCGCAATGCCGGAAGACGACAAATCGGTCTTTTGAGTTGAGAACCACATGTTCTTTGGCGGCAGAAATCACTATGGGACAAGATGAGGATTGTGTTGAGGAGGTTAATACTGACTGACTTTAGATGAAGAGTTCCTAGACCTGGTTTTTGTAGAGAGGCATCATGATGATATCCTGTGTTTTTTTAACGTTCTTGGTGACAACGCGCCAGAATCGCACGAAGATCGAACTCTCGAAGAAAACAAGTTTATCGCTGAACATCGGAAATGTGAAAGTATTACTCTTCCTGTCTGATCAGTCTCCCCGTTAAATCTACAGGCTACATTATTTATCAGGTAACTTACCAAACCGGAGTGTGTGTGTGTGTGTGTGTGTGTGTGTGTGTCAGTGTGTGTGTGTGTGTGTGTGTGTGTGTGTGTGTGTGTGTGTGTGTGCCGGATTACCACCATTAACGCACCCTTTTGGACTTTTCTACGTAACCTTACTATGCCTGCTGTGACATTCACGAGGATTATTGTGATTCTTGGACAATCGTGTGCCTGTGCTGGACTTGCAGGAAGACAAACGGCGTCGGAACGTATACGTGCTGCCAAGTGTGCATGCCCGGAGCGCAGTGTGAACCGAGAGTGAATGTGTCATTGTGTGGAAGTTTTGCTTGATTGATTTATTCATGATTTAATTTGCCTTTTGGTTCAATAGAAAAATCTGTGTACGTTATACTTTGTATTTTGTGGTGTGATTCGCCCGAGTGCGAGACCCCCATCCCCGAACGCCTCTGTGGGTAGAATTGTATAATTCTGTGAGTAACGTGAGTGTGTAGATGAGAATGTGTAGATGAGAATGTGAAAGTTGGACCCAAACACACACAGCAGACTTCAACGCAACAGCTAAGTTTCAGCCTGACAAAGAAATTCGAGTGACACAGCTAACTAAATGACACAAAGACTGAAAGAGACAAGACTCGCTATAGATAAATTTATTAAAAAAAAAGTAAAAAATGTGACAAAGAATATACAATGATTGTCTTACCTGGTCTGGATCTGCAAAATATTGTGGTCTAGGACCCCTTAAATGTTGAGATATTTGAATTTTCATTTTGATCTGGATCGTCCTATTTATAGATTTGGCAACACATGTAACGTTGATGCAAGGGAGAGAACACCGCGGCTTTGTTGACATCCTCACTTTTTCAGAGGCTAGAACAAGCTGTAATGCATGTATGACGTATCGTCATTATATGGTCTTATGGTGCGTTTGACATCGATTGTGGGCAAACTACACTTTGTAAACACGGGAGTGCGTTAGTATGCCTTTAAATTCAGCTAATAAAATGAGTAAAAAAGTGTTTTTTTCTGAATTCAACAGTTAAATTACTATGTTGGATGTTCTATTTTGCTTCCCTATTTCTGTTCTGAAGTTTTTGATCATCTGACTACCTTGCTTTTCTATTTGGAAGACAATATGCACTCTTTTCTGAAAAATGGGTAGGGGGTGGGGGAAGTAAAAGCATCACAGTTCAAGATTTTGCGCGACAAGAGGTGTGTTTCTTTTAACTGTGATGAAGAGGGATAACTAAACTTGGTATCTAACACTATTTCTGAACACTGTAACCACTTTAGCACTGTTAATTTATTTTTTTCTGTCATCCAAGTTTTGAATTCAGCTTACAAAATGAGTAAACAAGTGTGTTTTTTCTGAATTCAACAGTTAAATAACTCTGTTGGGTGTTCTTTTTTGCTTCCCTATTTCTGTTCTGAAGTTTTTGATCATCTGATTACCTTGCCTTTCTATTTGGAAGATAATATGCACTCTTTTCTGAAGAATGGGTAGGGGGTAGGGGTAGTAAAAGCATCACAGTTCAAGATTTTGCGCGACAAGAGGTGCGTTTCTTTTAACTGTGATGAAGAGGGATAACTCAACTTGGTATCTAACACTATTTCTGAACACTGTAACCAGTTTTGCACTTTTAATTTATTTATTTCTGCCTTCCAAGCTTTAAATTCAGCTAATAAAATGAGTAAAAAAGTGTGTTTTTTCTGAATTCACCAGTTAAATCACTATGTTGCATGTTCTATTTTGCTTCCCTATTTTTGTTCTGAAGTTTTGATCATCTGACTACCTTGCTTGTCTATTTGGAAGATAATATGCACTCTTTTCTGAAAAATGAGTAGGGGGTGGGGGTAGTAAAAGCATCACAGTTCAAAATTTTGCGCGACAAGAGGTGTATTTCTCTTAAAATTTGTGAAGAGGGATAACTCAACTTGTTATTTAACACTATTTCTGAACACTGTAACCACTTTAACACTTTTAATTTATGTTTGACTGTGTTCCATGCTTCAAATTGGGCTTCAAAAATGGATACATAAGGGTTTTTTTCCAAATTCACCTGTAAAATCACTATGTTTGATGTTCTATTTTGCTTCCCTATTTCTCTTCTTCAGTTTCTGATCATCCGATTGTTTTTTTGTTAACATATTCACAATATAATATCACAATTTCTTCAGTAGGGTTTGCGTGAAAAAATGTCATACCTATGCTCAAACTTCAGTCGCTATCTCAAAATTTTGCGCGACAAGCTCTATTCATTTTGTTTTTTCCTGATAAACAAAACACTGAACTAACATAAAAACAAACCTTTAAAACTGCCTAACCACTTTGAAATATGGCCTCAGGTGTGAACTCCAGCCTTAAGCTATGTTTCAAGCATTCAATCAAACGAAATGCAAGGCATTTGTGCTTCTTGTTATTTTTCTGTGGCATATTCAAAACACGAGGTATCACGATGTCCGTTTTCAGATGGCCGGTTTTGGCGTTATTTTTGACTTTAAACAAAGATAACTTCAAAACCGTTCAAGTCAGACACACGAAATTATGTCCACTATCTCTTCGCACATTCATCCACACACACATAAATTTTCAGCAGACACACGTTTTTAGAAACATTTTTATTGTAAAACAAAGTCGTCTTCTGTTCTGTGAGCACCTTTTGGCACTTAGTCATATGCAGGGTGAGAACAATGACGTGGGATAGCAGACGTAATTTTTTTTCTGTCACAGAAACGAGTCACTGTTCTTTACAAAATGCGCATTGCCACAAACGGGCAACTAATTTCCAAAAAGATGGCGTTGTTGTTTTTGTCCAGAATAAGTTGTCTTTTAGGTTGGTAAACTGCGGCGAACGCAAGAAGAAGAAGAAGGTTGGTAAACAGGAATGAAGAGATTTCCTAGTGTGCATCGTGTATTAAACCATCGCTTGTGCCATTTCCCGCATTGTTTACAGTCCGTGTGTGTTGACCTCAGTTACAGGAGTTGCAGGAAAGCCTCAGCGTCGAGCCAGGTCGGAATGTCAGCCAAGTGTGTCTTTGTGTGGAGGACATGGCTGACCAGACAAGGCTCGACGCGTGGTGGAGGGCAAGCTTGGAACGGAATGAGGGCGGGGACCCTGCCATGAATGCAGCTACATACACACAGTTGGTGGCCAGGTACTGTTGCCATTGTTGGATAGCTGTATCATGTCGGTAAAGCGCTCGCACGCACGTTTATGATTACTTAGCCATCGTCATAATCTACCTTTCTTTATCTTCTCTCTCTCTCTCTCTCTCTCTCTTGTATCTGTCTCTCTCTCTCTCTCTCTCTCTCTCTTGTATCTGTCTCTCTCTATCTGTCTCTCTCTGTCTCTCTCTATCTGTCTCTCTCTATCTGTCTCTCTGTCTCTCGCGCGTGTGTGCATGTTTTACTTACAATCTCTCTGTTTCGATCTCTTTCCTGTCAACCCCTGTTTGTGTGGGTTTATTTTTGTTTGTGGCCTTTGTGATGATTGCTACTTACTTTAATTTGTTTATTTCTTTGATTGATATGCATGCTTGCGTGTGCGCGTGCGCGTGTGCGTATGTGTGTGTGTGTGTGTGTGTGTGTGTGTGTGTGTGTGTGTGTTTGATATACCTAATAATAATATGTGTAAATGTGTATATGATGACAGATTCTCCATACCACTGACAACGGTTGAGCTATTCCTCAGCCGAGAGCCCAGACTACAGCTGTGGACCCAGGGCCAACTTGTTCACGCTGTTGGAATGGAGCATGGCCGACCCATGTCATGTATTGCCCTGTTCCCGCAGCAGTTTCAAGTCTTGGAGGAGCCGCCAGACGACGACGACGACGACGTGAGAATCCTCCACGGCCCGACGGGCACTTCAAAAAGCGTAGTTTTGATATTGAAGGGGAATTTTCTGCTGAGGAGGAAGGGCTGCAGGACCGTCTTTGTTCTTCAGACGAGCAGTGATGGCGCTGCTGCGGCTTTTCTGGTAAGTCATCAGGTGAGAGAGACTGCCGGACAGGGAGCCGGCAGTGTGCAGCTCGTCAACATGGCGGGGGTACAGGACGGGCAGAGTGTCTGGACAGAGGAAGGCAAGAAGAAAGTGCAGGCCTGGGTGGAGGAGCTGTGTCAACACGCACAGACACACGGACGCGTGCACATCCTGGCCGACGAGGCTGAGTGGTAAGAATGACGGTGTAAACTGAATCTAACACTGCCTCCTGTCACTCTTGTGTTGGCCGGTGTAGTCGTGTTCGTTGGAAGGAAGTCTGATAATTTGCAAATGTTATAACATTCACACCTGTTCTATAACCAGGTAATTCGTGTGCTTTGGTCAAAACAGTATGGAGATTTATGTAGAAGTAATGGCTCTTTATTTTCAAGTTTGAATAATCGACTATGGCATGCTTATTTATAGAAGAAGGATGTGTATTCATCAACTGTCCCCGTGGTGTGTACTGATCAGTGATAATATACATCCGTCTCATCAGGCTTCACCGTGTTTGACTGCCATGAAAAACTTGGCCAAGGTGAAGAAGAATGGAGCGAAACTACGTCATTCTGTTTACGTCATTATTAATTATTACGTCATTTCATTTCAGGTTCACTGTGATTCTTCTCCTGACTCTGTTTTGCGTGGCCTTTTTTAAAATGTTGTTTACCAGTTTCGTTAGTTCAGGTGTAATCACGCACTGACACACCTGTCGGTTCTGTTGCTGTGACGTCAGCACGGAGATCTGCACAACGGAGTTTTGTGAGAACTATAACACACCTGTCTGTTCTGTTTCTACACACTGACACACCTGTCTGTTCTGTTTCTATAAACACTTACACACCTGTCTATTCTGTTACAGTGACGTCATCGCCGAGATCTACCGGGCGTTAAAACAACGACACGTCAAGTTCACCTTGTGGGCAGCGGGTGTGAAGCTAGATGTACCTGCCGACATGAAGCGTTACGTCCGCTACCTGACACAGCCCCTGAGAAGCCCACCTGCTGTGGTGAGAGAGGTGGAGCAGGCTGAAGATATGAAGAGAGGAAAGGTCCCGGCCTACACCAGGCCGCCAGTGTCCGCACCGTGCGACGGCCCACCTGTCCTGACGGTTGGTCACTATGGTGATGACTACCGCGGTGACAGACAGGGACATGTGAGTCTCTTCACATGGCAGTGTGCACGATGCGGGGAGCTGGTGGCAGACATGCTGCGAGATCTTCGTGTCGGTCAGTACACCTCTGTCAGTCTGTCTGTCCGTCTGGTCTGTCTGTCTGTCTGTCTGTCTGTCAGTTTGTCTGGTCTGTGTGTCTGTCTGTCTGTCTGTCTGTCCGTCTATCTGTCTGTCTGTCTGTCTGTCTGTTTATCCGTCTGTCTATCCGTCTGTCTGTCTGTCTGTCCGTCCGTCTATCTGTCTGTCTGTCTGTTTGTCTGTCTGTTTGTCTGGTCTGTCTGTCTGTCTGTCTATCCGTCTGTCTGTCTGTCTGTCCGTCCGTCTATCTGTCTGTCTGTCTGTTTGTCTGTCTGTTCCTCTGTCTGTACATCTCTCTCTCTCTCTCTCTCTCACAACAGTGTCAGTCAGGTTGTTGTACAACATTTTGATGATCATTGACAGACATTTACGTCATTAACTGTGACGTAATTACAAAATAACGTCACAAGTCTGCCAGGGTGATGTGTTTCACACTCAATAATATAACTAATTGTTTTTCCAATTTTCAGGTGGTTGTGGTGCTGCTGATGTAGATGTAGTCTCTGTTCACGTGTTGCTGCAGCCGGTGTTGGTGCGGAAGTTAGACAGGGGTCGTCGTTGTTGTTTGTGTCCTGGCTGTTGTTGGTGGTGCCGGTGGTGTCGTCGTCGTCGTTTTTGTCGTTGTTGAAGTCGGTGTGGATGTACCTTACACAACGACGATGTGGTGTTGACGGTGTGTGTGATGTTTCAGGTTGCGATGACGACGCTCCCCAGGGGCAGGGCGGCCTCACCTACAGCGACGTCTTTGTGCTGGGTTACATGTACTGTGACACAGACA
>NC_090260.1:21298452-21300952 GCF_037325665.1 Littorina saxatilis | reverse complement strand
AGCTGTGGAACTCACAGAATGAAACTGAACGTAGTCCGCCACTAGTGCAAAAGGCAGTGAAAGTGACGAGCCTGTTTGGCGCGGTAACGGTTGCGCTGTGCTTCATAGCACGCTTTACTGTACCTCTCTTCGTTTTAACTTTCTGAGCGTGTTTTTAATCCAAACATATCATATCTATATGTTTTTGGAATCAGGAACCGACAAGGAATAAGATGAAATAGTTTTTAAAACGATTTCGGAAATTTAATTTTAATCATAATTTTTATATTTTTAATTTTCAGAGCTTGTTTTTAATCCAAATATAACATATTTATATGTTTTTGGAATCAGAAAAGGATGAAGAATAAGATGAACGTAAATTTGGATCGTTTTATAATTTATTTATTTTTTTACAATTTTCAGATTTTTAATGACCAAAGTCATTTATTAATTTTTAAGCCACCAAACTGAAATGCAATACGGAAGTCCGGCCTTCGTCGAAGATTGCTTGGCCAAAATTTCAATCAATTTGATTGAAAAATGAGGGTGTGACAGTGCAGCCTCAACTTGTACAAAAAAGCCGGATATGACGTCATAAAAGACGTTTATAAAAGAAAACCAAAAAAAAAACGTCCTGGAATATCATTCCCAGGAAGTCTCATGTCAAATTTCATAAAGATCGGTCCAGTAGTTTAGTCTGAATCGTTCTACACACACACACACACAGACAGACACACACACACACACACACACACACACACACACACACACACACACACACACACACACACACACACACGCGCAGATACACAAGACCCTCGTCTCGATTCCCCCCTCTATGTTAAGACATTTAGTAAAAACTTTTTAATTAAAAAATAGAGCTTGTTTGAAACATGTAGAAAGGAAGAGTTGATATTGCAATATCTGTACGTGGGAATGTGGTCAGGGCCGGACTACCGGGGGGGTTATGGGGGTTGCGCAACCCCCCCCTAGCCTAAACATGTACCTTACTTATTTTTTTATTTTTTATTATTGCTTATTTTATGCCGTTTCATGCAAGGAGCGACCATTTTCCTATCTCAGAATATGACCTACCCATCAGCTTCAGGGGGCGACAACGAGGGGAGGGGTTCTAGGGTTTCCGGACCCCCCCCCCCCCAGCCAAAAAATAAAAATATTGAATGAGGTATGCATTTCTTTATTTTACATTGAGTTTCAATTTTTGGGGTATTAATCAGTGACAAAATCTGCTGCCTGAAACTGGTAATGATCATCCTTAGAATGCACCAGATTGCACCATTTTGCATCCTTTTTTTCAAAATTTTCCGGGGGGCATGCCCCCGGACCCCCCTAGCAAGCTAGGCGCTTCGCGCCGTCGGCTCGGCGCTTCGCGCATTCACACCCATATCTTCACAATATACTTTTGAAAAAAACACCCATAAAATGAACTGATCCGCCCCTGCCGCCAGGGGGACATCCCCCTGGGGCACCACTGGCAACCCCCCCCCCTCCTCTTCGCCTAGTCCGGCCCTGGTGGTGAAAAAGAGTGCTAAAAGTAGTAAGTCGGCCTCAGATCCATTTCAAATATTTATTGCAGAAAAACAAAATACAAATTAAAAACAAAACCACAGAACCATTACCAGGTGTCATAGGAATGTTTGAAAACAATAGTTTTAATTTTACACTGTAAATACAGGAATCAGAATTAAACACCTCAAATTGGCACATGCATAATGAATCACCTGGAATTGCAACAGGGAGATACTGAAGTAATTGGAAACAAACACTTGAAATTGACAGAGAAACAATTGAAAATATATTACTGACATGAGCGTACAATATTTTAATGGAAGTGCATTTTTAGCACGAAGCATCCGCCGGAGGATGCACTAACAATTACATAGTGCCACAAAATGTGTACGGACATTTCACAACCGTGCATTATTAGCACAGAACACATACATGGGGGCGCACAAAACATTATTGTACCATGATGATGATCGGGATTGTTGAAGATCTTTTCTTGTGCAAGGCGCCCCTGTATGACCGCAACTGATCCAACCGGCCGCATCTGAACAAACGACGTCGAAACGGCGCGAAACACGTCCTCTCGGTTGGTCTCGGATTGACTCGGCTCCTCTCGGTCTTTTTTTTTTGTGTGTCTTTTTTTCTTTTCCTTATGGTCGGAGTGGTATATTTATGTACATCTTAGATTAAAAAAAACACCCGAAAGCTGTGTTTAATCGTTTCGCGTAAATTTCAGCTTTGAAATTGTTTTGGCTTGGAGAGTCAGCGCGCTTTGGCTTGGAGACTAATTCTCCACAGGCACGTTCTTCCCAACCACAGATACCAGCGTCGTCCGCGACGCTGGAATTAGTCACTTCCGCCTTGCTGATTTCACCTACTTCGTCATAGATTCCAGAAGGTTCTGTTGCGTGCTTTAATTGTGCTTCTCGTCAAAATAATGAAATAATTCTAATTTATATCTTAATCAATCTGACTGGCAGACGTAAGTATGTAT
>NC_090260.1:21268403-21298252 GCF_037325665.1 Littorina saxatilis | reverse complement strand
GAGAGACAGACAGACAGACAGAGACAGAGAGAGACAGAGACAGAGAGAGACAGAGAGAGACAGAGACACTGACACAGTTTAATTGAATAGAGAGAAAGAGAGAGAGAGGGAGAGGGAGAGAGAGAGAGAGAGAAACATAGAGAGACAGAGACACAGAGAGTAGTTTCGTAACGTTTTAGAATGCATTCTATATTATAGAATGCATTCTATATTATAGAATGCATTCTATATTATAGAATGCATTCTATAGTATACAATGCATTCTATATTATAGAATGCATTCTATATTATAGAATGCATTCTATAGTATACAATGCATTCTATAGTATACAATGCATTCTATAGTATATAATGCATTATATAGTAAATAATGGATTTTTTTTATTAAATAATGAATTGTTTTGTAAATAAAAGATTTCTTCAATTACAACAATCACACTTTTTACTTTTGTGTAAATAATGAATTATTTAGTTAAATAATGAATTATTTAGCTATATAATGAATTATTTAGTTAAATAATTCATTATTTAGATCAACAGGAAAAAATGTAATTTCTTTACAAACGGATTGCCATACAAAACAGAGTCAGGAGAAGAATGACAGTGAACCTGAAATGAAATGACGTAATAATTAATAATGACGTAAACAGAATGACGTATTTTCGCTCCATTCTTCTTCAACTTGGCCAAGTTTTTCATGGCAGTCAAACACGGTGAAGCCTGATCAGACAGATTTATATTATCACTGATCAGTACACACCACGGGGACAGTTGATGAATACACATCCTTCTTCTATAAATTAACATGCCATAGTCGATTATTCAAACTTGAAAATAAAGAGCCATTACTTCTACATAAATCTCCATACTGTTTTGACCAAAGCACACGAATTACCTGGTTATAGAACAGGTGTGAATGTTATAACATTTGACAATTAGGCCTAAAAAAAAAATAGGTGTGGTTACGGTAACCCGACCTACCCTATTTTTAGGGGCCGATCCTATAACTTTTTATTACATTTGTCAAAAAAACCACAAAAAAACAAAAAACCGAGTGCAAAAAACGCAATGAAAGCGAAAGCGCCCGAGTCGCACTTATTTCCCTGTCAAGTAGGTTTAATTTGTACACATTAGAAAAAAAAGTTAAAAAAAAAAAAAGTGATTGCCTACCTACCTACCCTATTTTTTTGGGCTATGTTACCGTAACCACACCTATTTTTTTTTTTGGCCTTATCAGACTTCCTTCCAACGAACACGACTACACCGGCCAACACAAGAGTGACAGGAGGCAGTGTTAGATTCAGTTTACATCGTCATTCTTACCACTCAGCCTCGTCGGCCAGGATGTGCACGCGTTTGTTTGTCTGTGCGTGTTGACACAGCTCCTCCACCCAGGCCTGCACTTTCTTCTTGCTTTCCTCTGTCAAGACACCCCGCCTGTCCCGTACCCCCGCCATGTTGACGAGCTGCACACTGCCGGCTCCCTGTCCGGCAGTCTCTCTCACCTGATGACTTACCAGAAAAGCCGCAGCAGCGCCATTATTGCTCGTCTGAAGAACAAAGACGGTCCTGCAGACCTTCCTCCTCAGCAGAAAATTCCCCTTCAATATCAAAACTACGCTTTTTGAAGTGCCCGTCGGGCCGTGGAGGATCCTCACGTCGTCGTCGTCGTCGTCTGGCGGCTCCTCCAAGACGTGAAACTGCTGCGGGAACAGGGCAATACATGACATGGGTCGGCCATGCTCCATTCCAACAGCGTGAACAAGTTGGCCCTGGGTCCACAGCTGTAGTCTGGGCTCTCGGCTGAGGAATAGCTCAACCGTTGTCAGTGGTATGGAGAATCTGTCATCATATACACATTTACACGTATTATTATTAGGTGTATCAAACACACACACACACACACACACACACACACACACACACACACACACACACACACACGCACACGCATGCATATCAATCAAAGAAATAAACAAATTAAAGTAAGTAACAATCATCACAAAGGCCACAAACAAAAATAAACCCACACAAACAGGGGTCGACAGGAAAGAGATCGAAACAGAGATATTGTAAGTAAAACATGCACACACGCGCGAGAGAGAGACAGATAGAGATAGACAGAGAGAGACAGACAGAGACAGAAACAGATAGAGAGAGACAGATAGAGAGAGAGAGGGACAGATAGAGAGAGAGAGAGAGGGAAGGAGAGAGAGAGAGACAGATAGAGAGAGAGAGAGAGAGATAGAGAGAGAGAGAGAGAGGGAAGGAGAGAGAGAGAGACAGATAGAGAGAGAGAGAGAGAGAGAGAGAGAGAGAGAGAGAGAGAGAGAGAGAGAGAGAGAGAGATAGAGAGAGAGAGAGGGAAGGAGAGAGAGAGAGACAGAGAGAGAGAGAGAGAGAGAGAGATAGAGAGAGACAGATAAGAGAGATAGAGAGAGAGAGAGAGAGAGAGAGAGAGAGAGAGAGAGAGAAGATAAAGAAAGGTAGATTATGACGATGGCTAAGTAATCATAAACGTGCGTGCGAGCGCTTTACCGACATGATTCAGCTATCCAACAGTACCTGGCCACCAACTGTGTGTATGTAGCTGCATTCATGGCAGGGTCCCCGCCCTCATTCCGTTCCAAGCTTGCCCTCCACCACGCGTCGAGCCTTGTCTGGTCAGCCATGTCCTCCACACAAAGACACACTTGGCTGACATTCCGACCTGGCTCGACGCTGAGGCTTTCCTGCAACTCCTGTAACTGAGGTCAACACACACGGAATGTAAACAATGCGGGAAATGGCACAAGGGATGTTTAATACACGATGCACACTAAGACAGTGTTACATTACCTGGGTTGGAAATCTCGTCATTCCTGTTTACCAGCCTAAAAGACAACTTATTCTGGACAAAAACAACAACGCCATCTTTTCGGAAATGAGTTGCCCGTTTGTGGCAATGCGCATTTTGTAAAGAACAGTGACTCGTTTCTGTGACAGAAAAAAATGACGTCTGCTATCCCACGTCACTGTTCTCACCCCGCATATCCGGTTGGAGACCATATGAACCCCGTCGCTCGGCAAGAGTTTGTTGGACCGCGTCGCCGGTGTAACACGAGAAAATTACTCCCACGAGATTTTTACTCCGGAGTAAAAAATATTCGAACGAAAATGTTACTCCCTTTACGAAAAAAGTACTCCCCCATTACCCGAGACAATTACTCCCACGACAAGAGTACTCCCCTGACAAAAAAACTGAGCAAAAAAATTATTGCACCCATTTTTGTACCCCAACTAAAACATTCATTCACGTGTCATTTCATTCAAACTTTATATGCCATTAAAGGCCCTTCACCTGGCTACCTTGCACACTTTTCGGATTAAAGATTTCTGCATTAGGTATATCACGTGACCGCCGCCGAAGTCAGGGTACCTCCAAAATCGACCTGACAAAAAGACTTGGTCCCATATTCTAAAATCTGTAAAATTCAGGATTTGCTAATAAGAAACAATTCTGCATATCGATGGAAATGCCATTCAATTTCCATTCAAAAACAGTTTCATTTGTGCACCCAACTTGATTAGTCTTGATACAATCTGTGTTCAAATGAGGTAGGGGTTAACAGTTTGAAAGGCTCAAAAGAGCACGATTTGCGGTCATTTTTTAGGGGGTTCTCCACTGAAAGTTCAATATATCCTAAATGTCTCAATGAAAACGTTTCAAACTTTTTGAAAACACGACAAATAGGTGAATAAAGACCACCATAACTTTTTTTGTGAATATATTGGCAATACAGGTAAAGTTACGTAACGTTTCCAAGAGAACTTTAAAAATATTCATATTAATTCAGGGTGTTATGCCAAAATTTCGTGACTTTGCATGCAGGGCTAATAATTGTTATCTCAGTATGTGCGGAAGTTTTAGGCAAATCTAAGCATTGGCAGAAATTTGCTGGAGGTATGAACGCGATAGACAAATTCGTCAAATCTGTCATTTGTACTGTGTATGCGAACGGCACGAAAATGGGTGCAATACTTTTTTTGCTCAGTTTAGATAACGAATAAATTAATCCACCACGACAGATATACTCCCGAGTAAAAATGTACGAAACTTTTACTCCCCCCCTGTCCCCTGTCAGTTCTGGTGGTGGAAGAGGTGTGCGACATTCCGTTTGCGTGAGATCCCATTTGGGCGTTATCCCATTTCGCACCCAATTCCATTTTGGGCCCATTCCGCAAAGCCAAGCGTCCTTTTACTCTCGTGTCATATCGCTAGCGGGACATCCCATTTTGGCGCCATTCCGTTTCGCCGCCATTCCATTTCGCCCCCATCCCATTTTCGCGACATTTTACAAGCCAAGCATCATTTTACTTCCGTGTCATATACCACTATCTCCACATCCTTTTTTGGCCCAATCCTGTTTCGCCGCTATCCCATTTTGCCCCCACCCCATTTTTGCGACATTTCACAAGCAAAGCGTCATTTTACTACCTTGTCATACCACTAGTGCCACATTCCATTTTGGCGCCATGCCGTTTTGCCGCAATCCCATTTCGCCGTCATCCCTATTTCGCGACATTTCGGATTGCGGCAAAATGGGATTTTGCTTAAACGGAATGTCTCTCCAGTTGAATGACGCAATATAGTAGAGTGAGGCTTGGCAAGTAGAATGAAACGAAAATGGGGTGGTGGCCAAATGGGACGGCGGCAAAAAAGGATTGCACCAAATTGGGATATCGCGCTAGTGGTATGACACGATAGTAAAATGACGCTTGGCTTGTGATCCCATGATTACGAACGTTCACTGCGAAATATAAACCAGGAGTAAAAATCTCGTACGAAATATTTACTGGGAGTAAAAATTTGGGGAGTAAAAATTTCGTGGATGGAGTAATGTTTTCGTTCCTAGTAGAGTTCTTTTTTCGTAAAAATCTCGTACGAAATTTTTACTCCGGAGTCAATTTTTTTGTGGAGTAAAAATTGTGTGTTACACCGGGATACCCACGGTGAGTGTCTCTTCTCAATGTTCTTTCGTGGCAATCATAGACCCAATAACCCCTGTATTTCTTGTTGTGTATCGATGCGATTGTTTGCCTTGAGTCATGAACGAAGAGTTTACTTCGTTTAACACAGTTTATGTTGATGAACATTGTTTTCATTTCACTTCAAGTGTGCAGCCAGCAGAATTGTGACTTCTCAACGTGATTAAGGCTGGCGAATACACCTGAGACTACCTTGGAGTAGCCTCCCTTTTTGATATAGAACGCTTTGTGTGTCGTAACAGGTTATCCACGCATTAGCCATATCCATATGCAAAATAATGAAATAAACATTAGAAAATGGCAGAAGTTTACAAATATCGACATTTTCTATCAGTTCAATTAAAAACAATCGTTAGAACTTGCATTTACGACATGTCGTGCGTGAGGACGTGTCAGTCAAGCCGACACTGTAAACACGCACTGTCTTGTTGGCTGACAGAAGGACCCCTGCTTCAAGCGAAAGCAGACGACAAGTAGTCTAATGGAAAGCAGTCTGCGAATGCATGTACATGTATAACAAACTGCTGAAAAGTGTGCTCATCCTTGCTCTGGATAAAGACAGCGAGCTGATGATAACGGACCCCCCGCGGGTTAGGGGGAGTCCCATATTGGTTGGGACTAGAAAGAATTTACCCGATGCTACCCAGCATGTCGTAAGAGGCGACTAACGGTTCTGTTTCTTCTCTTCTTTTGTCTTATTTCTGCCTTACCAGTCCTTTCACCTATATTTCCTTCCAAGAAAACTCTCCCTACTATTCCCTGCAGTTTTCCAATTCTTTTCTTGTTGTCTTATTTCTACCTGACTGGATCCATCACCTTTATTTCACTTACCAAAAGTCTTCTTTTCCACATCCTTATTTCTTTGCACCCCGCATGTCGTATGAGGCGACTAACGGATTCTGTTTCTCCTTTAACCCTTGTTAAGTGGTTCTTGTATAGAATATAGTCAATGTTTGTAAAGATTTTAGTCAAGCAGTATGTAAGAAATGTTTAGTCCTTTGTACTGGAAACTTGCATTCTCCCAGTAAGGTCATAGGCCTATATTGTACTACGTTGCAAGCCCCTGGAGCAATTTTTTGATTAGTGCTTTTGTGAACAAGAAACACTTAACAAGTGGCTCTATCCCATCTCCCCCCTTTCCCCTATCCCATCTCCCCCTTTCCCTCGTCGCGATATAACCTTCGTGGTTGAAAACGACGTTAAACACCAAATAAAGAAAGAAAAGATGATAACGTGGCAGCGATCATGCAAAGAGATGTTTTCAGATTATCGATTCTACATGTTATTGCTCAGATCAATGCACGTAGTTGTGGTAGATCTGAATTTCACACTGGAAGACGACAACTAAGCGGTCTTCTGAGTTGAGAACCACGCGTTCTTTGCGGACAGAAATCACTCTGGGACAAGATGTAGATTGTGTTGAGGAGGTTAATGCTGACTTTAGATGCAGAGTTTCTGGCATTTGTAGAGAGGCCATTTTGATCGTGATAATATCCGTATTTTTAACGTTCTTGGTGACACGCACCGTTATAGCATGAAGATCTACCTCTCCAAGAAAGCAGTGCTAGACAAGTGTATCGCTGAACATCGGAAATGTGGAAGTATTGCTCCTCCTGTCTGATCAGTCTCCCCGTTAGATCTACAGGCTACATGTTTAGGTAACTTACCAAACCGGAGTGTGTGTGTGTGTATGTGTGTGTTTGTGTGCCACGGTGTATGCATTTGTGAGCGCGCGCGTGTGTGAGTGAGTGTGTGTGTGTGTGCGTGTGTGTTTGAGAGAGAGAGAGAGAGAGAGAGAGAGAGAGAGAGAGAGAGAGAGAGAGAGAGACTCAGACTCAGACTCAGACTCAGAACTTTATTACAAAAGGATAAAGGTTTTAGGCAAAACCTATTCTTCCAACCTGTCCTTTATACAACATATAAAGACAGACGGACATAAAAAATAAAAATTCAATCATATAAGATACAGAAATACATTGTATGGATTGCAACACAATGTGCATTTAAGGAATTATATAAGGAGAACTCAAAAATTACAAAATTACATTGACATAGTTAAACCTTTCATTTTGAGAATTAAGTTGCTCAAATCAGCTACACATCCGTTAACACTAGTACAAAATGTTCAACAACATAACAATCGAACAAGACATTTCATTCACGAATGATGTGTGAACGTGACTGTCTCTTAAACATTTTCACTGAAGTTCAGAGAGAGAGAGAGAGAGAGAGAGAGAGAGAGAGAGAGAGAGAGAGAGAGAGAGAGAGAGAGAGAGAGAGAGAGAGAGAGAGAGAGAGAGAGAGAGAGAAATGCAAGAGTACATTGCCTGTGTGTTTATGTGTGTTTTGCACAACTAATCTGCATGCTCGTTATTTACAGAAACGACAGCGCTTAAACCGGGGACAGCAGTTGACCAGCCGATCATAGTTCCGAGGTTATCACCATGCAGACTTTACTTTGCTGGACAGGTAAAGACAATTTAATAGTTTTAAATGTTTGTGTCGTTAATGTTGGCTTAATGTGTTGTTTCCCCCAACAGACACAACGAACACACACACACACACACACACACACACACACACACACACACACACACACACACATACACACACACACACACATTGGTAGTAAACATAGTTGGCTAAATGTGTTTCTTCTAATTGAGCATCAAAAATGGGTACTCACATCTTCTTTTTTTTCACCAGTAAAATCACTATGTGTTATGTTCTATTTTGCTTCCCTATTTCTCTTCTTCAGTTTCTGACCATCTGATTATCTAGCTTTTCCAATTGGAAGAGAATATGCACCCTTTTCTGTCAAAATGGGTAGGGGGTGGGGGTGGTAAAAGCATCACAGTTCAAGATTTTGCGCGACAAGAGGTGTTTTTCTTTTAATTGTGGTGAAGAGGGATAACTCAACTTGGTATCAAACACAATTTCTGAACACTGTACCCACTCTTACACATTTAATAAATGTTTGTTTGTGTACAATGCTTCAAATTGAGCTTCAAAAATGGGTACAAAAATGTGTTTTATTCTGAATTCACCAGTAAAATCACTATGTTTTATGTTCTGATCATATTATCGACAGTAGTCCAACTGACACATTAACTGAACTGGCGATACTGTAACAGGGCCTCAGTGAGCTGGAGCTTCAACGCATAGTCCTGGTCTTTGATCAAGCTATTTATGCCAAGGCGCAGATGATCCGATTGCAACATGAAAACTTCAGAAACCAGCTGATCCTAAAACTGGGTAGTTAACATTTACATACTACAAGAAAAAGGAAACGTAATGAGATTGCAAATGACATTAAAGGCACAGTAAGCCTCCCGTAAACCATCACAGAGCTCCCCGAGCGTCTAAATACAGTACAAGCATACTTCCATTTGAACGCTCACCGAACGGGAACATCCTGGCTGCTTTCTGTCGAGCGTGAGACATTTTCAAAGAATTTATTTTCGTAGACTTGTTCCGTTAACAACAACGGCGCCTCGTTTTTGCGCTAGACCTAACTTTTAAAATCTAAATAATAAATTGACAGCTTGTTACACAAACATTCTTTAATCATAAAAGAATTCGTTTTTCATCAAGACAAGATCAGAACAATTCGAAGTTGTGAAAGTTTAAAAAAAGAAAAGCCCGGAAGCAGGGTCACGCAAGGGTCGTAGCAGACGACGGCCGGTTTATCAGTGCAAATCGCCGTTCCTCTCAACAGTCAAAAGCCATCGCTAGAGTTCTTGTGAACCACAGCCGTTGTTTCGTGCATACAAAAACGTGCTATTGTAGATAAGCTCACGTCGAGTCGCATTCAAATGATTAACTATGACGACTGCATTGTGAAAAGGGAAAACTGGATCACACGGGTTCACGATGGCTCAGGGGTAAGATAAACCACGCAAAAATAAATTCTTTGAAAATTGTTCGCTCTTTACGGAGGGCACCTAGGATGTTCTCAATTGGTGAGTGTTTAAATGAAATGGTGTTTGTACTGTGTGTAAAAGCCTGACCGTATCTGTGATGGTTTACGGGAGGCTTACTCTGCCTTTAACTTAATTCTTGCACATTTAATGAATATGGTTGATAGTACATTTTGTATTAATCAAGCCTACTGAAGTAAATAATAATTAATGCATAATTCTTCTAAACATTTTTTCAACATTGCCAACTTTCTTTTAAAGAATTTGTCTTAAGGCAAGATGACTGTGAAGTGATTTCTTTTGAGTCTTGACTTGTCTTTTTCAGGGGAATTTCACACATGGCTTTTCTGTGTGTGCGGGGCAAAAAGTCTGAGGAGAGCAAAATCCTCGTACAGTCTGGAGTTGTTCAGGTGAGAAGTCGATGAATGGTGTCTTGACAATAACAATAACAATAACAACACTTTATTGTCCATTAAAATGTTACATAAAAATGGAAAATTTTGACTGGGTCCTTCTACAACCAGAGCATCCGATGCTACAAACTCCTGGCATTGAAGCATTCACTAGCTTGCAGTGGCAAGAGATGCTGGACATCCGTCGGCCGAATGAACAGGAAGAAGCACTGCAGTATGGAACTGATCTGAATGTTTCTTTTCTATGTGGATGTGCCAAACGTGGTTGTGAGACATCTAGATGCTCCTGTCAAGCTGCAGGTCTAGTTTGCGCAGACATTAAATTTGCCAGAGCTGCAAGAATGTGGAAGCACACTGTGCTCAAAGCATGACTGATAGTACAGTAGTAACAGCACATCTTTTTATATTTAGTCAAGTTTTGACTAAATATTTTAACATCGAGGGGGAATCGAAACGAGGGTCGTGGTGTATGTGCGTGTGTGTGTGTGTCTGTGTGTCTGTGTGTGTGTGTGTGTGTGTGTGTAGAGCGATTCAGACTAAACTACTGGACCGATCTTTATGAAATTTGACATGAGAGTTCCTGGGTATGAAATCCCCGAACGTTTTTTTCATTTTTTTGATAAATGTCTTTGATGACGTCATATCCGGCTTTTCGTGAAAGTTGAGGCGGCACTGTCACGCCCTCATTTTTCAACCAAATTGGTTGAAATTTTGGTCAAGTAATCTTCGACGAAGCCCGGACTTCGGTATTGCATTTCAGCTTGGTGGCTTAAAAATTAATTAATGACTTTGGTCATTAAAAATCTGAAAATTGTAAAAAAAAAATAAAAATTTATAAAACGATCCAAATTTACGTTTATCTTATTCTCCATCATTTGCTGATTCCAAAAACATATAAATATGTTATATTTGGATTAAAAACAAGCTCTGAAAATTAAATATATAAAAATTATTATCAAAATTAAATTGTCGAAATCAATTTAAAAACACTTTCATCTTATTCCTTGTCGGTTCCTGATTCCAAAAACATATAGATATGATATGTTTGGATTAAAAACACGCTCAGAAAGTTAAAACAAAGAGAGGTACAGAAAAGCGTGCTATCCTTCTTAGCGCAACTACTACCCCGCTCTTCTTGTCAATTTCACTGCCTTTGCCATGAGCGGTGGACTGACGATGCTACGAGTATACGGTCTTGCTGAAAAATGGCATTGCGTTCAGTTTCATTCTGTGAGTTCGACAGCTACTTGACTAAATATTGTATTTTCGCCTTACGCGACTTGTTTTTCTTGGGTAAGAAAAGGCGAGAGTGAAATGCAAAAATAATGGAAAGTGTAAAAGATGATAACGGACAAATTGTTACAACGCAAGAGGATATTATTCTCGTCCAAATACACGTATTTTGCTGATTTGTATAAACAACAAATTGATGAAGGAAACATGAGTTTGAAAATGGACACTTTTTTGGATGGAACAAAGGTTTTAAAAATAAATGATCAGCAGAAAGACAGCTGTGAAGGGGAAGTGGTAGAAGGAGAAGTTTTGTCAGCTCTAAAGCGTATGAATAATGGTTCTGCGCCTGGAATTGATGGATTAACAGTTGAGTTTCATAAGTATTTTGGAGGAGCCCAAAAGGGTATATACTTGCTTCTTTTAACTCTGCTTTTAAGAATGGAACTCTATCTAATTCACAGTGTAAAGCGGCAATTACACTGATTCATAAAGGGAAGGATTTATCAAGAAATGATTTAAAGAATTGGAGACCTATTTCACTGACCAATACAGAGTATAAGTTATTAGCGAAATGTGTAGCTCTTCGGCTCTCTGGTGTTGTAGGGAATGTTGTGAATGAGGATCAAGTTGGGTATATAAAAGATAGACGTGCCAGCCTTATTGCTATTAGTTGATGATGTTTTAGAACATGCAGATTTACATAATAAGCCTGGATTGATGGTGTCAATTGACTTTTTTCATGCATTTGATTGCATTTCCAAAGGGTTTATGTTGAAGATGTTTGAAACATTTGGCTTTGGAACTGATTTTGTGAAAATTAATGGGTAGATGTTTTGATGAAACACAGAAGAAGTTTTGTAAATTATTGTGGTTGGTTATCTGAATTTTTTTATATTGATTCCGGTGTCACGAACTGAAACCTCTGCTGAACAATCCTCATTGCGGTCAATGCGCATGCGCCTGCGCCAATCTTGGACTTAAAAAATGCGACCCTTTGACTGAACGAACCATGGGTTAAGGTTAGGATTGGGATAAGGGTTAGGGTTAGGTTGTTCACGACCTGATTAATCTCCCCATGTTAGCGCATGCGCATTGACCGCAATGAGAAGGATTGTTCAGGCAGAGTTTTCAGTTCGTGACAGGAATAAGGCATGGTTGTCCTTTTTCCGCACTAGCCTTCGTATTAGCAGTTGAATTGTTAGCAATCAAAATTCGAGAGGCCAAAAATATAAAGGGTATGTCATTATGGAACACCGGAGATATGGATACAGTTTTGAAAGTATTGTTGTACGCTGATGATGTTACATTGTTTTTGCAAGATGAACATGACATGTTCCAAGCCCTGGCTTAGATTGATAAATTTTCCTTCCATTTGTATGATAAACCGTCCATAGATCGCCGTTCTCCCGAACTAACTCTTTAGTATATCATCAAGAATAGAGGATTTTGGGATATCCTTTCAGGCGCCTTTAGGAGATTGGTCAATGAATTTCGTATCAATAATTTCGGTCTCGCTTGAAATTATCGCTACGTGATATTGCTTTCCAAACTTATACGAAGTGACCGGGAGCGTAGGGTCAGTTACTGAACTAGCCCCGAACAGTGAGATATGGAGTACAGTACACAAATACGAACGGAGAGACTCGGAAACTTGAGTCACTGAGTCGTCGCCACGCTCGAGAACTCAAGTGTAATATTTGAAGTTAAAATCTCCCTCGACTTCTGTGCGACAAAAATAGCTCAGTCGATAGAGTCCCCGATTGACGGTGCGCTAGTCCTTACTTTTGTGGTCTCGGGTTCGATTCGCTTTGAAGGCAATTTTATTTTATTTTTTTCTGAACTCATAATTCTTGTATTTTATTCATTTGCTTCATTCCAAACGATTTTTAACTTTTACTTGTTTTCTTAACTCTGTACTTGTATTTTTTTTCATTTTGATAAAAGATTTTGAGTCCTGTATTAAAATTCGAATATAGTGCATGAGTGCCATTGAACAGCTTTCCCACAATCCCGTATTCTATTTTTAGTAATGGATATCTCCAAGGAAAGGTCAAAGAGCATATATATCATCGCGTATCGACTGCTGGTAATAGTACTTAGCTGCTTCTATTATGATAGGCTTCTGAAGTGGTATAATGTATGTGAGCGATGTGTGTGAGAATGGATGTTTTGCTTCCTATGAAGAAGTGTGTGAAAGAACTGGCTACACTGCAAATAGATTGCTTGAGTACAATGTTGTTCGTACGTACAGCTGTACATCTCCTTTAAAGAAATGTAGCTATAAAGGATGTAAACTGTTCAGTCTGTGACGTTCCAACCTTTTGTGGAAAAAAGTGAGATCAGTAAAAGAAATTCGAAAGGTTCTCCTTGGAAAAATATACAGCCCATCCTGTTCAGAAGGATTTTGGAGAAGAAAGTTAGGATTTGAAATTGACGAAAAGAATTGGAACTTAGCAGCCACTAGCTGTCACTAGTGAAGTTCGATTAGGTGTACTGCATTGGAAAATATTGCAAAACATTTATCCAACTAATATTTTATTGTGTAAAATGAAAGTGAAGGCTGATACAAACTTTACATATTGTGAGGATGAACTTGATGTATTGGAGCATTTTTTTCTTTGAATGCTTGCAACGGTGATCAGGTTTTGGAAATATATTGATATGTACATATTAGTAAACATTGGCGAAAGAATTAGGTTGAATGTTACAGATGTGCTTTTTGGTATAATAGGTAACAGCAAAAATATGAAGAAGATTAATCATATTATTTAAATCGCAAAGATGTGCGTAAGCATTTTTTTAAAACTGATTCACAATTAACACTGGACATTATTTTGGAAATCATGTTGTTTTGAGATTTCATTAGTGTGAATTTGTATTAATTAGAAACAAATTATTGTTCATTGTCCTTGATTTAAGGTAAAGGCAGGCACACACAGATACCATGTTTGTTATCACTTGTTTATTGATTGATTAAAAGTTTGGAGAGAAAAAAAACAGTGAGGACTCCGATGCTGATTGACTAATTAGAACACCGTTGTGCCAGGTGTTCAGCTTCCTGTATCATTCATGCAGTATGACTGTGCGCTTCAGAAAAACATGCTATATACCTTTCATACATAGCTGGGTAAGCACTGACTGCAAGTGACTTTGAGAAAAGGAATGTGTGCGTCTACATTTGTGATGTTATTTTGTGTTTAAATATAATATGCATCAAAAGTGAAAGTTATACAACAAGATTTTGTTTCAAATTTTGTGAGCAAGTTCTGTCTGACAATCATTTCTTCATTCAATCAATATAGGCAAAAAATGGATGTTGTCGTCCCCCCCCCCCTCCCCCCATATTATTATATGTTAGCAATTCAAATTCTCATCAAACTACTTCTTACTTATTTTATTTTGCCAATGGCATTGCCTCTATTTGTTTGCATATGGCTGTGGACAGACCAGTTCTTCATATTTGTAAAAAAAATAATATTTTAAAAAAAGCATGAATAAAACTGAATTTACTTCTTTTCAGGAATTTTTGCTTGTTTTTAATTTGTTGTTAACACAAATGTCTAAAGTTGGGAATTTTTGTGTTTTCAATTCTCCTAAATATACTCAAGTTCAGACAAAATTTGGGATAAATCGGCCGTGAAACACTTGAGCTATAACAGTATGAAAGAAAGAATGCATGCACGAGCAAATAACTCCGATAACATGTAACATGTAACTCTGGTATTTGCAACGGGACTAGCACAAAACAACTCTAAAAAGTATTTCATAACAGTGAAATATTACATGCCAAGTTTCAGGCAAATCAGCCCATAAGCTCCAGAGTAATAAGCGATCAAAAGTATGACAAAAAGACGGATGGACAGACAGGCGCACTTGCGCACGCATTCGTTTAAGTATAACTCTTACAATTGTAAAGCGAGTTATCTGAAATTTGACACCAGGATCTATCATCAATCTATCAAAGTTCAAACCAAATTTCAGCTAAATCGTCTTAGACACGCTTGAGCCATGAGAGAAGGAAAGCTCGCGTGAGCGTGTAACTCTGGTAAATCCCCTAACATGTAACATGTTACTCCAATATTTGCAAAGCGATAGGCTTAACATTTCGCCAACAGATATGCCATAACAGTGGAAAATTGCATGCCAAATTTTAGGGAAATCGTCTCATAAGTTTCGGAGGTATAAGCGATCACAAGTGCGACAAATGTACAGCCGGACAGAGAGACAGACGCACTTATAACCTAATTTGCATATTAAGGTGTGACTCTAAAGTTGGGAACTTTTTAGTTTTCACATCTGCTAACCCCACACAACAATATTCCAGTGTTAGATCGTTGTTACTCAGGTGGGTCAACAAAGGTACTGTGAGGAATGACGGCACAGTGCTCGTAACTAACCCTTACTTTACCTCTCTCTCTCTCTCTCTCTCTCTCTCTCTCTCTCTCTCTCTCTCTCTCTCTCTCTCTCTCTCTCTCTCTCTCTCTCTCTCTCTCTCTCTCCCTCCCTCTCTCTCTCTCTCCCCCTCTCTCTTTCTCTCTCTCTGTCTCTCTCTCTGTCTCTCTCTCTCTGTCTCTGTCTGTCTGTCTCTCTCTCTGTGTCTGTCTGTCTGTCTCTATCTCCGTTTCTCTCTCTCTCTCCCTCCCTCCCTCTCTCTCTCTCTCTCCCTTTCTCCCTCTCTCTCTCTCTCTCTCTCTCTCTCTCTCTCTCTCTCTCTCTTGGGAGTGCGTCGGTGTTTTGCGTGTGTAAACAAGTACACGTCAGGTGTTTACTTACATCACTCAGGTTTCTCAGCGCCTTCTCCAGACAGCTTCTCGTTGTGTCAGGAAGGACAATGGCGTGGTGAATTACAGGCTGTTCGGCCAAGTCATCCAGAACGGAACGCCTCACAACATCTCTGGCTTGCTTTAGGTACTCAGCGGCCTTCCTGAATTTTTCTTGAACGGCAAGGGGGTCGTCTTCTGTCTGAGGTATGATTGCTGCCATCAGTACTCCATGGTGTCGATGAATTACGAGAATGTCCACAAAATCCTCCTCCAGCTCCAACGGCTCCGCCTTGTCGCTGTTCATGTTCCTGGCGGCTGCTCCAGTATAGATGCTTTGGGAATCAGCGCCATAAAGACCACATTTAGCTTGGGTCAAGCACACCATAACTTCATTTTGCTTCGTTGCTTTCTCCTTTATCTGATTCATACAGTCGTGGACATTTTTCAGCACTCTATCTATGCGGACAGTGTCCCTGACCCCTCTGCTCTCATCTATTTCTTTCAACAGTCGGATTTCTGTACCTACCCGGTCATAAAATAATTGCTCGTGCACCGTGTCCACGTGAGCAGGGGGGATGATGTATGATTCGCTCTCCAGGTGAGGGAACCAGGCGTTGAGAAACTCCTTCTGAAATCAAAAACATGAAATAGTTAAAGGTACTGAACTTGTCAAATCCAGGTGCACGGAGCCCCTGGGGCTTTTAGTCATACCTCAGGCAGCTATCCGTTAGGCCAAAAAAAATTTTTTCTGTTTCTGGTCACCCGACCGACCCTAAATTTCGGCGCCGACCCTAAACTTTTGTTTTCCAAACTCAAAAAACCTTTTTTTTGGGGGGGTGGTAAAGGACAGGGCGAGAAAATGAACAACAAAAACGTGTGAAAACGAAAGTCCGCTGACGATTTGTAAATGTGTTGAGTGTCTTGTCTCTATGTATAGTGAATCCAGTCTCTTTGCGCGATTTTTAAAGTTAGTTTTATTGGTCTACATTTGGGGTAAAAAAAAATAAATTAAAAAAAAATCCCTACCTACCGACCCTATTTTTTTTTAGCCATGTTACCAGAAACAGACAATTTTTTTGGGGGGGCCTTAGAAGAACTACCAAGTTTCATTGACTTGCACCCAAAGAGTCAAGAACTGCGATTTTTTTACGAATTAATTTCGTACTCGGACCCGGCTGGTCTTGGCCTATTTTTGGATCTAAATTTAGATCAGGTAGATCACCACATCATGCACGAAAAGACACGCCACTAGCAAACTATGTCAGACGTCATCATGAGTTTGTGTAAAACAAAATAGAGGCCGGAATCACTCAGTTGAATCGAACTCCGACCAAACACCACGTAATAACTAGGTTAATTTATGCACTCGCGTGAACAAGAAACTGTCTAGCTTCACAGATGTCGTCGTTGGGTAGTTTTGGGTTTGTTTTACTACCATAGGAGGATTTTTGAACTGTAAATGCACTCAGCTGCAACAAAAACGCAAAACGAAGGCTGTGAGCTGCACTGTGCCTTTAATATGTCCGAACTTTTAGTCCCATTTACAACCTATAAATAAACTATGTAGACAGCGAAAATCCAGTGACTAAAAAGAGACTTATGTCTCGTTGGTGGCCCACGCACTACGGGCTTAGAACACTTGTTATATTTGGTCCACTGTGTATATTAAATGAAAAAAAGTTCAACAAAATACAACAACAACAAAAACAACATCATCAACAACGACAACAATTACATCAACAACAGCAACAACAACAACAACAACAACAACAAAAATAACAACAACAACAACAACGAAACAAAAAAACATTATAAAGTACGTTGCACTTTTTATACAACATTTTAAACCTTAAAGACTCCCATTGAGCTCAACCCATAGGTTTAAGGCTTTTTCAGCTGTTGCAGCGTATAAAAATTAGGTGTTCTACCAACTGGGGCTATTCAAATCTTTGTAGTTTGTCAGAAATCAATAATTGAAGATAGTTTCGAAATAAACCCATACCCTTCGCCGTGATATTTTTAGAACAGTCACGTGACAGTGTATAGCGAGGCGATTCTATGTTTAGAACATTTACCGGAAACGGATTTCCCCTACAAACAAAGATGGCTTCTCAAGATGTGAAAGATCGTCTTCGATCTATGCCTCCAAAAGTATGTTTGCCTCCTACGCCACCTGCTGTGCCTGTTGCCAGAGTTGCAAGCACGGCTTCGGCCAAGAAAAAAAAGAAAAAGCTGAGGGAGAAATTGAAAGTTTGTTTGACCAGCCAATTCGAACGATGGGGGGCCCTCCGAGGACAGGTGTTTGCCAAGACACCTCATTTGTTGAAACCTCACAACAGATCAAAAGCAGACACGGAACTTTCTAGAATCCTCATGGACGCGTAAGTATCGTTTAAATTCAATTCAAATTCCTCCTTTGTTCTTGTCATTTGCTTGTTTTGTTTTCTCTTTGAGTACCATGTTTTCAAATAATAATTTACAGTGACAGTGTGACGAACATTCGTTTCAAAACCAAAGTGTTGTTTCCAGTCAATCAGTGCTTTCTTGACTACTGTACTTCTTTTTCTGTTTTAGGTACGAACGAACTCAAGAGGCCGCATTGACTGACCCTCAACCAGGATGTTCTACTTGGGATATTGAAAGCAGGTCAGTGTCAATTGATACATTGTGAAAGTCAGCTTCACACAGAGCTCTGATGTACATTTACCAATTTGCTCAGCTGGGTGTAGTGAATGTAGGAACCGAATTTATTTCAAAGTGCATGGATTTTGTTTTTGTTCTTATTCAACAGAGCTGTGCAGAGACCAGACTTTGCTAAACAGCCTCCGCAGAAAACTTCCACCCCAGGGCAGCTCCTGCAGCAAGCAAAAGTCAGCACCACCCCCGACCTCTCCTCTGTCCCTAGTTCGTCCAAGCCGTGGTAAATGTATTTTGTAAACTGATAATTATAGATGAACATTCGTTTCATTTTTTTTTTCAGTCAATTAGCGCTGTATTGACTTCTGACTTATTTTTATGTTTTACTTTTAGCTATCAACAGATTCAAGAGGCCGCATTGACTGACCCTCAACCAGGATGTTCTACTTGGGATATTGAAAGCAGGTCAGTGTCAATTGATACATTGTGAAAGTCAGCTTTACACAGAGCTCTGATACATTTACCAATTTGCTCAGCTGGGTGTAGTGAATGTAGGAACCGAATTTATTTCAAAGTGCATGGATTTTGTTTTTGTTCTTATTCAACAGAGCTGTGCAGAGACCAGACTTTGCTAAACAGCCTCCGCAGAAAACTTCCACCCCAGGGCAGCTCCTGCAGCAAGCGAAAGTCAGCACCACCCCCGACCTCTCCTCTGTCCCTAGTTCGTCCAAGCCGTGGTAAATATATATATGTACTTTGTAAATTGATACTCATACTCATAGACCGTTTATTGACAGTAAATGGGGTTCACAAAAACTTAAAAAAGAAATGTTGGGAAGATTGGTTTCAGATTTTGTTCAGTTTGTCAGTTTGCTAGTTTCATGCATTTAAACACATTTTAATCAGGTGATGGTCAGAGTTGATTGTTTGACATTTTTCAGTACACCTTTATCAGGTGTGGAGCCATTCGAGGAGGAGCCAGAACTTGAGATTGAAAAGTGAGTGCATTTACTGAACATGGTGCAGTGTTGATTTTGGTTGGCTGGTTACACCGGTTGTATATTGTCTCCCTTGCACAAATAACTGTCTTGTTTAAATCAAAAACCGCTATCTATTTACAAAGTTCTAAATGCTAAACTTTAAATCGTCTCCACAAGTGCCAGTGGGTTCACATTATCGATTGATTCAAGGTGTGTTAAATAGTCAAATCATATTTATAAATAACTTTTTTTTTCAATTATAGGACTGATCAGCCTGCCAAAGAAGGGAAAGGGATGAGGTCAAAACGGTAAGCTTGTCATTGTTTGTTATCTGCATTTGAGTTGAGTTGGCAAACTGTCGGCCAGAGATCAACACCAGCCGGTTACCTCAGTTTACAATGACGGCAGTCATTAGTGTCTACTATTGTTGATTGTTGAGTTGGTTGCTGGTTTAGTTATACCAATTATTACTTCTTGTTTTTTCAAGATAATGAAATGTAATGTCAACAGAAACTGGATACTGTTGAGGGGTGTTTTGATTTACCCAGTACATCTAGTTCTTGTTTGCATGTTTTAATACATTATAATTACCATTTTTATGTTTACAGGCAGAACATTGACCGCTCCTTTGTCAACCCTCTCAAGTAAGTGTAGTATTATTAAAAAAGCTAATTTGTAAAGAACCATGTGAAAATAATAATGATGAAAAACAAGACACACACACAAACAATGAGAATATTCTGATAATAAAGGTCATTTGATGATTTTTTATGTTTTCGGAGATACATGTAGTAGTATTATAGATTGGCACTGCAGGCACATTTTTTCTTGTTTGTCAGTTGACAACTTACATTATTATTTTGAGTGATGCTAACTTTGTTTTCAATGTCTCTCTTGTGCAGCATCACTGTTGAATTCAGTGATTTAACCTGTGATGGTGATTTAGATGGTGATGACAGCGACTTTGATGTCGATGATATCGAGCTGGAATCTCAAGACGCCAGTTTTTTTCTCACCATGGATGTGTATGTTTTGCATTTCTTATTAATGTGTTGCTTTTGTAAGAATAAAACAAATTCTAATCTATTTCATTTGTATGTAATGTATACATGAATTTATACATTTATGTTGTAAAATGATTAAAATGGTTTCATTCTTCTAGGGAAGTCTAATCTACATCAGACTGTATTGCACACTGAATGTTATTATTATTTTTTATTTATTCCTATGTGTCAGGGATGAAAAGTATGCCAAGGAGGCAGACGAGGTGGCCTTTGAGGAGGTGGCGTACGGCCAGCAGGAGGACGAAGAGACAGGTGATGCTGACACTGCGGAGGAGGTGGAGTTAGGACCAGGCATCACCAGGATAGCCACAGCAGACCAGTGCCAGGACATTTGCAACAGCACACTGTGCCTAGCATTTGTCCACCAACTAAAGGCACTGGCTGCTGTGAGCATCAGGAAATGCTCCACTGCTGGGTGTGAGCATGTTCCTGCCGTGAAGGAGGGCTTCACAGGCTCAGCACTGTACCTCAGATGGGTGAGAACATTTTATTTTTTACTCACATGCGAAGCAAAAGTCAGTCTATGTACTCACCTGGTTCATCTGTCCGTCTGGCCGTTCATTCGTTAAAAACTAAAATGTTGAATTTATCTTGGACACTACTAAGTCTAACAGCACTAAATGTGGCATGATGGTTCAGATTTCAGAATGCACTTAGGCTTCATCAACTCATTATGTTTGTACATGTATATGTTCCTAGTAATCCTACTGACAGTGACACATTGAATTTTTATAAAGTCATTTGCATTTTTGTTTTTTTCAAATCTGATCTGTGAATTTCAGGAATGTGTGAAAGGCCATGTGAGCCACACATGGTGTGCCCAGCCCACCCTGCCCAACAAAATTCACTGTGGTGATTTTCTAGTCAGCACATGTATCCTCCTAAGTGGAAATAATTATGCCAAGCTGGCGTTGTGGGCGAAGGTGCTGAACCTGCCCTTTCCTGGTGCTACCTTCCACCAGGCTGTCCAGAAACATTATGTGGTGCAGGTAATTAAAAAACAGTTAAAAAATAATTTATAATGTGTGTGTATAAAATGGAAAGAAAATGGAATTTGGATATTGATAGTTGTGTTGTTTATGTTTGCCTGCCAGTTTGTGTTAATATCTATGCATGTTTGTTTTTACCTGTTTAAATATTGTAAAGCGCTATGAGTAGATTGTCTAGAAACGCGCTATATAAATGTCCATTATTATTATTATTATTATTATTGATCTCTATCTTTATCTCTAGCAAACTCAAAGCGCGGCAAAGGTTGCACTATACAGGCGCCCTACTCACGGCCCAACGGGGATTTGAACCCGGGTTGCTGTATCCCTGGGGAATCGTGTTCACCACAGAACCAACCGGCCACCCTAGTTACAAATGATGTTTAGAAACTAAAAGCAACCCATTCTCGTTATGTATTCAGATGTTTTGTAACAAGTATGGCATTTTTTGTTGTTGTCTAGAACAGTTGACATAGTCTAGTCTGTGAGGCAAAATTCTTGCTTTGTGTGTCCCTCAGTGACTGTCCCAACTCACAAGAATATAGATATATAACTTTGTTTTCCATTTATCATAAAGGCTGTGAAGGACACATGGAAGGACCACCAACGAGCCATCTTCGACTCATTGGCAGAGCAAAATTTGGTTGTTCTGGGTGAGTGTTTGTTGTTCTTTTGTGATTTATGTTTGACCCCTTTGTCACTGTTGTGCCATTTCAGAAATATAATGTATCCAATGCTGTAGACTTAACCCAACCCCACCCCCCACCCCCCCAACCCCACAATAATATTGAAATGAATGTCTAAAATCAACTTTATATTTTCTATTTTATTTCTCAAAAGCAAAACATGATGTGATGCAGGACATAATATTCAATTTTGGACATTGTATCAAGGCGTGCTTGCTTTTGAGAAATAGACTGAAAGAAAAAGTTACATTTTCATGTAACCCACTGAAATTGACTTCCTGTTGTCAAGTGACGGCAGAGCACTTTTTATTGAACATTTATTTTGTTATGTCATTCCATTTTTGTGTGTGTGTGTGTGCAGGAGATGGACGCAATGATTCACCAGGTCAGTACGATTATTGCAGACCTGCATTATTCAATGACCCAATATATACCATGTCCCCAATTTTACATAGTCATTGGAATATTAGAATGTGCTATTTACCATCATGTAGAATGATATAGTCTAGGCGCTTGAGTAATTGGCTTGCCTGTGTTCTCGTAACCATGTTAACAAACAACTGAGCTTAGAAAAGCCTTGCAATTTTGATGTCCGGTCAGAGAATATTGTTTGCAGGTTTCATCATAAATGGTTACTTTTTAATGGTGCATTGAATTTTCAAATAGGTCATTGCGCACAGTACTGCAGCTACACTCTTATGGAGGCTGAGACCACAAAGATTCTCTCTGTCCAGTGTGTGGACAAACGGGAAACACAGCGAAAATCCACGAACATGGAAAGGGTTGGATTTAAGAGGGCACTGGATGAGGTAGTGCTTGAAGGTGAACGGGTGGACACCACTGTTGATGAGGTCGTCACTGATGCCCATGTGGGAATAGCTGCAGATATGAGTATGTTCTGTTTCCTCTTTTCCCCCCTTTGTGTGTGTGTGTGTGATTAACAGTCAATTATATGTTAGCGGTAATTTATTATGCAACATTTATTATCTATACATACATCAGTCCCATCTGGATGGACAGTGCAGTGAGTTAGAATGCTTAATTTCAAGATAATATACCTCTTGCCCACTTTGGGGATACAGTTTAGAGTGTGTCACCATTATTGTCTCTTTAGCAGCTGTTGTTCATTGTATTATGTGTGCATTGCTAAGCCCTTTTCATTTAATTTGGGCTGGTCATTTTAGCAAACATTTTAAAAATGTATGCACCAAATATTTGATATTGCAAATGAATATATTTTGTTCTTTGTTTTGTCAAAAAGAGGCGATCGGAAAAAAACATTCCCTTGATGTGTGGCATGTTGCCAAAAATATTGGCAAGAAGCTAGCCAAGGTACGTATGTTGTAATTGTGTTATAGTTTGATACAATTTTGAAATATTGTGAATGCTTTATTGGTTTTCTCATGTTTTCTTTGGTTTGTTTGTGTGTGTATCTTTACATTTTACATTTGCATTTTCTTCTTAGATTGCTGCAGGCAGTAAAGGTCGCAAGCTGCAAAAGTGGATCCCTTCGATAGTGAACCACTTTTGGTTCTGCTGCCAGAAGGCTGACACCAAGACAAAGTTCATGGTAACCTGTTTGGTCATTGTCTTGTTTGGTTATTTGTACGGTTTCATTTACAAATAATAATAGCACGTCAATCACAATTATGCACTAATTTCAATAGTTTGAAAAAAATCAGGCATGTATAGTTTTCTGAATGTGTCTGTTCCATTCCAGGGTATGTGGCGAGGAGTTTTGCAACATGTTTGCAACATACATTCTTGGGATGCTGGTGCCTGGTGCTGCGACCATGAAGACCTGGGCGGGGAAAGGGAGGATGGGAGGGCCTGGCTTGATCCTCAGGAAGACCGTGCCCTAGTGAAACAGCTCGCCTCTGTGGTCTTAGACCAGACTCTGATCCAGAAAGCAGAGTTGGTCATCACAAACAGGTTAGAAGATTATTATTACTCACTATTGAGGGAGAAATCAGGGAACTGTTTACAGTGTGCATGAAAGGAGATTATGTGGGTGCAACAAGTATGAACTTGTTTGTGTGGTTTTGTAATTACTAATACTCGATGTAAAAATCAGGAGTTGTAGTGCTCATACTGATGTGTGCTGGCCAACATTATACAGTGGAACTCTGTTATAGTGAATATAAGAATTTCGCTGTAACAGGGTTGATTTATATCATACAGTGAGGTAAATAAACAAGAAAACCTATCGCTACAGTATCAGCAGAACATCACTGTAAAATATTTAATGATAAGCGTGTTCACTTCTACCATTATATATAATACTTTCTTTTTACATACAGGAGCACATGCCCCCTGGAGGTGTTTCACCAACATTTGTTGATGTATGCGGGCAAAAGGTTTGCGTACACACCTCCGGTTTATGAAGCCAGGATTCTGTTGGCAGCCATGGACCACAACACTCATGCTGGTCGACCCTTGGCGACTTCAAAGGATGGCAGAAAGAAGTAAGTACATGTATTGAAACACACTCAATGCAATGTTTTTGTTGTTTGTTTTTTTCACAGGCCAAACATGTAAATTCAGGCTTCAAGTTCTAGATGTATGATCATGTCCTTGGCATGTTTAGTTATATTATGACATTCAAGGCCATTACAAGGGTTAGTGTCAAGCATTTTAGTCATAATTGTTCTTGTTCTATGTTGATAGGTATCACAGATGCTTCAATAAGAAAACCGGCCGCTGGTCGGTATTCCCTGTGAAGGTCCCAAAGACCTACCACCACATTCCAGCCCTGAAGCTGCGAATCATGGAGATGAGACTACAAGACCCGTTGCCACTGCACAGGAAAAAACCTCTGGCACAAGAGGACCCAAGGAGACTGTCAACACACCTGGCAGCAACCTCCCCACCTCCAACTAGTGAACTTGTTGCACAGAAAAAATCTCGTTTTACCTGAATGACGGTAGCAGTTGAGCTGGTAGTAGCCCAAAAGGAGGCAGAACATAAGGAAAGAGTGTCAAGTGGGATAATTATTACCTCCCTTTTTGTCTGCGGTTCTGTTACAGTTGTTTTTGACATGTGGAGAGGTACAACAATATGACACCAGTGGACTTTTGAAAGGCCCTTTTCAAGACAGCAATGTTTGTATGTGTGGGTAACCAGTAAAAATGCATAGACCCGCATAGTTCTATGGCATGGCTGTGTTTAGTTTTTTAATTTAATCTGCTGCCTTATCATGGACCCTAAATTGCGCTATTTCACCAATATAGATGGGAGGCTCTTGTATACATTGGCGAATAATGATTTTAATAATAACTTTGAAAAATAGTAATAACTTTGTGATTATACATTGGCAGACTAAATTTGCAAGAAAAGCATTTATCAATAGTTTCCAAAGCTGTATCATTTTAGTTGAGACTGTGTTGTATGATTTTCACTTCAAATTGATATCAATTGCCTTAGACTACATTTTGCTTCACAGGCTAGATTCAGGCGGCATAGAATGGCTGCAGGCACAAGAAACTCACATTGCAACACATATTATAATTGAGCATGTTGGAATGTTCGGCTGAAAATGTACCTCCCATTATAATTAAAGGAATGTCAGCGACAACCCACCTCTCAATGCAGGGACTGAGGGAGTGGTTGTGACATGGTGATCATGTTTTTTTTTTCTTTTCTTGTTTAGTTGAAAATATTGCTTGTGTACAATAATTGTTTATTCATGATACTAATGTGTGTGCGAGAGAGACTGAGGGTTTGTACAACATGTGTTAGTATATTCTTATTATGTGTGGCTGCAAGCGTGACTTAGCATATCTGTTTAGTTGGCTTTTGTACATGTTTACCTGGAAACAATATGAGAATAATGGTGGTAACGATACTTGATATTTGTCTGTCTGTTCATTTGTTTTTATGAGTGCGTTGTGGTGTGGTAATTGTGCAACAGTATGTCTGCTGAAAGAAAAGAAAAAAACAAAAAACAAAGACAGAAACTGTTTGTTGTCTGCAGATAAAGGGATGTACACCACTTTGAAAATGACTAAAGACTATTGTGTGTTTGTTGTGTGATATAAATTTAAAAACAATAACATCATGTTTCTTTTTCTGAACCCATTACAAAAAGTGGAAGTGATTCAGATTCTGTATTCAGAATTACACAATTTCAAAATCTGACAGCATAATTTACATGATATGACATTGTGTCACTGCTGGCACATGAACTTGTTTTGTTGTTGGTCAAATATACATTTATTAAAATTAACTTGTGGAGTCATACTAGTACATACAAAGTAAATGAACACAAACTTGTACAAAACAAACAGCTCAGCTGAAGAAACCATTTTAACATAATTTTCTAGTCAACCAAAATAACATTCTCATTTTCAAGACAAAATGTTTCTGTAATATTTTTCTTGCACTCAAAAAGTAATGTGTGCAAAAACCCATGGAAACAATCAAACAGCTGTTACAACCATACAGAGAGGCAATTAAAAATTTGAAAACTAAAAGTCAAACATGTCCAAGTCCTCAGGACATTTTGGTGCTTGAGGAAGAGACAGACGAAAAATATCCCTCCATGTTGTGTGTCGGTATTCAAGAGCAATTACCCCATCTACTGCAAGCGCGCTGGAATGTATCCTGTATAAACATTGTTGGGACTGGGGTAAGTATCCCGAATGGCCCACACACAACATGAAGGGATAGCCCTCCTGTTACCAGCCCCCAAACGACCATGCTGCCAGAAAACAAACTGGCGATAGGCAGCATGGCGATTGGAGGCGGCTTCGCCTCCCTCTTCCGCAAACACCAAAATGTCCACCCGCTGCCTCCTGCTCAGGTGTAGCACGAACGGATGTAAAATGATGTTCATCTCCTGCAAAAGAAAAAAGAAATAATAATTGTAATCATCAAAGTAACAACACATCACATTGACCCGGGTTCGAATCCCTGTTGGGCCTTGAGTGGGGCGCCTGGTAAAGTGCGACCTTTGCCGCGCTTTTAGTTTCCTACACAGCAAAGATAAAGCGCGTTGTAAATATCCAAATTTCATTTTTTTTCAAATACAAAAATAAGAAATACAAAAATAAATAAATAATAATAATTGGACTCCAAGGACTACATACCAATGTGAACTTCAAGGGAAGAGGAAAGTCGTTCACTAAAAGAAATTTGCTATTACAGTTTAGATTTTTGTCTAACAGAGAGAACCCAAGGGGGAAAAAAACCCTCTTCATTATAAGTGGAAAATCACAATAATAGAGTCCACTATAGTATGAGTACTAGCAGGTTCCACTGTATATCATTACATACAACTATATTACCCTGCACAAGTACACAATCTGACCATGACTGTGTTTATCTTTTTTTTCATGTAAATATTTTTTTAATAAATACTTTTTTATATAAAAAATGGGCATACGTACAGGCATTCTTGATATGCACTGAGTGCGGCGCTGGCAGCAGATCCGTTCTGCAGGTGTGGGCATGTGCCGACAATGTCGGCACACACACCAGTCCGGCCAGGCTGCATGGTCTGGTGATGGTGCAGGTGTTGGCACAGACGACTGATCGGCTGTTTTCAACAGAAAGCATTTTTATTTCTTAATTTATGATACATATTTTATGATTACCAATGTCAAAGTAAAAAAAATCAATAATGCACCATGGATGTAAATATATTTTTTTTGTTTTGTTTTTTGTATACAACAACAACAAAACCATTGAAAAAATACTTTCAGCAGAATGCAGAAACAAAATACTACATAGAGAGCTCACACAAAATACCACAATAATGACAAGAGCAAACTTATATCAGAACACCATAAAGCAGAAGTTACTTACCAAGCATGTCAAAAACAAGACCTGGTTGTGCAACAGCCAGGTCGAGGGCCAGTTGTCGCAGTTGTGCAATATCCAGCTGTTGGATCTGAGTCTGTAATAATGTAAAGACAACAAACATGTTTTAAAATGAAACATGTGTGCTGTTATCATTATCTGTGTATACATGCGAAAGACTTTGCTATTCATATCTCCTCATAATAATGTCAAATTAATTAAAAACACACCTGCAAGTTATTCCTGTGCTGCTGCGCAGTGGGGATGCCGGCCACATCCCACCTCCCTCGACCACCTCTCCCCCTGCCACTTGAAGAGCCCCGCTGCTGTGCTGTCGCCCCTCGTCCTCCTCTCCTCCTTCCTCTCCCCCTGTCTCCTCCTCTTTCGTTACTTGTGGAACATGTCTGAAAACAGCATTAATAAAACATTTGTGTCTTCAACATGAAGAACTAATTTACATCTAATGGTAACTTCTCCAATTCTCTCATCTATGTGTGCCAAACTAGCACATTTTCTCCTCAAACTATAGCGAAACCTGTGGTATCCAACAACGAAGGGGCCCAGACAAAAAGAGTTGGATACCACAGGTAGTTGGATACCACAGGTCAGATTCAGACTAAGTAATACGTATTTGGGTAATTCCCCAGTTGTATATCACAGGGTATTTGGATAAGACCAGTATGGATACCACAGATTTCACTGTAATGTACACATGAAAACACACCTGATCTTGTTCTTGAGGCTGACCACCTCCTCTTCCCCCTCCCCTTCCTCTCCTCCTCCCTCTCCCTCTGTGGGGTGCAGGCGAGTCTGTTTCATGATCACTCCGGCTTGTCTGAAATCAACAATAATAAAATAGTTGTATCTTCAGCATGTAGAACTAATTTTCATATAATTAATTGTAAGCTCTTCAGTCTCATCTATTAGAGCCAAAATAGCAAATGTTCTCAAACTAATGGACATGAAAACACACCTGATCTTGTTCTTGAGGCTGACCACCTCCTCTTCCCCCTCCCCTTCCTCTCCTCCTTCCTCTCCCTCTGTGGGGTGCAGGCGAGTCTGTTTCATGATCACTCCGGCTTGTCTGAAATCAACAATAATAAAATAGTTGTATCTTCAGCATGTAGAACTAATTTTCATATAATTAATTGTAAGCTCTTCAGTCTCATCTATTAGAGCCAAAATAGCAAATGTTCTCAAAGTAATGGACATGAAAACACACCTGATCTTGTTCTTGAGGCTGACCCTCCTCCTCTTCCCCTCCCCTTCCTCTCCTCCTTCCTCTCCCTCTGTGGGGTGCAGGTGAGTCTGTTTCATGATCACTCCGGCTTGTCTGAAATCAACAATAATAAATTAGTTGTATCTTCAGCATGTAGAAATACATCTGGTAAGCTCTCCACTCTTTTTGTCATCTGTGAGTGCCAAACCAGTTTTTACTAGCAAATTTTCTCATCAAACTAATGTATATGAGAACACACCTGGGGGTATGGGTGGGGTTATGAGAGAAATACTTAGGTTAGGACTGCTAGACAGTCAAAGTCTTCTTCTGTCACATTCTTTGCACATGATTCTAGAGGGAGCAAAGAGGGAAGGAGGGCATCATCCATCAAACAAGTGATGACCAAGGAATAATAGAAAATTAAAAACCAACCGAGTACTTTATGCTGTTTACATGTTCTGAGCAAAAGTCCACAAGTACATTGAATGATTGATGTAGTGCTACAGGGATTACGACAGATCTAGAAGCAACCCATCGAAAGCAAAAAGAAGCTAAGAGGCATACAGCCTATGCTCCAAAGTTCATGAAGGCTGTTACCCTTTATAATTATCAAGATCTACGAGTATGCTTACTCTTACCGTCAAACTCAGAAAATGCGAGTGGGGCGGTTTTTGCGGTAGTGACATGAATGACTCTCACTCTGTCACTCTCATGTCGACAGATTGCTTCCAGTTCTTCTTCTTCTTGATAATGTAGAACACTTTTGGATCCCAAATCTAAATAGACTTAAGTTAGGGGCGAAAAGTTATTGCACGGCCTTTGAAACTTACCGATGGCGACGACATAGTGATGTTGTACTTGTCAATTGATAGCGGCAGTAGTGGCGGAAGTAGGGAGTTCCCTTGACTTCCGGTGACGATTACGCCAAAGGCCTTGTTGAATAATGTTTAGGCCTACGAATTCTTTTTCTCGAAAATATCGTACCAACAATTTTTTTCTGTGTTCGAATACTGTAGCCAATCCTCCTTCTATCAACTTTAAAGGACGTTTATGAGATTATTTGTACAAGTGACCAAAATGAATTAATTATTGAGCTACAGCCACATGTGTTACTTTAA
>NC_090260.1:21251560-21268203 GCF_037325665.1 Littorina saxatilis | reverse complement strand
GTGTGGGGGGGGGGAGGATGGAGTGTGTGTGCAGCTCAAATATTGTATGTGAAGCGAAAAGGCGAAGATGATTTACTGACATTGAACAGATAAACTTCTTTTTCAGGTTACGCGTTGAAAAGCCTTTGGAACAGAAGTAATGTATGTCCCGGCTTCAAAACCCTAATGCAAGTTTAGGAGAGGACAATATCACTGTGACGACATCAGCGTGAACTCAATTGTTCCACACACTGATTGTCACGTTTCAATAGATCACAGAAGGTGATTATGAACGGTTAGTTACTGCTAACTAACTAACCACACCACGATCCACTCTCGCAGTCATACAAATAGATAGAATCAACAAAAGTATAAGTTTCAGACGCCTGTTTATATACTATCTCGCCACCTCCCTCGAGACTTCACTCCAAAAGATGTTTTTACGTTCAAAACGTAAGAATAGGTCACTGACAAAAATGCCAGTTAAAGTTCAGAAAATGATAATAACACGCTGATCCCGTGTATAGACAGGAAATATAACTGGTCTGCCTAAAAGCGCGAGTTATGCAGGTGTCACACACCCCACGTTGTCACCACTCAAATGAAATCATAAATATAAAAGATGACTAGGTGGTATACAGGGTGCAATGAACATGGTGCACTTAGCTTTCTGCCACTGAGTGGGCGACCCGTAAATAGTCTATCTCCACAACTGCTCCGTTGAATGAAGTGCCGACTGGCGTGGAAACGAAGCAGGGATTAGTGGAGATATCAGGCGCCTCACTCAGCTGCTGAAGACAACGGGTGGTCGTGTAGGTGACGTCACTGCCTGCCGGAAGACCCCTGCAGACGGTGACGGCCTCACCGGTTATCCCAGCAGCAGCAACAGCATACAGCACCGCGACACCAGGTTACAGCATACAGCAGATGTTCCGGTTACAGCATACAGCTCCGCGAAGATAAGTCGGTGGCGATAAGTACCGCTGAATCCCGCGTAGATACGTCGATATACGATGAGTATATCGGATGAGTAGGAAAAAGGCTGCAACAAAAAGCATCGGTGCACTAAACATTCCACGCAACCCTTCACCCTCCACCTTCAAACATGTCACCTTTACATATTTCATCGAGCACGTGGCCTGCACAAACGAACTTTTAAAACAACAAATCAGCTATTTTTTTTCCCTTATCTCCATATCTGCAAAAACCATATACAGATTATTATTTTAGCGTCACAAAGAGCAAATTATGCGCTAACCTGGAAAGAACAACAGAGTATTTCATTCCACAAACACAGACTCGTCAACAGCGTTAAATAACGATTTATTACCTCAACAGCCTATGTAGGTAGCTCTCCTTTAAGCGAATCCGCTTCCTTTGATATAGCTTCCGCCCGTCGACGAATTTCTTGCCATACCCCTCTTGCGCTGAATTACTTTATGCGTTGGAAAATTCCCCCGCTCAGCCAAGAGTCACACCTGACAACCTTGTCGTCAAATAACATGTAGACGGCGAAAAGTGGTCCCTTCTTGACGTTCCCAAAAGCCCTACTGTACATGCAGAACGGCACGTTGTCATGAAATGGTGTATCACCAACGTGTTGTAAACCAACAAACTTCTGGAAACAAGAAACCTGCCCTTCTCTCTGGCCGCCAATGTTGAAGTGCCCAGTTTCATGTCCCCACAAAACAACCTTGAAAATATCACGTGACTCCGCGTGTCACATATTCAGTTCAGTCACCGTCAGTTTTGCCCTGACAGCAGAAATCACCCACGTGGAACCCCTGCAAAACGAAATCCCGGTGCTGCGCTATGCTCTGTCAGCGGTTTCATACCGTCACCCCGACTCAAGCACAGGCGCTTTTCGTTGCAATTCGAGAAAGGCACCCCACAGAGTGTTCCTTTCTCCGTCCATGTCACTAAATCGTGACACTGATTTCTTAAATACTTGTGAAATAACGGTTTCGTGGTTCATTTGACGTTTTTACATTTTAAAGCAATTCAGCCACAAAAGGGGATAATGGTTTCAGCTTGTAGGGCATATGGAGCTCAGTCAGTTTCTACACTAGTTCTGGATCTGCAGGCTGGTACAGAGTTACCTTTCTTTATGGTTTTTCAAAATTCCTTTGTTTTAACCTAATTTCTTGGTTAAAACTTGTCTAAATTTTCTAAATTCTTTCTTGATAAATATTAATTCCACACTTTGGCCTTAAATCAAAGTGTTTCCCTTCACAGATATCCCTTTGTGGTTGTCAGATGAGGGTAGTCTCCCATGCCAACAGAAGCTACCATTCAGTGCATGGTTTGTTTCTTATTCGGAAACCATGGGTTAGCAGCTCTCGCCATCTGTACCACCTGTCCACTGATGAGACCCAATAGTGTCGAAACACGTGTCTGGTCTCAGGTCTAGATTTCCTTGTGATACGTCCCCCACAAAGGGATTTTGCATTGTAAATCTCGGTCCCCCCTGAGGAGTGTCTGATGCTCCCAATAGGCTGTGAAGGGATACTTTCTTCTCTCTCTTTCGCTCTGCTAAGAGATTTTAACAAATCTCAGAAGAAAGTCTCTGCTGACTTTCAATTGTTTCTTTCACAACTTCTGATGTTTTTTAGTTCACTGATGTATATATAGTGATTGTACATGTACTTGTAAGTAAGTGAGCTTGCGTTTTAGTTCAGTGAACGGCCATTTACAGCACACTGATTTTTCCCAAGTGGCAGCTTTGTGCTCACAGAGTTCAACATTTGTTTACTGAATTCTTTGAGTACGTACATCCGTCCAATACAATATGTAATAAAGTTTATTTGACATATCAGTACTACTTTACATTCCTTCAGGTTAATTTGATGACGTGCTGTGCTTTATGTGATATATTGAGTTTACTTATGTACTTACAAATTGTATGTTCATCATTTTTTGAAAAATACAAAGTTTAGACAGCTAGGCTTTAAATTGAGTATACTTATGTACTTATGTTGAATGTGCATGCGCCAACCTATGACTTAGGGTTTGAATTCGATTTTTCTTTGTGTTTGCATAAAGTGCATCAAGCCTTTTTAAACGGCGTTAAGAAGGACACTTCCTGTTTTGTTTTTTTATAAGAGAAAGTTGTGTCAAGTAAGCCTTATTTTGCAACCAAGTGCAATAACTGTCGTATGGTAGAGCCAAAGGGGGATCATTCACAAATCAAACGTGGTTTTCAGATAGAGCACCCATAACCTTCACATTGATATGTAATATGCTGTGATTTTTGTATGTTATTTTTTTTCCTTCTTTTTAGTCAGGTTTTGACTAAATGTTTTAACATAGAGGGGGAATCGAGACGAGGGTCGTGGTGTATGTGTGTGTGTGTGTGTGTGTGTGTGTGTGTGTGTGTGTGTGTGTGTGTGTGTGTGTGTGTGTGTGTGTGTGTGTAGAGCGATTCAGAGTAAACTACTGGACCGATCTTTATGAAATTTGACATGAGAGTTCCTGGGTATGATATCCACAGACTGTGTTTTCATTTTTTTGGATAAATGTCTTTGATGACGTCATATCCGGCTTTCTGTTGAGGCGGCACTGTCACACCCTCATTTTTCGATAAAATTGATTGAAATTTTGGCCAAGCAATCTTCGACGAAGGCCAAACTTTGGTATTGCATTTCAGCTTGGAGGATTAAAAATTAATTAATGACTTTAGTCATTGCAAATCTGAAAATTGTAATTAAAATTAATTTTTATCAAACGATCCAAATTTACGTTCATCTTATTTTTCGTCATTTTCTGATTCCAAAAACATATAAATATGTTATATTTGGATTAAAAACAAGCTCTGAAATAAAAATATAAAAATCATGATTAAAAGAAAATTTCCGAAATCGATTTAAAAACAATTTCATCTTATTCCTTGTCGGTTCCTGATTCCAAAAACATATAGATATGATATGTTTGAATTAAAAACACGTTCACAAAGTTAAAACGAAGAAGTACAGAAAAGCGTGCTAAACAGGCTCGTCAATTTTACTCCCTTTTGCACTAGCGGCGGACTATGGTCATTGTAAAAAAATGCAGTGCGCTCAGTTTCATTCTGTGAGTTCCACAGCTTGACTAAATGTAGTAATTTCGCTTTTTTCAACACAATATAGTTCATATACTTAATGAAAACTGTTTCTTGTTCAGTGTACTGAAGAATATTTGAACATCCTGTATATCTACATTTTAAGAAATATATTGTGCGAATCACCCAAGGCGTTGTTGTAACTTTGATATATAATTGTGAATATAGATTCTATAGTTTCCACTGAGAAGTCCTCTCCATAGAGAGACATGGTGCGTGGTAGAACTTAGAACTGCCGTTTTGAAAATAACTTTTCCTGCTTCGAAGAGATTTTTGTCTGTGATTTTTAACCTGTAATAATACTTGATTGTCTCACACAAACTCTTTTGAACTAAACGTCCATATTCTGTCTGGATTAGAACGGTTGCAAGCCAGGCAATTACACATTACACATTACACATTGCCTTGCTTGTATCTTCTCACCAAGCGGCTGTACCTTTTGCGAGCTAAGTCTTTTTTGTTTAATTAATATTTTATACATATGAGGCAAAGCGCTGTCGTATAAATTTAGACCGCGTACGTCCCTTTTGATCTCAATAATTATTATTTGTTTGTCTGTGCACTTAAAATACAGCTAGGTCAAAATAATTGTGACTGTAACGTATTGTTTTGTCAATAACAAAAAGAACTTACCTGTGCTCAAATTAGGTAATGATTCCACCCGGGGTTATTGAGTTAACGCTTGTGCCACTAAATGTACGATTTGTTTTCTTTTACGGCTTCGCCTATCCTGGATAACACTACACATACATATTGTAAAGTAACATTATTGTGATATATTGCTACTTTCCATCCATTTGTCTATGTCGTGCCTAGATCCTGAAAGTGCCTAAGTTCTTGAATTAGGTAGTCTCTTGCCTAATTCGTGAAATAGGCAACGGCTGTGCCTAACCTGTGAAATCAATGTTGAATTTTGCCTAATTTGTGAAATTTTATGATTTAGGCTGCCTATTGCATAAATTAGGCAGCCTAAGTCGTGAAATTAGGCAAAGTTTCGATTTAGGCACGACCGACTACTGTACAATTTAGGCAAAAATGTCTACAGAATAGGCAACATCCTTGCCTAATGTGTCAAATCAATTCTAAGGTCTAACTGTTTTACAATAGTCAGTCTGTTTGAACCCAAAATCATCCGCGTACGTGCGCGCCTCTCACTGCGTACGTTGCGGGTGACAACATATCAAGTTGTGAACACTACTAACTACTTGTGAACAGTACTAACTGTGATACAAGGGAGATAATAATCACACTGAAGCATTTCAGATAAACTTTCTCAGTCACTACTTCACACCAGCACCTGACTGTCAGTGCTAGCCAAATCCAGCCATGGAAACGAAAAGGTCACAATTTCGTATTCGTTTGAAGTACAGCTCTAGAAGAACTCGGTCTACAGAATTCAACTGAAAATGATGCAGAGGTAGAAGGTGCAGTTGGAGGTGGACGGTGCAGTTGGAGGGGCCGCCACTGTAGCTCTAGAAGATCATGCAAGCGACTTGACGCAGTGCAGACAAGATGCACGTGAAGGACAAGAAAAAAGCCGTGCTGAAATGCTGCGAACAACAAGAGCCAAGCTGGTTCCACTGCTGCAAAACGACGGCGTGCCGGTTCCAGTCAGCGAGTTTGATCGTGGGCGCCTTGATTGCAGAAACGTGCCTGGGGTGGTCCTGAAGGTTCACAACGACCTGTACCAAGTTGGCACCAAGCATGGCATCATAAACACTATGCTCTCCCGCAATCTAATTATCGAGGCCGATTTCCAAATTGTCACTGCTGACCAAGTGAAGGACACTGTCCTACCAATGAGAACCATCGACAGCTTCATTCAAGGCATGGAGGACAAGGGTTCAAAAAATGTTCTTGCAATGGGAAGTGCGATACAGCCAGATGCACTTGCAAGAAAGCAAAAAACCACTACCATAGTCACTGCCACCCAAACAATTTATCTTGCAAGAACAAGAGCAAGTAAGCTCAGAAAATCGAGTTGAACTGGAACGTCGTGGGTTTTCCTTTTTTGACCCCAGTCTAAACTGGGATAATGTTTACCTTTTGTAAACTTTAAATGTTTGTAAATGAGGTAGAGGGGTATTTTTGTTTTGCTTTTGTAAAATTTGTTTATTATAATTAGTCATGTAAATGGTACATATGATAGCAGTATGTTTAAATTTTAAGTTTCATTATTGTTACTGGCGTTCAAACAGACTGACTAATTTGTAAAACAGTTAGACCTTAGAATTGATTTGACACATTAGGCAAGGATTTTGCCTATTCTGTAGACATTGTTGCCTAAATTGTACAGCAGTCGTGCCTAAATCGAAACTTTGCCTAATTTCACAACTTAGGCTGCCTAATGTATGCAATAGGCAGCCTAAATCATAAAATTTCACAAATTAGGCAAATTTCAACATTGATTTCACAGGTTAGGCACAGCCGTTGCCTATTTCACGAATTAGGCAAGAGACTACCTAATTCAAGAACTTAGGCACTTTCAGGATCTAGGCACGACATCTACACACACTAATGTTTGAGTTATCATATGCTAGTCTTAAAATGTCAATGACGATCACATTTTAAATCAAAGTGTTTTAGAAAAAAATCATAGCCGGCCACTCACATATAATTTTATTTTTTTAAGTTAATAAGGCAACCTCCCCTTTTCTTTTCAAGGGAGGTCTGAATATTGGTTAAATGAACCTAAGCACAACATTTGAAATTAATATGACCCTGGATTTGAATACACTGTCAGGGCCAGGATTCGGTCACTCACTCTACCAAACGGGAGGCCAATAGGTCACATCCACTAGGCTACTGCGCCTGACGAGTGAGATGTTACGATCGTTTTAAACAACTGTGCATGTGTTTAAATGCGTATAATGTTGTGTTGTGGTTGTCCTTTTATGCCCCGCTCTTGTGATTTCTCATGTTTGAAAATCATAAAACAAGAATTGTATGTTATTGAAACGTTTAACTATTGACCAAACAAAACGTTACATGTAAATGCTGCTGCACATGCTTTTTCGCTTCGCTTTGTATGTATATGTATGTTTTTCATTGTAAAGCGCTTAGACAACATCAAGCGCTCTATAAATCTCCCATATTATTATTATTACATTTACAGAACGTCGACCCAAAGTTCATCAGAAACAAGAAAAAAATCCAATCTGCTTCTTTGTATACTGTTAAAGCGACGCCAGGTAAATTTTCTTAATTCAGGATGCATGGTTCTAAACACATCTACGAGATCGTACATATTCATACACTCCAAAATTGTTTCTCTACTTTTACAACGATAAACATTTTTGGGCTGGTTTGAGTCAATTCTTGGATCCAGTGCAACATTCCAATCTCCACCAATAACCATCAATTCATTATCCATGTACACAATCTTCTCGAACAAGCTTTGAAAAAATTCAGGGTGATCGCCTGCACTAGGCGCATATACATTCACAAGAGTCATGCGCTTGCCCATCATTTCAATATCCAGAATAATGAAACGACCCTTTTCGTCTCGAACAACATCATGAACACAAAATTCAAAATTGTTGCGAAACAACACTGCAACACCTTTACTTCCAGAGTCGCATCCTGCTACAAAACACTCAAAGCCCCACTGTGATCTTACAGTATTCTGCTGATCGTATTTCAAATGTGTCTCTTGCAACACAAATATGTTACCGTTTTGCTCTCTCAAAAAAGCAAATACATCCTTCCTCTTTTTAAAATCCACAAGGCCATTTGCATTGAAGGAAAAAACCTTCACTTCCTCTGAAGGTGACCCAGTGTTTTTAAGTAGACAGACAAACAAACACTTATGATACAAATAATGAACTTATCTCAAAATAAAATTTTATGTTGATCTTGCAATCGAGTTTTATCGACGATTTTTGAAATAAGTTCAATTTTAGTATTATCAGTGGCTGTCATAGTTTTACACATTCTGCTGCTGAACTTGAATATAGTTATACACTTATTATTCTTATAATTCTTAGAGCATGTGCCCTTTTTTCGTGCATGCTCCCTATTTCGTGTCACTTTTAATAGATGTTTGTGAGTTTTAGCTTGAAAATAAAACTTCAAGAAGGATCCGTTAATGTGTTAGTTCAATCTGTGTGCTTGTGTCTCAACTTGTGCGTATGCGTGTGTTGTCTGTTGGAAAGAAGGGAGGCGGAGCATACGTTAGTGTGTGTGTGTGTGTGTGTGTGTGTGTGTGTGTGTGTGTGTGTGTGTGTGTGTGTGTGTGTGTGTGTGTGTGTAACAGATAAACTGCGCCCTGCAACGAATTGTTGCCGCTGATGTTGTTATTTTTCTCCAGGGTCTTTGTGCAAGATGCATCACAGCAAAAGGAAGTGCACAAGGCCGATACTTTATGACGCTGATGGAAAGGGTTCAGCTTGCAGAGCGAGAACTAAACACACACACACACATACACACACATACACGCACGCACACACACGCAGGCTCACCACCCCCCCCCCCCAAACACTCACACATACACACAATCAGTAAAAACAAACAAACAAGATAAGTTAGCTACCCAAATGTTCGGTCAAAGACCTTCCTCAGGGGCGTAAAGTTTATGATTAAAATGTATCCAAGCATGCACACACACACGCACGCACGAATGCACGTAAATTATACTCAGAACGTACACAAATTATACTAAAACAGAAGCGGTTGTGTACGTATGTCTGTTGTTGTTGTATAACATGTATGTGTGTGTGTGTGTGTGTTTAAGTGTGTGTCTGTTTATGTGTGTGCGAGTGTGTATGTGTGTGTGTGTGTGTGTGCGTGCGTGAATGTGTGAGTATGCGTGCGTGCGTGTATCTGTGTCAAATAATTGCCAGTCTGTGTGTGTGTGTGTGTGTGTGTGTGTGTGTGTGTGTGTGTGTATGTGTGCACGTGTGTGTGTGTATGTGTGTGTCTAATATTTGCCAGTCTGTGTATGTGTGTGTATGTGTCTGCGTGCGTGTGTGTGTGTGTTTGTGTGTGTATGGTTGGCGTGTTTGTGTACGTGTGTGTGTGTGGTTGTTTGTTTGGGTGTGTATGTATGTGTGTGTGTATGTGTGCGTGTGTGTGTGTGTATGTGTGTGTGTGTGTGTGTGTGTGTGTACGTGAGCTTGTGCGTGCGTGCATGTTTCCTCCTTCACATGCACACAAGCTCATACACCCACACACACTCAGAGGAGCAAACATACACTTTCTTTGTCTATCTCTAACACACACACACACACACGCACACACACGTAATCAACTTTGCATAACAAACAAAACACACAACTCACCGACAAATATCTGTCAAACAAATATAATTATTATCATCAGCACACAAACACAGCTTGTATCGCAACGCAAATTCCTCCAGTCACATACACAATTTTCACAATTTTCACCCATCCAGTTACAAACTTATCGGTAGAGAAAACTAATGTGATCATGTTGGTGTTTTTTATATCCCAAGAACCACAATCATAACCAGAGACATGGATGTCTGTCTCTGTCATAACCAAAGACATGGATGTATGTCTCTGTCATAACCAGAGACATGGATGTCTGTCTCTGTCATAACCAAAGACATGGATGTATGTCTCTGTCATAACCAGAGACATGGATGTATGTCTCTGTCATAACCAGAGACATGGATGTATGTCTCTGTTATAACCAGAGACATGGATGTATGTCTCTGTCATAACCAAAGACATGGATGTATGTTTCTGTCATAACCAAAGACATGGATGTATGTTTCTGTCATAACCAAAGACATGGATGTCTGTCTCTGTCATAACCAAAGACATGGATGTTTGTCTCTGTCATAACCAAAGACATGGATGTATGTCTCTGTCATAACCAAAGACATGGATGTTTGTCTCTGTCATAACCAGAGACATGGATGTATGTCTCTGTCATAACCAGAGACATGGATGTATGTCTCTGTTATAACCAGAGACATGGATGTATGTCTCTGTCATAACCAAAGACATGGATGTATGTTTCTGTCATAACCAAAGACATGGATGTATGTTTCTGTCATAACCAAAGACATGGATGTATGTCTCTGTCATAACCAAAGACATGGATGTATGTCTCTGTCATAACCAAAGACATGGATGTATGTCTCTGTCATAACCAAAGACATGGATGTATGTTTCTGTCATAACCAGAGACATGGATGTCTGTCTCTGTCATAACCAAAGACATGGATGTATGTCTCTGTCATAACCAGAGACATGGATGTATGTCTCTGTCATAACCAGAGACATGGATGTATGTCTCTGTTATAACCAGAGACATGGATGTATGTCTCTGTCATAACCAAATAATGAAGCAGTCACACGTTATCATCAAGGGGAAATAAGTGCGCTGAATACATACAGCAACAGTACATGAGTTATCTGTCCAGGCTTTTTACATGGGATAAGACCATCCCACCACTTGGTCACATACTAAACATCAACATTCTGGGTCTTATCTGTGCAGTTGGATTCTATTTTTTAAGGATTTATGTCCAAGTGGACAATAGTGCCTTTTTGTGAATTCTTAAAAAAACATCTGCACAGGAATTCGCAGTCAATGTGTTGAGTGTTGGTATGTGTCTGAGTGGAGCGATGTTCTTAATCCCATGTAAAAGTCAGGGTAGATTTGAGGTGCTGAGCCGTACTGTTTGTACCGGAAGAACTAGTGTGTTGAGTGTTGGTATGTGTCTGAGTGGAGAGACGTTCTTAATCCCATGTAAAAGCCAGGGTAGATTTGAGGTGCTGAGCCGTACTGTTTGTACCGGAAGAACTAGTGTGCTTTTAAGAATGCTTTTAACATTAGAAGCATTGAATATGAACCAACGACTTTCATCCTCAAAAACTGCTTGTTGTTTTGGGGCATAACATGTATTCACAATTGCTGACTTTATTTAGAGTCACATTGGCATTGCTTTCTTCCCTTTTGATGTCATCTCACATAACAAATAAACAGGTTAAATTAAATTATAAAAAAAAAATTACAAATTAAAAAAAAAAAAAGGAATGGCCGGTATTTGCTTTTTTTTTTCTTTTTTTTTCCTGACGAGTGGACGTAAACTGATAGAACTATCAAGATAAGTTTTGTGTGAATATTTGTTTGTCTGTTCACTTAAGGTATTAGAACACACCTGACAGTACGCTGGAGTAGCCTCCCTTCCCGGATTTAGAACGCGTTTCGTGTCGTAACAGATTATCCACTTATTAGCCATATCCGTATGCAAAATAATGAAATAAACATTAGGAAATGTCAGAAGTTTACAACTATCGACATTCTCTATCAGTGCAATAAAAAACAATCGTTAGAACTTGCATTTACGACATGTCGTGCGTGAGAACGTGTCACTGTAAACAAGCACTTCTTGCCTGGCTGAAGAACCATACGAGTCAATCTAAAACAGACAAGTAATGGAAAGCAGTCTGCGGATAAACATAACAAACTGCTGATGAAAAAGTGTGTTCGTCCCTGCTCTGGATAAAAGACATTGGACTGATGACAACGTGGCAGCGTTCACGCGAACAGATTTTTTCAGATTATCGCTTCTACATTTTATTGCACGTACTTGGGGCAGATCAGAATTTCACACTGGAAGATGACAAATTGGTCTTGTGAGTTGAGAACCACATGTTCTTTGCCGACAGAAATCACGATGGGACAAGATGCAGATTGTGTTGAAGAGATGTTTGCAGATTATCGCATCTACATTTTATTGCTCAGATCAATGCACGAAGTTGGGGTAGATCTGAATTTCGCAATGCCGGAAGACGACAAATCGGTCTTTTGAGTTGAGAACCACATGTTCTTTGGCGGCAGAAATCACTATGGGACAAGATGAGGATTGTGTTGAGGAGGTTAATACTGACTGACTTTAGATGAAGAGTTCCTAGACCTGGTTTTTGTAGAGAGGCATCATGATGATATCCACTGTTTTTTTAACGTTCTTGGTGACAACGCGCCAGAATCGCATGAAGATCGAACTCTCGAAGAAAACAAGTTTATCGCTGAACATCGGAAATGTGAAAGTATTACTCTTCCTGTCTGATCAGTCTCCCCGTTAAATCTACAGGCTACATTATTTATCAGGTAACTTACCAAACCGGAGTGTGTGTGTGTGTGTGTGTGTGTGTGTGTGTGTGTGTGTGTGTCAGTGTCAGTGTGTGTGTGTGTGTGTGTGTGTGTGCCGGATTACCACCATTAACGCACCCTTTTGGACTTTTCTACGTAACCTTACTATGCCTGCTGTGACATTCACGAGGATTATTGTGATTCTTGGACAATCGTGTGCCTGTGCTGGACTTGCAGGAAGACAAACGGCGTCGGAACGTATACGTGCTGCCAAGTGTGCACGCCCAGAGCGCAGTGTGAACCGAGAGTGAATGTGTCATTGTGTGGAAGTTTTGCTTGATTGATTTATTCATGATTTAATTTGCCTTTTGGTTCAATAGAAAAATCTGTGTACGTTATACTTTGTATTTTGTGGTGTGATTCGCCCGAGTGCGAGACCCCCATCCCCGAACGCCTCTGTGGGTAGAATTGTATAATTGTGTGAGTAACGTGAGTGTGTAGATGAGAATGTGTAGATGAGAATGTGAAAGTTGCTTTGGACCCAGACACACACAGCAGACTTCAACGCAACAGCTAAGTTTCAGCCTGACAAAGAAATTCGAGTGACACAGCTAACTAAATGACACAAAGACTGAAAGAGACAAGACTCGCTATAGATTAATTTATAAAAAAAAAAGTAAAAAATGTGACAAAGAATATAAAATGATTGTTTTACCTGGTCTGGAATCTTCAGTAGTAATTGCATTAAAAAAAAGTCTGATATATATATATATATATATCAATTATCATGTTAACTTTTTCTTAAAATGGGTGCGCTAAATCCTAGTCTGTTTGTTTTTAATGGACTAAGCAATCCTTGGACTGACAGAAAATATGTATTTTAAAAATGTCCAGTTGCAAATTACTTATTTTTCTAATTGGAAGAGAATATACACTCTTTTGTGTTCAAATGGGTAGGGGGCGGGGGTAGTAAAAGGATCACAGTTCAAGATTGTGCGCGACAAGAGGTGTGTTTCTTTTAACTGTGATAAAGAGCGACAACTCAACTTGGTATCTAACACTATTTCTGAACACTGTAACCACTGTAACCACTTTAGCACTTTTAATTTATTTTTTCTGTCTTCCAAACTTCTTCTTCTTCTCCTCCTCTTCTTCTTCGTTCATGGGCTTAGACTCCCACGTTCACTCATGTTTTTAGCACGAGTGGATTTTTACGTGTATGACCGTTTTTACCCTGCCATTTAGGCAGCCATACGCCGCTTTCGGAGGAATTCCAAACTTCTAATTCAGCTTCAAAAAAAGAAAAAAAAGTTGTTTTTTTAATTCAACAGTTAAATCACTATGTTGGATATTCTATTTTGCTTCCCTATTTATCTTAAGTTTTTGATCATCTGATTACCTTGCTTTCCTATTTGTAAGATAATATGCACTCTTTTCTGAAAAATAGGTAGGGGGTGGGGGTAGTAAAAGCATCAAAGTTCAAGATTTTGCGCGACAAGAGGTGTGTTTCTTTTAACTGTGATGAAGAGGGATAACTGAACTTGGTATCTAACACTATTTCTGAACAGTGTAACCACATTAGCACTTTTAATTTTTTTTCTGTCTTCCAAGCTTTAAATTCAGCTAATAAAATGAGTAAAAAAGTGTTTTTTTTCTGAATTCAACAGTTAAATTACTATGTTGGATGTTCTATTTTGCTTCCCTATTTCTGTTCTGAAGTTTTTGATCATCTGACTACCTTGCTTTTCTATTTGGAAGACAATATATGCACTCTTTTCTGAAATATGGGTAGGGGGTGGGGGAAGTAAAAGCATCACAGTTCAAGATTTTGCGCGACAAGAGGTGTGTTTCTTTTAACTGTGATGAAGAGGGATAACTAAACTTGGTATCTAACACTATTTCTGAACACTGTAACCACTTTAGCACTGTTAATTTATTTTTTTCTGTCATCCAAGTTTTGAATTCAGCTTACAAAATGAGTAAACAAGTGTGTTTTTTCTGAATTCAACAGTTAAATAACTCTGTTGGGTGTTCTTTTTTGCTTCCCTATTTCTGTTCTGAAGTTTTTGATCATCTGATTACCTTGCCTTTCTATTTGGAAGATAATATGCACTCTTTTCTGAAGAATGGGTAGGGGGTAGGGGTAGTAAAAGCATCACAGTTCAAGATTTTGCGCGACAAGAGGTGCGTTTCTTTTAACTGTGATGAAGAGGGATAACTCAACTTGGTATCTAACACTATTTCTGAACACTGTAACCACTTTAACACTTTAACACTTTTAATTTATTTTTTTCTGTCATCCAAGCTTTAAATTCAGCTTATAAAATGAGTAAACAAGTGTTTTTTTTCTGAATTCAACAGCTAAATCACTCTGTTGGGTGTTCTTTTTTGCTTCCCTATTTCTGTTCTGAAGTTTTTGATCATCTGATTACCTTGCCTTTCTATTTGGAAGATAATATGCACTCTTTTCTGAAGAATGGGTAGGGGGTAGGGGTAGTAAAAGCATCACAGTTCAAGATTTTGCGCGACAAGAGGTGCGTTTCTTTTAACTGTGATGAAGAGGGATAACTTAACTTGGTATCTAACACTATTTCTGAACACTGTAACCAGTTTTGCACTTTTAATTTATTTATTTCTGTCTTCCAAGCTTTAAATTCAGCTAATAAAATGAGTAAACAAGTGGGTTTTTTCTGAATTCAACAGCTAAATCACTCTGTTGGGTGTTCTTTTTTGCTTCCCTATTTTTGTTCTGAAGTTTTGATCATCTGACTACCTTGCTTGTCTATTTGGAAGATAATATGCACTCTTTTCTGAAAAATGAGTAGGGGGTGGGGGTAGTAAAAGCATCACAGTTCAAGATTTTCCGCGACAAGAGGTGTATTTCTTTTAACTGTGATGAAGAGGAATAACTAAACTTGGTATCTAACACTATTTCTGAACACTGTAACCAGTTTTGCACTTTTAATTTATTTATTTCTGTCTTCCAAGCTTTAAATTCAGCTAATAAAATGAGTAAAAAAGTGGTTTTTTTCTGAATTCACCAGTTAAATCACTATGTTGCATGTTCTATTTTGCTTCCCTATTTTTGTTCTGAAGTTTTGATCATCTGACTACCTTGCTTGTCTATTTGGAAGATAATATGCACTCTTTTCTGAAAAATGAGTAGGGGGTGGGGGTAGTAAAAGCATCACAGTTCAAAATTTTGCGCGACAAGAGGTGTATTTCTCTTAAAATTTGTGAAGAGGGATAACTCAACTTGTTATTTAACACTATTTCTGAACACTGTAACCACTTTAACACTTTTAATTTATGTTTGACTGTGTTCCATGCTTCAAATTGGGCTTCAAAAATGGATACATAAGGGGTTTTTTCCAAATTCACCTGTAAAATCACTATGTTTGATGTTCTATTTTGCTTCCCTATTTCTCTTCTTCAGTTTCTGATCATCCGATTGTTTTTTTTTGTTAACATATTCACAATACAATATCACAATTTCTTCAGTAGGGTTTGCGTGAAAAAATCTCATACCTATGCTCAAACTTCAGTCGCTATCTCAAAATTTTGCGCGACAAGCTCTATTCATTTTGTTTTTTCCTGATAAACAAAACACTGAACTAACATAAAAACAAACCTTTAAAACTGCCTAACCACTTTGAAATATGGCCTCAGGTGTGAACTCCAGCCTTAAAAGACCATTGGGTCGAAATATCTGTGATTATTGTTTTGTCAATAACAAACGTTCCAACAACCTACCTTTCTTGTTTTTTTATTCTGAATTTTAGAACATTGGCAGTCTCTTTGTTTTTGGATTTATTTTCTTTTTAGTACAAATAATAGTTGGCAATATCTCAAGATTTTGTTGTTGTTGTTTGCTTTACTTCACTAACATTCCATCATTTTGGCTTTTTTTCAATCACCTTCAGCAAGACAGTACTTTTGTTGCTGAAATATTCATACGCTTCACATGTGTTCTGTATGCAACCGCAGTGGTATATATCTACCACACAGGCAGTCACATTCTGTCTTCGGGAATGCTTCGTGTTTACCATGTGTAAGAATTTACTTGAATTTATTGCAGAGGAGGACTGTACTGACTTAAATTTGTCATCCGTAATTTCTGGACAACATATTTGTTTGAAGAGTAAACTACCCCTAACAATCAAAAACAAAAACTGTGTGTGCAAAACACTAACATTTTCACTCAGTTATTTTTCCTTTTCGAGAAAATAAAAACTTCACAAAGTAAACAATAAATTTGGTATACTTATATCAAGTAAATGTGAAAAGAATCTAACAATAAAAGAAAGGTAAAGTAATGGCATTTCCATAGTACACTAAATGTTTTTTAAATAAATAAAACAATGTCTGCATATGTACAGAGGGATATACATCTGAAACAAAAACAAAACTAACTTTGAAAAAATATACAAGATTATTACTGGTAGTCTCCTCAAATTATTGGATTCATGAACAGAATTAGTCAGTGCAACCTGAAAAT
>NC_090260.1:21219060-21246560 GCF_037325665.1 Littorina saxatilis | reverse complement strand
TGCTTTAGTGATAACGATACAACATTTCCTTCAAGTTTGAGCAATCGTTTGGTCTGTACATTTTATCAAAGTGTGTACGTATCGAAATTTAATTTCACAAAGTCGTTGAAACCACAAGACATGGCATTCAGATGCTCCCAAAAGTTCAGTAATGCGTGTAACCGCCCTGGCTGTTCTGGCACTCGACGCAGCGAGTCCTCATAGAGTTCACCAGGGTGGTGAAGATCCTCTGTGGAAGCGCCTGCCACTCAGCCTGCAGCATCTGGTAGAGGTGCTGGACAACCCTGGGAGGGGGGAGGTTGCTCCTCACTTTGCGATCCAACTCATCCCAGAGGTTCTCAATCGGGTTGAGATCGGGACTGCATGCTGGCCACTCCATTCTGTTGACTCCAGACTGCTGCAGGAAGTCGTTGACCACCCTTGCCCTGTGGGGGCGAGCGTTGTCATCCTGGTGGACAGCCTGCGGTCCCATCTGCTGCAGTGTAGGCACAGCCAGCGGTCGAAGGATCTCATCCCGGTATCGGAGGCCAGTCAGGTTACCCTGTACATGAAACAAGGGTGTTCTGTGGTGAAGGCTGAAGGCCCCCCAGACCATTACAGAACCTCCACCAAAGGCCACCTTTTTTTGGACAGTGGTGTCAATGTAGCGTTCCCCTTGGCGCCTCCAGACCCTCAGTCGGTCGTCGTTGTGGTTCAGGGTGAAGCGTGATTCATCACTGAACAGGACCTGGGACCATTGCTGACGTGTCCACCTCACGTGACGTCTTCAGAAGACGCGGCGTGATGCTCTATGGGCTGGAGTTAAGCGTGACCGTACAGCTGGGCGACGAAAACGGAGGTTAAACCCATGAAGGCGATTCCGTATGGTCTGCTGGCTGATGTTGATGTTAGTAGCCACCCTCCGCTGCCTTCGAATAATGCTGGAAGAGACTGTTTTTGTTTGCAAGGCTAGTCGTTCAATGAGACGATCTTCACGTGGAGTTGTCTTCTTTGGTCGCCCAGGTCTGCGTCTTTCCTGGACCCTCCCAGTGGCTGTGAAACGTTGAATCAGTCTGACAATGACCGAGATGGACACGTGAAGTCGCCTGGCCACTTCTCATTTTGGGACACCATCTTGGAACCATGCAACAGCTCGTCCCCTCTCAAACTCGTTCAATTTTCGTCGTGGAGGCATTGTCAGATAATGCCTTATACTGGTGGTATGTCTTCTCAAAAAGCCAAGCAAGTGACAGCATCTCACACATAAACAGCAGTGCTTGCTCATGCATAATGGTTTTTCCATGTGGCTTGTGCAATGTGTTCGGGATGAACGGTCCAAAACAAGGTCCTTTTTCGCAAGTTTCCGCTTTTTCTTTTGCTACCAAGCTCAGTAGTAGAAAATCCCGTGCAATTTTCCCACTAACACAACATCGCCCACTTACAGCTGAACAAGAATTCATAACACTTTGGTTTGACTGAGAAATAAATAACAGTAGCGAACTGATTTTATTGAGCACCTGTTTTCTCATAGTGATCCTTAACTTTTTGTGAGTAGTGTACTTCATTGATTAAATATAATATATATGCATGTTTATAAATAGGAATCTTTCTTGTGTCAAATTGTGTGAATTGAGACTGAGTGAGATAGTGAATGTTGGTACATTACAGGGCCGGACTAAGCAAAGAGGAGTGGGGGGGGGCGGGGGGGTTGCCAGTGGTGGTCCAGGGGGATGTTGCTCTGCCCCTTGTGGGGCCTTGGCCTGGGCATGCTTCACCATCAACCTACATCACTTCGGCACACACAACGATAATACTGACCACTTTCTTCCTGTTGCATTCGCACCACATTTTGCGCGGTGCTCGAACAAGCAAAACAGGCGAACAAGGCAAATACAATCATCAGGACCTTAAGCTGAAGGGTAGGTCATATTCTGAGATAGGAAAATGGTCGCTCCTTGCATGAAACGGCATAAAATAAACAATAATACATTTGTTTTAAATAAGTGTGGTACATGTTTAGGGGGGGAGGGGGGGTTGCGCAACCCCCATAACCCCCCCCCCCCCCCCCTGGTAGCCCTAGTCCGGCCCTGCATTAATTGTCACTGTATGGTGTGTGTGTGTGTCACTGTGACCAAAGATACATATGCTCTATTTGAGTTCATACAACTTCCAATTCCATTCAAACGTTAACAAAGTGTTGCTTTCTTTCTTTCTTTCTTTATTTGGTGTTTAACGTCGTTTTCAACCATTCAAGGTTATAACAAAGTGTTGCTGGTATGCGACTGAACATGTTCTATTAGGAAAGCAAAGCAAATTCCAGTGTACATAGTGGTCAACATAAAAACAATCAGACGCATCGATGCAAGACATTTATCAAGTGGCTGACAATTGATTTTGAAATGAAAACTGTTTGCAAAATATCTCGCTGTCAAAATTATATCTTGAACAAGTACACAAAGGAATTAGGTTTGAACCATAGCAAAATGAATATGTTTCAAATTTTCATGTTGCAGACTTAAATTTACATGGACTCATGAAAATACAGAACAGGCACTGAACAAGCCATGTGATACAATACTGAACCAAATACTGAAATAGGAAGAGAAGTACATTTTAACGACAGCAGATTTTAACACCAAAAATCGACACCTAAGACAACAATCAAGAAGTTCAAATTCAATGTACATGCACTTGATCAGATAGGATAGTTTGTACTGCATGAAGAAAGATCAAACACAACACACTACAGAGATCCTTCCTGATTGTTCTCAACATTGTATATTTTCAGCTTTTTCCTCAAACTCCTTTCTTTCCATGTGCATTTCATTTTGTCCAACATTGTATGTTTTCAGCTTTTTCCTCAGTCTTTTCTTTTCATGTACATTTCATTTCGTCCATCATTGTCTTCAGTTTGTGGTGGAGTCTTATTTTAAAAAAAACAGAACATTTTGCAAAGTGTCTTCTTGAACAGCTTGTGAAAGATCAAATGAATACAAAGTGTCATAAAAACACACCGGAACAGCATCACTGTTCCTGCATGGTTCAATAAAGTCATCTGCTTTTGCCTGTGTGTTGATGCACAGGTTTTACAGAAAATATGTTCCATGGACATCAAATCACCAAAGGGAAGTAATCGCTCTTTATGCATTCGACATGTGTAATAGATTAAGCGAGAGTTGTACGGAACCTTTTCTCCTGGCACGAGAGGATGAAAGTCGCTTGTATATTTCAATGCTTGTTATTCTCTCAGGTGCCAGGAGAAAAGGTTTTGTACAACTCTCGCTTACTCTATTACACAGTCATGTCGTATGAATAAAGAGCAATTACTTCCCTTTGGTTATTTGATATCATCAACGCTTTGCCTCATTCTGTTTAAGATTTCTGCTTTGTGTTGCATGGACAGACACATCTGCAATACATTGGGATTGACAAAGGTCAGTTTGCCCTTGTTCAGCATGCTTGTCATGTCAGGGGTGGTTTCACTCTCTTCACTGTAGAATTCAGGTGCGCAAGTCAGGGCTTCCAAACACTGCAATTTCTCATCTCTGTACGCGCTCTTTTGGAGACACCAAACTCTCTGTTTTAGCTTTTTGGCAACACATACTCCAACATACTTTGCATTGTAGGCTACTCTTCATCCTCTTTGATTTCTAATGCACTTACTGGTTCCCTAGTTTTTCTTCATAGGCCTTTAAGACACCAACAGTATAAACATGTTCAAGGCAATCCAGGCTGAAACTGCAGGGGATACTGTCAACTCAGTAATGCCTGAATGCTGGGTTGAAAAAGCAGAGTAGTACCTGGCCCACGCCTTCTCCTTGGCAGCATTCCCAACCTTGCCTCAGGGAACTAGGCAGTCATGAAGAAGCAGAAGTTTCTCTTCCAGATCTGCACCTAAAACACAGAAAATAAAATATTATAATTAAAACAACACACAAATATAGCAGAAATCAACCCAAGAGTGAAACTGAAGATGTAGATGCATGCACACAATCAAAACCAACACACGACAACAACCCAAAACTACACTTTACATGAATGGATGTGAACATATTAAATGTTGTATTCCATTTGTCGTTATAGAACGTGTTGACAAACCACTTTCATGAATCCTTATCATGTCTTACAACTATGACATGTGCTATTAATGATCCTAAAAAACACATGAAATATTGTAGTGGCAGGCATGTACCTAAAATATTTGTAAACAGTAGCCTCTCTGTGCAACGAAGCAGTATTTTTGCTCGAAAACTATGAATGAAAGTGATCTTTCAGGTACTGGGACTTTGCAAGCTGATTTTTTTTTATACCGCCTTACGCAAAAACTTACTTTTCAATTACTGAATTGGTCGACAAGCCCTCTGTGCTCCGGTGAAAGGCAGTTGTCATTCTTGATAGATGCACAAGCGTTCTGCAATAAAGCATGCAATTTAGAAGTGACAATGAATTTAAAAACAACAGAAGACATCAAGCATATAGTATATATCAAAACAGAATTATGCTGGAGGGGAGAGAAAACAAATATATTGCACTAATCTTTTTGATGTGTTGATCTGACTTCAGTTCCTGCACCATTTTTAACTTCCATGCATGATGTACATTCAAATCAATCAATGGTTCAGTTATAATATATCACATCGGTTATTTCTTGAATATCTGTTGTTCCAGTTCTAAATTTTCAGTCTTTTACATAGATCTGTCAATATTTTTACTTACTTTTGGCAATTCTTGCAGTTTCTTTTGTGGTGATGCTGTCATCTTTTCAGCGATTGAGATGTCGGTACTTTCCCCCTGAAAAAACAACAACCATGGAATAGAAAGGGTATCTATAAATCTACAGCCGAATTTCTAACATTCAGAAATTGTTCTGCTGCAAATTTGTCGGTTCGCTGAGCTAAAATAGTGGCCGATGTGAGCGAGAATTCTGCAGAAAAACGATCTGCTGATCAGCTTGCGTGCACAGCTTCGGATTTACCAGTGTGTCAGATGCTCTCGCGTTTCAAGTGTTAAAAACAAAAATAATGACGTGCCGTCCACAATGAATCTTTATTGTTGATTCACATGACTCATTTCAATCATCAGCAATGATCTTTTTGTTTTGGTTTGTTTGCTTTTCACATACCTCAGCCACAAATTCCACCGCCCCTTCGAAATTCTCCTTCTTCTCCATGTGTTGAAAGACTGCACCGGAAGTAAAGTTACTGTCAAAACCTCTCGCAGCCGCAGACGGGAGTTCGAAACAGGGCCAGCGTTGGCGCGCGCGCAGAGTTGGCGATCCTGTCAAGGGATATCTATGCACACACACACACACACACTTCTTCACTGACAAGCGCATGACGTCATTTCTTGATGACACTAATTAGAAATGACGTCATTCAGCCTTTGTCTGTGTAGAAGAAGCGATGTGTTGAATGAATTTTCTCTCCGTGTTTTAAGAATATGAAAATGTCATTTGAGGTGTTGTTGTCGGTGTCGGTGATGATGGTGGCGGATGGCGGTGGTTGTCGTGGTAGAGGTGGCGTGATGATGATGCCGTCATAATTGTCAGAGAGCGGCAGGTTCACTGTCGTAAGAACAGGCGTGGCTACATTTCAGTTAATGGAGTCAATAAAATGTTGATTTCAGTTCAAGAGGTTGTTGTTGTTGATGTTGTTGTTGTCAGACATCGCTGGATGTTGCGGGATGTGTAGTTGAGACATGTGGTGGTGGTGGCGGTGACGAGATGTGGGTGTCACTCAGTGTCGCTGTCGCTGTCTATTTCCTAACCTTCTTCACCCAGATCACCTGGGCCGTGGACCGCGACATGGATCTCAGGCGGCCGGTAGCGTCAGCATCAATATCACCATACACACAGTCCAGGTAGACGACGACGTGTCTCTCCAAGCCCCATACTGTGTTCTCATTGGCCACCGTCACCGCCTCGTCTCGACCCCTACCTGCCGCTCTCTCTGTGGGACCTGATGTCATTTCAGCCAGTTGTTTAACAGCCGCTGTGTCGTTATGAGCCACCTTACGGGTGGGGACGCCGCGTGACTCGAGGCCCCGGATGAAGGGTGCTGGTGACAAGCGGTGATCATCCGTTGTGTCTGTGTCACACTTCATGAGACCCAGCACAAAGACGTCGCTGTAGGTGAGGCCGCCCTGCCCGTGGGGAGCGTTGTCTTGGCAACCTGAAACATCACACACACCGTCAACACCACATCGTCGTTGTGTAAGATACATCCACACCGACTGCAACAACGACAACAACAACGACGACGACAACGACGACGACGACACCACCGACACCACCAACAACAGCCACGACACAAACAACAACGACGACCTCTGTCTAACTTCCGCACCAACACCGGCTGCAGCAACACGTGAACAGAGACTACAACTACATCAGCAGCACCACAACCACCTGAAAATTGGAAAAACAATGTTATATTATTGAGTGTGAAACACCTCACCCTGGCAGACTTGTGACGTTATTTTGTAATTACGTCACAGTTAATGACGTAAATGTAAGTCAATGATCGTCAAAATGTTGTACAACAACCTGACTGACACTCTTGTAAGAGAGAGAGAGAGGTGTACAGACAGAGGAACAGACAGAGGAACAGACAGAGGAACAGACAGACAGACGGATAGACAGACAGACAGACGGACAGACAGACAGACGGACAGATAGACGGACAGACAGACAGACAGACAGACAGATAGACAGATAGACAGACAGACAGCGACGCAGGCAGGCAGGCAGACAGACAGACAGACAGACAGACAGATAGACAGACGGACAGATAGACTGACAGAGGTGTACTGACCGACACGAAGATCTCGCAGCATGTCTGCCACCAGCTCCCCGCACCGTGCACACCGCCATGTCAAGTCACCCTCATGTCCCTGTCTGTCACTGTAGTCATCACCATAGTGACCAACCGTCAGGACAGGTGGGCCGTCGCACGGTGCGGACACTGGCGGCCTGGTGTAGGCCGGGACCGTTCCTCTCTTCATATCGTAAGCCTGCTCCACCTCTCTCACCACAGCAGGTGGGCTTCTCAGGGGCTGTGTCAGGTAGCGGACGTAACGCTCCATGTCGGCAGGTACATCGAGCTTCACACCCGCTGCCCACATGGTGAACCTGACGTGTCGTTGTTTTAACGCCCGGTAGATCTCGGCGATGACGTCACTGTAACAGAATAGACAGGTGTGTCAGTGTTTATAGAAACAGAACAGACAGGTGTGTTATAGTTCTCACAAAACTCCGTTGTGCAGATCTCCGTGATGACGTCACAGCAACAGAACCGACAGGTGTGTCAGTGCGTGATTACACCTGAAATAACGAAACTGGTAAAAAGAAAAAAAGGCCAAAGAAAACAGAGTCAGGAGAAGAATCACAGTGAACCTGAAATGAAATGACGTAAGGATTAATAATGACGTTAACAGAATGACGTAATTTCGCTCCACTCTTCTTTACCCTGGCCAAGTTTTTCATGGCAGAGTAAGACACCGTGGAGCCTGATCAGACAGATGTATATTATCACTGATCAGTACACACCGCAGTGACAGTTGCTGAATGCACATTCTACTTCTGTAAATAAACATGCCATAGTCGATTATTCAAACTTGAAAATAAAGAGCCATTACTTCTACATAAATCTCCATACTGTTTTGACCAAAGCACACGCATTACCTGGTTATAGAACAGGTGTGTATGTTAATGTTATAACATTTGCAAATTATCAGACTTCCTTCCAACGAACACGACTACACCGGCCAACACAAGAGTGACAGGAGGCAGTGTTAGATTCAGTTTACATCGTCATTCTTACCACTCTGCCTCATCGGCCAGGATGTGCACGCGTCCGTGTGTCTGTGCGTGTTGACACAGCTCCTCCACCCCGGCCTGCACTTTCTTCTTGCCTTCCTCTGTCCAGACACTCCGCCAGTCCCGTACCCCCGCCATGTTGACGAGCTGCACACTGCCGGCTCCCTGTCCGGCAGTCTCTCTCACCTGATGACTTACCAGAAAAGCCGCAGCAGCGCCATCATTGCTCGTCTGAAGAACAAAGACGGTCCTGCAGCCCTTCCTCAGCAGAAAATTCCCCTTCAATATCAAAACTACGCTTTTTGAAGTGCCCGTCGGGCCGTGGAGGATTCTCACGCCGTCGTCGTCGTCGTCGTCTGGCGGCTCCTCCAAGACTTGAAACTGCTGCGGGAACAGGGCAATACATGACATGGGTCGGCCATGCTCCATTCCAACAGCGTGAACAAGATGGCCCTGGGTCCACAGCTGTAGTCTGGGCTCTCGGCTGAGGAATAGCTCAACCGTTGTCAGTGGTATGGAGAATCTGTCATCATATACACATTTACATATTATTATTAGGTATATCAAACACACACACACACACACACACACACACACACACACACACACACACACACACACACACACACACACATACGCACACGCAAGCATGCATATCAATCAAAGAAATAAACAAATTAAAGTAAGTAGCAATCATCACAAAGGCCACAAACAAACAGGGGTTGACAGGAAAGAGATCGAAACAGAGAGATTGTAAGTAAAACATGCACACACGCGAGAGAGAGACAGATAGAGATAGACAGAGGGAGACAGACAGAGACAGATAGAGAGAGACAGAGAGAGAGAGACAGACAGACAGACAGACAGACAGACAGACAGACAGATAGAGAGAGACAGATACAAGAGAGAGAGAGAGAGAGAGAGAGAGAGAGAGAGAGAGAGAGAGAGAGAGAGAAGATAAAGAAAGGTAGATTATGACGATGGCTAAGTAATCATAAACGTGCGTGCTAGCGCTGTACCAACATGATTCAGCTATCCAACAGTACCTGGCCACCAACTGTGTGTATGTAGCTGCATTCATGGCAGGGTCCCCGCCCTCATTCCGTTCCAAGCTTGCCCTCCACCACGCGTCGAGCCTTGTCTGGTCAGCCATTTCGTCCACACAAAGACACACCTGGCTGACATTCCGACCTGGCTCGACGCTGAGGCTTTCCTGCAACTCCTGTAACTGAGGTCAACACACACGGACTGTAAACAATGCGGGAAATGGCACAAGAAGGGATGGTTTAATACACGATGCACACAAAGACAGTGTTACATTACCTGGGTTGGAAATCTCTTCATTCCTGTTTACAAACCTAAAAAACAACTTATTCTGGACAAAAACAACAACGAGACACCATCTTTTCGGAAAGGAGTTGCCCGTTTGTGGCAACGCGCATTTTGTAAAGAACAGTGACTCGTTTCTGTGACAGAAAAAAATGACGTCTGCTATCCCACGTCACTGTTCTCACCCCATCCGGTTGGAGACCATACTTATGAACCCCGTCGCTCGGCAAGAGTTTGTTGGACCGCGTCGCCGGTGTAACACGAGAAAATTACTCCCACGAGATTTGTACTCCGGAGTAAAAATTTCGAACGAAAATGTTACTCCCTTTACGAAAAAAGTACTCCCCCATAACCCGAGAAAATTACTCCCACGACAAGAGTACTCTCCTGACAAATAAACTGAGCAAAAGAATTATTGCACCCATTTGTGTACCCCAACTAAAACATTCATTCACGTGTCATTTTATTCAAACTTTATATGCCATTAAAGGCCCTTCACTTGGCTACCTTGCACACTTTTCGGATTAAAGATTTCTGTATTCGGTATCACGTGATCGCCGCCGAAGTCAGGGTACCCCCAAAATCGACCTGACAAAAACCCTAGTCCCGTATTCTAAAATCTGTAAAAATTCAGGATTTGCTGATAAGAAACAATTCTGCATATCGATGGAAATGCCATTCCATTTCCATTCAAAAACAGTTTTATTTGTGCACCTAACGTGATTAGTCTTGATGCAATCTATTTTCAAATGAGGTAGGGGTTAACAGTTTTAAAGGCCCAAAAGAACAAGTTTTGCGGTCATTTTTAGGGGGTCCTCCACTGAAAGTTCAATATATTTTAAATGTCTCAATGAAAACGTTTCAAACTTGCAAGTAGAATGAAACGAAAATGGGATGGTGGCCAAATGGAACGGCGGCAAAAAGGGATTGCACCAAATTGGGATATCGCGCTAGTGGTATGTCACGATAGTAAAATGACGCTTGGCTTGTGATCCCATGAGTACGAACGTTCACTGCGAAATATAAACCAGGGAGTAAAAATCTCGTACGAGATATTTACTGGGAGTAAAAATTTGGGGAGTAAAAATTTCGTGCATGGAGTAATGTTTTCGTTCCTAGTAGAGTTCTATTTTCGTAAAAATCTCGCACGAAATTTTTACTCCGGAGTCAATTTTTTGTGGAGTAAAAATTGTGTTACACCGGGATACCCACGGTGAGTGTCTCTTCTCAATCTTCTTTCGTGGCAATCATAGACCCAATAACCCCTGTATTTCTTGTTGTGTGTCAATGCGATTGTTTGCCTTGAGTCATGAACAAAGAGTTTACTTCGTTTTAACACAGTTTATGTTGATGAACAATGTTTTCATTTCACTTCAAGTGTGCAGCCAGCAGAATTGTGACTTCTCAACGTGATTAAGGCTGGCGAATACACCTGAGACTAACTTGGAGTAGCCTAGCTCCCTTTCGGATCTAGAACGCTTTGTGTGTCAAAACAGGTTATCCACTCATTAGCCATATCCATGCAAAATAATGAAATAAACATTAGAAAATGGCAGAAGTTTACAAATATCGACATTTTCTATCAGTTCAATTAAAAACAATTGTTAGAACTTGCATTTACGACATGTCGTGCGTGAGGACGTGTCAGTCAAGCCGACACTGTAAACACGCACTGTCTTGTTGGCTGACAGAAGGACCCCTGCTTCAAGCTAAAACAGACGACAAGTAGTCTAATGGAAAGCAGTCTGCGAATGCATGTATAACAAACTGCTGAAAAGTGTGCTCATCCTTGCTCTGGATAAAGACAGCGAACTGATGATAACGCGGCAGCGATCATGCGAAGAGATGTTTTCAGATTATCGATTCTACATTTTATTGCTCAGATCAATGCACGTAGTTGTGGTAGATCTGAATTTCACACTGGAAGACGACAACTTAAGCGGTCTTCTAAGTTGAGAACCACGCGTTCTTTGCCGACAGAAATCACTCTGGGACAAGATGCAGATTGTGTTGAGGAGGTTAATGCTGACTTTAGATGCAGAGTTTCTGGCATTTGTAGAGAGGCCATTTTGATCGTGATAATATCCGTGTTTTTAACGTTCTTGGTGACACGCACCGTTATAGCATGAAGATCTACCTCTCCAAGAAAGCAGTGCTAGACAAGTGTATCGCTGAACATCGGAAATGTGGAAGTATTGCTCCCACAGGACCTGTCTGATCAGGCTTCCTGTTAGATCTACAGGCTACATGTTTAGGTAACTTACCAAACCGGAGTGTGTGTGTGTATGTGTGTGTTTGTGTGCCACGGTGTATGCATTTGTGAGCGCGCGCGCGCGTGTGTGTGTGTGTGTGTGTGTGTGTGTGTGTGTGTGTGTGTGTGTGTGTGTGAGAGAGAGAGAGAGAGAGAGAGAGAGAGAGAGAGAGAGAGAGAGAGAGAGAGAGAGAAATACAAGAGTACATTGCCTGTGTGTGTAGGTGTGTTTTGCACAACTAATCTGCTCGTTATTTACAGAAACGACAGCGCTTAAACCAGGGACAGCAATGACCAGCCGATCATAGTTCCCAGGTTATCACCATACAGAAACGACAGCGCTTAAAGCAGGGACAGCAGTTGACCAGCCGATCATAGTTCCCAGGTTATCACCATGCAGACTTTACTTTGCTGGACAGGTAAAGACAATTTAATAGTTTTAAATGTTTGTGTCGTTAATGTTGGCTTAATGTGTTGTTTTCCCCGAACAGACACAACGAACACACACACACACACACACACACACACACACACACACACAAACACACACACACATACAAACACACACACGCATTGGTAGTAAACATAGTTGGCTAAATGTGTGGGGTTTTTTTTTGCGATAATTCGATAGATGCATCTCCCATACCTTCTTAGTGTAAGAGGTTCACATTTACATGTGTACATAATACTGTTTAAATCTTGAGATGTATTTTCATTTATTCCAGTGGTGCAGTCACTTTGTAAAGAGGGTCCGTTAAATCAAAATTTTGATTATCTCCCCTGCACTACTCCTTAGTCTATATCTCTGTGTTTGAGGATAACTCTGGTGTGACCAGTGTGCTTGTCTTCCCCTGCCACTGAAAACGTCTGTCTTGTGTAGGGATACAACATTTCTAATCAATAATGCAATCTTTGTATTAAACATTTAAAGTTTAGTATTTTGGAATCTTCTCCTATGTTATTAATGAATATTTATAGTATTTTGAGGCACTGAAAGTAGTTGAGTGCAAAGAACTAGTTTCGTCTGGCTACAGGATAAGACAGTGCTTATCCTGCAATTCTGCAACTTTTCCCCCCATTTTCGGGGACTTTTCCCTTTGACTCCAAGAGAGGAGCATGGTTTCATCAACCCAAAGAAGCAACTGATGTTTTGCATGAAATGTCATCAAACAGGCAAGTCAAAGTCTTTTACCGTTGGCTGTTCAAAATTCCGAAAATCTTCACTTTAAAATTACGTTTTGTTGCGATTTGTTTGTTTGTTTGCTTAACGCCCAGCCGACCACGAAGGGCCATATCAGGGCGGTGCTGCTTTGACATATAACGTGCGCCACACACAAGACAAAAGTCGCAGCACAGGCGTCATGTCTCACCCAGTCACATTATTCTGACACCGGACCAACCAGTCCAAGCACTCACCCCATAATGCCAGACGCCAGGCGGAGCAGCCACCAGATTGCCAATTTTTAAGTCTCAGGTATGACCCGGCCGAGGTTCGAACCCACGACCTCCCGATTACGGGGCGGACGCCTTACCACTAGGCCAACCGTGCCGGTCTTCGTTTTGTTGCGAAAAAAATGTCCTATTGATTTATTTTTGTTCAGGACAAATGTCCTATCACTTTTGCATTGTCCAGGACATATTTCCTATGCCACCTCTCATGGATGTGAGCCCCTGCTAAAGTCTATAGCTTCAAAATCCACCGAGATAACCTCAACGTTAAGTTATGTTGTTGGCGTACGCAGTACACTGCTAAGTTAAGTACTAAGACTCACCCATTACTAAGGTGAGTCAAACAAGGTACTGTGAGGAATGAAAGCAAAGCCCTTACGTTACGTGGGTGAACAAAGCTGTCCCAATATCTCTCTCTCTCTTTCTCTCTCTCTCTCTCTCTCTCTCTCTCTCTCTCTCTCTAAAGATTTGCCATTCTCTCTCTCTCTCTTTCTCTCTCTCTCTCTCTCTCACTCTCTCTGTCTTTCTGTCTCTCTGTCTGTCTCTCTGTCTGTCTCTCTCTGTCTCTGTCTCTCTCTCTCTCTCTCTCTCTAAAGATTTGCCATTCTCTCTCTCTCTCTTTCTCTCTCTCTCTCTCTCACTCTCTCTCTCTCTCTCACTCTCTCTGTCTTTCTGTCTCTCTGTCTGTCTCTGTCTGTCTCTCTCTGTCTCTGTCTCTCTCTCTCTCTCTCTCTCTCTCTCTCTCTCTCTCTCTCTCTCTCTCTCTCTCTCTCTCTCTCTCTCTCTCTCTCTCTCTCTCTCTCTCTCTCTCTCTCTATCTTGGGAGTGCGTCGGTGTTTTGCGTGTGTAAACAAGTACAGGTCAGGTGTTTACTTACATCACTCAGGTTTCTAAGCGCCTCCTCCAGACAGCGTCTCGTTGTGTCAGGAAGGACAATGGCGTGGTGAATTACAGGCTGTTCGGCCAAGTCATCCAGAACGGAACGCCTCACAACATCTCTGGCTTGCTTTAGGTATTCAGCGGCCTTCCTGAATTTTTCTTGAACGGCAAGGGGGTCGTCTTCTGTCTGAGGTATGATTGCTGCCATCAGTACTCCATAGTGTCGATGAATTACAAGAATGTCCACAAAATCCTCCTTCAGATCCAACGGCTCCGCCTTGTCGCTGTTCATGTTCCTGGCGGCTGCTCCAGTATAGATGCTTTGGGAATCAGCGCCATAAAGACCACATTTAGCTTGGGTCAAACACACCATAACTTCATTTTGCTTCGTTGCTTTCTCCTTTATCTGATTCATACAGTGGTGGACAATTTTCAGCACTCTATCTATGCGGACAGTGTCCCTGACCCCTCTGCTCTCATCTATTTCTTTCAACAGTCGGATTTCCGTACCTACCCGGTCATAAAATAATTCCTCGTGCACCGTGTCCATGTGAGCAGGGGGGATGATGTATGATTCGCTCTCCAGGTGAGGGAACCAGGCGTTGAGAAACTCCTTCTGAAATCAAAGACATGAAATAGTTAATATGTACGAACTTTTAGTACCATTTACAACCTATACATAAACTATGTAGACAGCGAAAATACAGTGACTAAAAAGGGATTTATGTCTCGTTGGTGGCCCACACACTACGGGCCTAGAACACTTGTTATATTTGGTCCACTGTGTATATAAAATGAAAAAAGTTAAACAAATACAACAACAACAAAAACAACACCACCAACAACGACAACAATTACAGCAACAACAACAACAGCAACAACGAAAAAGACAAACCCATTATAAAGTACGTTGCACTTTTTATACAACATTTTAAACCTTAAAAGATGAGGTTTTGGTGTTGTTGTTTTCTGAGAGGAATTTACCTCACTGTCCGACAAGGTTAGCACTTGGTCCTCTAATCCCCGCTGACGTGCCATCGTGCTGCTTGTGTGTGACCTGAAACATCACGTACATCTGATACTGTGACATGGCTTAGTGACATTGTGTGTGACCTGAAACATCACGTACATCTGATACTGTGACATGGCTTAGTGACATTGTGTGTGACCTGAAACATCACGTACATCTGATACTGTGACATGGCTTAGTGACATTGTGTGTGACCTGAAACATCACGTACATCTGATACTGTGACATGGCTTAGTGACATTGTGTGTGACCTGAAACATCACGTACATCTGATACTGTGACATGGCTTAGTGACATTGTGTGTGACCTGAAACATCACGTACATCTGATACTGTGACCTCTCTCTCTCTCTCTCTCTCTCTCTCTCTCTCTCTCTCTCTCTCTCTCTCTCTCTCTCTCTCTCTCTCTCTCTCTCCAGACCTGTTTACCCCTAAAACATTGCATGTGTATTTTCTGGGAGCAAAATGAGGCAAATGTGTAGTTTTGTAATTGAATGTGTAGAATTTCTCGTCGACTTATCACAACAACAAGAACAATGATTGCTACTTTTTACCACATGTATTGATTGACTGACGGAAAAATGGGAATTGCAGACAGTGCAATGAGCATGATGTTTTCCTTTCCGCGAAGAGACAAGGCATGGGTAGTCCTGATGATATTTTGGCAGAAAGACTTGGTTCGGCGCATTGCTCGTCTTTTTCTTTTTGGTCGGTGGCCTTTCGGAGTCATTTTCTTCACAGTTCTCATCTTCACTTTCGTGTGCTCTGCGTTCAGCCATTGTGTCGAAACGCCCGCATGGTTTGGCAGTAACGCTTTCAGTTGTGCCCGGCATTTGCTTGGAGAAGCCTATTCGGCATTAACAAGCTACAACGCTTGTGATATGCGTAGCCGAAACAATACCGTTTGCGTGCAGGGACGGGGCGGTGTGAGAGCACAACGGGACAATGAACAGGTGTAAAGACGAAAAAGAAAAATTTTTTTTTTTTTTTTAAATACCGTTTGCGTAGAAAACGACAGACTTGCGTAGTTGCGTAGTATATTATTCAAATTCGTAGTTTACTACGCTCAATGTGTAGTGTAAACAGGTCTGTCTTAGTCTCTCTCTCTCTTTCTCTCTCTCTCTTTCTTTGTTTCTCTCTCTCTCTATCCCCCTCTCTCTCTCTCTCTCTCTCTCTCTCTCTCTCTCTCTCTCTCTCTCTCTCTCTCTCTCTCTCTTTATCATTTTCTCAAAATATCAAGTTCCCGTCATCTTTGCAGTACGTCTAATGCGCCCAAGAACAAGAAAGGTATGGCTTAATTGCATGGGATGCATTTTGTGCCTGCCAGATATCATTTTGATGGAGACAAATTTTCTTTGTGAATTCGAGGTATGCAGTGCATTTCTTGCAACATTGTGATTGAAACTGATGCTTAGTATCAAGTCGCGAATGTATCTTCATTCAACTAACAGAACACATTGGTCGGAATCTCTGGGTTTTTCTTGTGTGATTGAAAACTGCGTATTGCTTCCTACCATGTGAAGAAGTGTACAGAAAACTGGTGGCTTTTCTTGATAAGGTCTACCAAGCTATGTCGTATACAGACGTAATTATTAGTGCACACACAAGACATCTTGCTTTTGCGAGACCCCTCGTTGACAACAGTCTACTCTACATCCTGTGGTAAAAGTTTGAAAGGAGAGATATTCTATTCAGCTTAAAATGAGCTTGACTCGCATGACTGCAGATGAAAAGATAGGAGCTTGAATTACATCCCATGACTGCATGTCAGACTGAATACGGCTTCAAGTTACTGATTTGAAAGAAACGTGCAGGGTGTGTTGTAAGCTGACAGGGCCTGGTAACGCCTCGCTGATTCTGAAAAGAACGTGTGCCTTTGAAAAGGTTTACTTCAACAGCAGATCTGTTATACCCCTGTGCCTCTAAACAACCTTTTCTGACCTCTTGCAAGAAACTAGGGTACTACCGGCGCGGTAAAAATATGAACATGCACAGTTTATTACGAGACTCATTACCTCCTAATATTTCAGTACTTGCACAAGTTTGATATTGATGTCTTCCTGCAGTAGTAAGTTCTCTTCTGAAAACAAAGCGTATGTTACATGCCTGCAAATTAGGGTTGAAACTCGTTCGAATATGATGCCGTGCGAACCGCCAATAAAGTACACAACCAGAGAATTGGAGAAATTAATACATACATTATGTTAGATGTTTATGTTTCATGAATTCCCTGCAAATCCGAATAATCCTTAACAAAACACTGTAGGCAAACCTATTACAGCACTATTTTGGAAATATAAATTCAATTTCGAGCTTGTACAAAAACAATGTTACCAATTTAATGAAAGAAACAAGATTAAGACTGTTGCGTTGTGGTATCCTTCGTACTAAATTCCATAAATATTCTGTTGTTAGAACGGGTAAATCCCATAGTGCAGATTTTACATAGCAAGTATTGTGTTAGAGAAATAGATTTATTGACCTTTTGTTCTATTCCTGTAACAAACAAACAATTAAATCGGTAAAACGCTGAACAGACTAATTTTTTTCTTAAAAAAGCACCAACAAATCTATTTTGTATAATTCTTCATTGGTATTGTACATTGTTCTGAATATTTACACTCAGATAGCGATTACTCTTCTTGTGCTTGCAAAATATGTGTCGGTCTGTATCGATATGGAACTCCATTAGAAACTAGACACATTTTTGGTAAAGAATCAAGGTTTAGGAACATAGAATCAAAGAAAAGAACAAGTTACAGAACGAAAAAGATTGGACCTGCTGTTGAAAAAAACCACCCCAAAACAAGCAAACAAAATCGCGACGACACTTCTCTTAATTCTCGTCCAAAAGTATACTTATCCCAACGACATAAAATTGCAAAGATTAACATTCATTTTCACTTACACATTCATGCATTTTAAAAAATATGATGAAATTTGGTTTTCCTCAGATAAGAGAAAAATATTTCTTATATCCGGCGTCTCCCGATAAGAAAATCCTCGGATATAAGAAAGCAACAATAATTTCCCCTGGACTTTCTTAAAAGCGGGTTCCACTGTAATTCAATTGCCCAACCCTCGATCGTTTATATGGTTCTTGGCATGTCATCATATTCAAAATTCTTCATCAATAAGTCAGTCCGCTAGGTTTTTCTAATGTCTTCAAACTTGTTTTAACACGCTCTGAAATCACACACAAAGTATGAGCAAATTATTATCGATTTTGGGGGCCAATCGGTGTCGTATGTGTTTAAACAAACCAAGATGACACACCTCTACTTTCAGTGTCACCTGCGATTCTTTCTGTCATTCACCTTGCCGACTGCAGCATGTAGTCTAATGCCTTTGGGGAAAATCTCCAAACCCTCACTAATATATCTACTGATTATCTCGCACGCTTTCCTTATAGAGATGCAAAATCATGTGAAGTTTTATTTTCAATAAAATCGTTGTTTTTTGGCACTGTTCCACACAACTTTCTAAACCGATGCTTGTTAAGCAGGCAAGAACGGGTTCGCTTTTCGGCCTAGCACAAATTCCACGGGCAGGTTTACTATAATTCGATTATATCGCCGATTGTTAGATTATGGATGCTATAGCTATGGCCGGATGCAGAGGCTTAACAACAATCCACAACACTGTTACCGCTAGGTGAAATATAAGTGAACTTGCAAACATTATTAGCATCGCAAACGCCATTCATAACCGTGAGGCCAAAACATACACATAAATCAATGAGCTTTGTACCAAACCAACTTCGTGGATTGTCCAAAGTCAGTCTACCATGTCAAATCGTGTCATGCTCATGAACTTGCGAGTTTTGATCAACAAGGTCATACACGTGGTGCGTGCACGGTGTCTACCTCATAACATGATGTTCTAGAATCAAAATAATCGAACAATAGAGTATGACACTCATTTGTCATTTCTAAAGCATCATTTGGACATAGTTCCACTTCATTTAAGGGCAGAAGGTACCTTCAGATACACCTTTTTTTTCTCTTCTAACTCATTTGACCACAACATTCATAAAACAAAACTGTTTGTGTTCAAATTTGGTGTGCTTTTGGTTCAATGTTACAATTGCTGGAGATGGGAACACGCATGAAAAAATTATCGATCACCGTCAGTGGTACAGAATACACTACCCGTGGAGACTAACAGTCCTGGGCCTGTGCTCGGTGAGTTGCGCTTTTGGGACCCGCGGCGAAGGAAGCACAGGCCAAGGTCAGTTTATGTCCACAGTTACTGTACGCATTACCAAGGACGGTGATCGATACATTTTCTTTTTTTGTTTGTTTGTTTGCTTAACGCCCAGCCGACCACGAAGGGCCATATCAGGGCGGTGCTGCTTTGACATATAACGTGCGCCACACACAAGACAGAAGTCGCAGCACAGGCTTCATGTCTCACCCAGTCACATTATTCTGACACCGGACCAACCAGTCCTAGCACTAACCCCATAATGCCAGACGCCAGGCGGAGCAGCCACTGGATTGCCAATTTTAAAGTCTTAGGTATGACCCGGCCGGGGTTCGAACCCACGACCTCCCGATCACGGGGCGGACGCCTTACCACTAGGCCAACCGTGCCGGTATACATTTTCTTGCGCGTTCCCATCTCCAGCAATTATGAAATATAAACCAGCACTCGGATCTGCCTCAAACTTTGACACCTATTGCCTCATCCATTTTTTGCTTAGCAGGCAAAGTCACGATGTTTTAACCTATTAACGTACCCTGAATTAATATGAATATTTGTTTAGTTCTTTCCGAAAATGTACGTAATACAACACGCTTATTATACACATTCGCAAAAGTAAACACTGATTTAGGTCAGCCTATTGGTCATAACTTCTGAACTTTCCAAAGAAAATCATTGAGAACTTGAGCAGATATGGCTCTTTGGGTGGAGGAACCCCTCAAAAATGGCCGCAAAACGTGCCTTTTTGGGCCTCTGAAACGGTTGACACCTACCGCCTTTGACAAAAGGCTACATAAAGACTAGAGAAGTCAGGTGCATTACAACAAAATGTTCTGAACAGAAAATTAAATGGCCTTTCCAATGGTTGTCATAAGTGTTTGATTTGTGCATATTCTGATTTTTGGCAGATTTTAAAATACGGGGCTATGGTTTTTATCAGGTCGATTTTAGGGGTGACCTTGTTTGACAGGCTGTCACTGGATGCCTATACAAGGTACCATCAATCGGACAAATGATATGTACAGCTGATATAATTACCTTTTCAAGGATATAAAGTTTAACTAAAATTAATTGCGTTTTAATGCCTTTTTTAGCGTGCGAAAATTGTTGCAATTATTTTTTGGCTAAGTTTATGTAAAATAATAGTATATGATCCAAAACAAAATGTGCACTTAAATTGACTAAGTAGAAATTATTAAATGAAAAATAAAATTCATTATGGATGACAAGATAATTTCAAAACTATTCATTAGAATCATTTAGAATTTTGCAGAAATGTATAAGACATACTAATACATGTTTTGTTCGAAAGGATTAGCTCTAGGAAGGACAGTTAAAGCTTATGTCAATTGAATACAAAGAAAACAAAAAGTCGACTCACACACACGAGAAAGAGAGAGAGAAAGAGAGAGAGAGAGAGAGAGAGAGAGAGAGAGAGAGAGAGAGAGAGAGAGAGAGAGAGAGAGAGAGAGAGAAAGAAAGAGAGAGAGAGAGAGAGAAAGAGAGAGAGAGAGAACGAGAGAGAGAGAAAGAGAGTGAGAGGGAGAGATGGAGGAGAGGGGTGAAGAAAACGCCCTTGATGACTATTACACACAACAACTAATAATCGGAGTTGCAGTTAAATGGAACCTCAATTGATCAACTTAATCACAGGAAGTGTGATTGATTCATCCTTCAGTCAGTCATGTCAGAGAGGGGGTAATTGTAACACAACAGTCATGTCAGATAGGGTAATTGTAACACAACAGTCATGTCAGAGAGGGGGTAATTGTAACACTAGTCATGTCAGAGAGGGAGTAATTGTAACACTACAGTCATGTCAGAGAGGGGGTGATTGTAACACTACAGTCATGTCAGAGAGGGGGTAATTGTAACACTACAGTCATGTCAGAGAGGGGATAATTGTAACACTACAGTCATGTCAGAGAGGGGGTAATTGTAACACTACAGTCATGTCAGAGAGGGGGTAATTGTAACACCACAGTCATGTCAGAGAGGGGGTAATTGTAACACTACAGTCATGTCAGAGAGGGAGTAATTGTAACACTACAGTCATGTCAGAGAGGGGGTAATTGTAACACCACAGTCATGTCAGATAGGGTAACTGTAACACTACAGTCATGTCAGAGAGGGGGTAATTGTAACACTACAGTCATGTCAGAGAGGGGGTAACTGTAACACTACAGTCCAACCTGTCCAGAACGACCACCCGACGTAGGTTTGTCTGTTTTCATTACTTTATTGTCCCATCGCTGGGAAATTCGGGTCGCTTCCTCCCAGTGGAAAGCTAGCAGCAACGGGGTCGCGCTACCCAGGTGTCTGCGTGTTTAGGTGTATTCAGCCACCTGCACTAATGGCAGAATGACCATCGTTTTTACGTACCATTATGGTGACACGGGGGGGGGGGGGGGGGGGGGGGTGGGACATGGCTTCCGGCTCTAGGTCTGCACATAAAATTGACCCGTGTCCGCCCCGGCCCAAATTCGAACCTGCGACCTTTCGATCACAAGTCCAGTGGCAGTGCTCTACCAACTGAGTCATCGGGCTTTTGCTGTTTGTTTGTTTATTGTTGCTAATTATCTGGAGAACCCATCAGCAACAATAACATAAAAACACACATGCGGTTGTAAAACTAATGTCAGCAACTCATTGACGTAAAAAAACGAATACCGAAATACAAACTTACCTTTGAATAAACGATCGGATGTAATAGTTGGATAGTAGGTTGGTAGCTGATGTTTCTTGCTTCGATAACACAGAGCGTCAGACGAGACCGAGTCAGCACGGGTAAAGGTTGGCTTGGCAATTTCACTGCTTTTCAAGCATGTAGAACAACACCAAGTCGTATCATACAGAACAACACCAAGTCATATCATGCTGAAAAACACGTAGGCTATTTGTTGGTAGTGACCCCGCCTAACAGGACTCAAACTTTAAACTGATATTGACAGCACACTGCAATAAATAGACACAATGACACACCCGGTGTAACACGAAATGTTTACTCCACGAAAAATTTACTCCAAGTACACCTTTCGTACGAGAAAAGAACTACCTAAGGTACGAAAAAATGACTCCCTCCACGATATGTTGACTCCACAAATTGTACTTCCAGTAAAAATGACTCCCTCCACGATATGTTGACTCCACGATATGTTGACTCCACAAATTGTACTTCCAGTAAAAATGACTCCCACAAATTGTACTTCCAGTAAAAATGACTCCCTCCACGATATGTTGACTCCAAAATATGTTGACTCCACAGATTGTACTTCCTGTAAAAATGACTCCCTCTACGATATGTTGACTCACAAATTGTACTTCCAGTAAAAATGACTCCCTCCACGATATGTTGACTCCACAAATTGTACTTCCAGTAAAAATGTCGTACGCGAAAAGGGGATGGGGGCAAAGGGATAATGCCAATTTGTAATCTCGCACAAACAAATGTCGCGCAACCCTCCCTCCACCCCTTCCACCATCAAGACTAGCAGGGAACAGGGGAGTAAAAGTTGCGTACACCTGGCGTGTGCAGTAAATTGCTCGTGTCAGGGTGGAATAATTTATTCGTTATTTATTCGTCAGGGGAGTAACATTTTCGACCTAAATGTTGACTCGGAGCACACCTGTCGTTGGAAGCAATTTTCTCGTGTTATGGGGGAGTCTTTTTTTTCGTAAAGGGAGTAACATTTTCGTACGGAATTTTTACTCCGGATTAAAAAATCTCGTGGGAGTAATTTTCTCGTGTTACACCGGCACACTCTGACCACGCCCCTCCTGTCAGTCATGTTGTCTTGACGACGAGTCCTTAAAAACTTGATCGCTCTCAACTCCGGGACGGGAAAGGTTCGAGTCATAACACGCTAGTGGGGAGGTCGTACTTTGTGTGTCAATTTTATTGTGAGAAAGAGAGAGAGAGAGGGGGGAGAGAGAGAGAGAGAGAGAGAGAGAGAGAGAGAGAGAGAGAGAGAGAGAGAGAGAGAGAGAGAGAGAGAGAGAGAGAGAGAGAGAGAGAGAGAGATAAGATCATATAAATGTTGAATTGGCTAAGGTAATGAAGTTAGCATACAGGAGTGTTGTCGTTTTGCACCCAGACCGCACGTGATTACGGACTACTCTACATTATTCATACGTACACTCGGCACAAAAAGTTTGTGATATATTGTCAGGGCGTATAGCCAGAAGGACAGACACCAGTCACTGTGTTTCGCTCAAAAACATTAACGCTATTGTGTTTTAATCGTAGCAATAGGGTCCGATATTTAGACGAGACAAGTATACTGTTCAAAAAAAGAAACGCATAGTTGCTACTTGCCAAATTTGTTTTATTTTTCGAAAAAATTAACAGAAAATCCAATATTTAGATTATTTGTTTGAAATTTGGTATGGACACAGTTGAATGCACACACAGTTCATTTGCATCTTCAAATCAATCAGTCAATCAATACGATTGGGTGCCGAGGCTGTCAAGTCAGTAGGGGGTGTGACTGCCTTGAGCAGCAACAACTGCCCGGCACCTTCTGGGCATGGACTGGATCAGATGCCGGATATCTTGCTGTGGGATGGTGTCCCACTCCTCCTGAAGTGCCTGCAATAGATCGCGGTGATTTGCCGGCGCTTCTTCTCGCCTGCGCACACGTCTGTCCAATTCATCCCAGAGGTGTTCTATCGGGTTCATGTCTGGCGACATGGATGGCCAGGGAAGCACCTGGACATGGTGGTCGGTGAGGAACTGGGTGGTGAGTCGTGCTGTGTGCGGGCGAGCGTTGTCCTGCTGGAATATGGCATCCTGGTCAGCCAGAAGAGGAAGGGCGTGTGGGCGCAGAATTTCCTCCACGTATCGCTGGGCAGTTATGCGCCCTTGGACGTGCACCAGGGTGCTCCTTCCAGCGGTATTGATCGCCCCCCACACCATGACGCCTCCACCACCATGAACGGGTGCCTCATCCACACAGTTGGGCGCGTAACGTTCGTTTACTCTCCGGTAGACCCTCCTCCGACCATCATGTCGCTGGAGCAGGAAGTAGGACTCGTCGCTGAACCACACGTGTCTCCAGTGATTCCGGACGGTCCAGCGAAGGTGCTGGTTGCCCCACTGCACTCGGTTCTGGCGATGGCGGCGGGTGAGGACAGCTCCTCTGTGAGGTCTGCGAGCTCTCAAACCAGCTTCATGCAGGCGGTTCCGCACGGTCTGGTCCGATAATCGGTGTGGCCCGGGGAGAGCCTGGACAGAAGATGAGGCCGACAGGAAACGATTCCGGAGGTGGCGGAGCCGTATGAAGCGGTCGTGAGCAGCAGTTGTCGCCCTTGGTCTTCCCGCTCGTGGCAAGTCAGCAACGGAGCCAGTGGCTTGAAACCTGACCCACAGTCTACTGATGGTGCTCTGGGACACGTGGAAGTGCCTGGCGATTGCACTTTGACTTTGGCCTGCTTGTAAACGACCCAATGCAATTTGGCGGTCTTCTCTGCTCAATCGGGCCATCTTTCGTCGCTGAATTGTCGTCTGATTTCTTTGTGGCGAACAATCCGCTTTTATGGGTTTTGGAAGACATGGTGAGAGCTCAATATTCCCCGAGTTTCACAGGATTACACTGAAGCATGACGAGTGGTCATGCCAAATGAGCAATTTTGACATTGTAGCCACTGATAACGCATGCGTCACGTGCAGAGCTCACTTGTATGCTTTTGGATATTGAGAAAAATGGCCGACTTCCGTAGCATTATGCTTTGATAATCGGAAGAGCCCATCCAATCACAGCCCCCGAATTCCCCCACGTGTTCATCAGAATAGCTATATATGTGCATTTGGAGATCTGCTCTACTCACGGACGTAAAATAATGTGAATTGTCATTCAGTTCTAGTCACCGTGTTGACGGCTGAAAGTGAATAATACCGTCAACAACGCCGTTTTTCATGGCGTGGTCAATGACCTGTGATGTCATACCCAAATATCGCTCAAATCGAAAAAACCCATTAATTTTTGAACAGAAGAAAAGAAAGTCTTCAAATACACATTATAAGATGTTTGCTGGCTTGTCAGACTAGCTTTTGTTTTGGAATGAGGGGAGCATAATATTATCACGTCTTCTGTTTCATCTTTATCGACCGAGGCCGCTTAAAAAAAGAGTTACCAACCTACCAACTCAACATGGCCTTGTCACCGTAAACAAACGTGTGGTTTTTTTGGTTTTTTTTATGTGTGTGTGCTTTTTTTTTCTTTTTTTTTTGGGGGGGGGGGGAGGGGGGGGCTCAACTAATGCAATGGATCTGGGATGGTGAGAGGAATAGTTTACACAGGTAGGGGGCCGTCTTTTAAAACGATGCAGTAAAGGTATGACCGAGACCTACTTTACTAGCTGTCTCGGTGAGCTTGACAACACTCGTGGACATCTTTCGACGAACTGGCCGATATCTTTGACTTAGAAACACAAGAATTCAGTTTGTTTTGGCGGAGAATTTAAGGAGTTTTAAGATTTTGCTGTTCGGCACTTTTGAGATAAACCTTATGTGACAACTTGGTCGCCTACAAACTATTTAGGTCTTGTTAAGTAATATATTTGTTAAATAAAATAGAATTGAATTGGATTGAACTTAAATGTCCGAGTGTGACATGGAGACACATGTGTGTTTTTTTCTGTTGTTGTTGGGTTCTTTCAGTTTTGTTTATTTCGTGTGGTTTGTTTTTTTACCTGGTCCTCGTGCATTGAGAGGTAACTCTACAACGAGAAAACGGAGAGAGAGAGAGAGAGAGAGAGAGAGAGAGAGAGAGAGAGAGAGAGAGAGAGAGAGAGAGAGAGAGAGAGAGAGAGAGGTTCAGGTTCAGGAAACAAAGAGTATATGGCCTGGGGCGATTGTAGCTTCCCTTCTTCGTGTCCGATAGACAAGGACAATAAATAGTAGAGCATAGTGCAATTTCATGTTGGCATCTTCTCCACTGAAAGCAAGAACCCAAAGACTGAAGACCAAAGTGCTTACCCCACTTCTGACCCGAATCACCCCCTCCTGCTGGGTACACGTGCACTCAAGTTAACACAGGACTGAAACCTCTGCTTTGACCTGTGTGTCAGGAGTCGGATGAGAGAGATAGAGAGAGAGAGAGAGAGAGAGAGAGAGCTAGTGAGGAGAGAGAGAGAGACACACACACACATAGACAGAGACAGACATAGAAAGACAGAGTTGGAGAGACTCAGAGGGAGACACAGACACACAAAAGAGAGAGAGAGACAGAGAAAGAGAGACAGATAGACAGAGAGTGACTAGAGACGGAGAAACAGATAAATGAACACCGGGTGAGAGAAAATGACTCGAGAGAGCCTGAGAGCGCATAAGATCGAGACAGAGACAAAGAGAGAGAAAGAGATTGAGAGAGAGACAGATACACACACAGACACTAAGGCAGAGCGAGGGAGAGACGGAGAGAGTTGCATGGAGTGTACGTGACAGACAGTGTGTGTTGCTATAAACAGACAGACGAGGTGCAGCTCATTTCCGAAACAGCGCAAATGGGACAACAGTGACATGATACTGTTTGAATTCCAAAAAAGCGCAGCTCATTTCCGGAACAGCACAGATGACAAAGTTGGTTTCAACAAAATGGAAGCCGCCAGTTGGTTTCAACAAAATGGAAGCCGACAGTGGCGATAGGTCACGTGCTCCTCAATGTCACCTTCCTATGGCAGCGGCCATCAAAAAGTAACTGATCTCGTGAGAACGGTAACAAACGAGTCATGTCACCTCTCCGAACGCATTCCAATAGATAGCGCTCCTGCGGCCATCAATAAAGAAGAAGTATAAAGAACAAACAAAACACAGGGGATATTCCTGTTGATATTCTTGATATTCCTGCAGACAAGTTTTGTTAAAATGTGTGTTCTCATTTGTCTAGGGACGTTCTATTTTCTTTTCAGTGTGCTCGGCTACCCAGCAACAGCCTTTTTCATCTTGATCTCTTGGAGTTGTTACCAAGGAACGCAGGAGAAGAAGAAGCAGAAGAAAATCTTTGATCGATCTCTCTTTCAAAAACCATGAACAGCCAAAGTTCAAATATGGGTGAGTCAGAAACGAGAACCAGCACAAAGTGAAAGGGTTAAGATGGTGTTGTTGGGGCGAGTTTGTTGTAATGTTTATACACATTTTTGTAATAACCTTTAAAGTTACGTTATATTCATGTTTGTGTGTGTGAGAGAGAGAGAGAGAGAGAGAGAGAGAGAGAGAGAGAGAGAGAGAGAGAGAGAGAGAGAGAGAGAGAGTGTCGTGCTGACAGTTACAACAGTTACACATCATTTATGTTTATTGGTTCATGCTGTTAGTGAACATTATTTTTACTATGCTGATTAGAAGCTAATGATAAACAGAAAAGCGAGCCGGCAGCCAAATATTGATATCGTTTTGGAGACACCTGCTTCGTCATGACCAAAGGAGGGACCGGCACGGTTGGCCTAGTGGTAAGGCGTCCGCCCCGTGATCGGGAGGTCGTGGGTTATGTATTGATTCATCTAAATGATCCCTTCCTACTTGGCTTCTTTGACGAGAAGATTAATGAACTGCTGGATCATTTGATT
>NC_090260.1:21178863-21218860 GCF_037325665.1 Littorina saxatilis | reverse complement strand
GAGTTGAGAGCGATCGAGTCATTAAGGACTCGTCGTCAAGACAACATGACTGACAGGAGGGGCGTGGTCAGAGTGTCTATTTATTGCAGTGAGCTGTTAATATCAGTTCACAGTTTGAGTCTTCTTAGGCGGCGTCACTACTACCAAATACTTGGTGTTATTCTGCATGATATATGACTTGGTGTTCTTCTGCCTGATATGACTTGATGTTCTCTTACATTTAGACTTGGTGTTGTTCTGCATGATAAGACTTGGTGTTCTTCTGCATAATAAGACTTGGTGTTCTTCTCGATACGACTTGGTGTTCTTCTTGATACGACTTGGTGTTCTTCTGCATGATATGACTTGATGTTCTTCTACATTTAGACTTGGTGTTGTTCTGCATGCTAAGACTTGGTGTTGTTCTGCATGATAAGACTTGGTGTTGTTCTGCCTGATATGACTTGATGTTCTCTTACATTTAGACTTGGTGTTGTTCTGCATGATAAGACTTGGTGTTGTTCTGCATGATAAGACTTGGTGTTCTTCTCGATACGACTTGGTGTTGTTCTGCATAATAAGACTTGGTGTTGTTCTGCATAATAAGACTTGGTGTTCTTCTCGATACGACTTGGTGTTCTTCTGCATAATAAGACTTGGTGTTGTTCTGTATGATAAGACTTGGTGTTGTTCTGCATGCTAGAGTAGCAGTGGCATTGCCAAGCCAGCCTTTACCCGTGCTGACTCGGTCTCGTCTGACGCTCTGTGTTATCGAAGCAAGAAACATCAGCTACCAACCTACTATCCAACTATTACATCCGATCGCTTATTCAATGGTAAGTTTGTATTTCGGTATTCACTGTTTCCGTCAATGAGTTGCTGACATTAGTTTTACAACCGCATGAGTGTTTGTCTGTTTGTTGTTGCTAATGGGTTCTCGGGATAATTAGCAAGAATAAACAAACAAACAACAAAAGCCCGATTACTCAGTTGGTAGAGCACTGGACTTGTGATCGGAAGGTCGCAGGTTCGAATTCGGGCCGGGACGGACACGGGTCAACTTTATGTGCAGACCTAGAGACGGAAGCCATGTCCCACCCCCGGCCCCCCGTGTCACCATAATGGTACGTAAAAGACAATCAGGGTCATTCTGCCATTAGTGCAGGTGGCTGAATACACCTAAACACGCAGACACCTGGGTAGCGCGACTCCGTTGCTGCTAGCTTTCCACTGGGAGGAAGCGACCCGAATTTCCCAGCGATGGAACAATAAAGTAATGAAAACAAACCAACCTACGGCCCGTCGAGTGGTCGTTCCAGACAGGTTGGACTGTAGTGTTACAATTACCCCCTCTCTGACATGACTGTAGTGTTACAATTACCCCCTCTCTGACATGACTGTAGTGTTACAATTGCCCCCTCTCTGACATGACTGTAGTGTTCCAGTTACCCCCTCTCTGACATGACTGTAGTGTTACAATTACCCCCTCTCTGACATGATTTTAGTGTTACAATTACCCCCTCTCTGACATGACTGTAGTGTTACAATTAACCCCTCTCTGACATGACTGTAGTGTTACAATTACCCCCTCTCTGACATGACTGTAGTGTTACAATTACCCCCTCTCTGACATGACTGTAGTGTTACAATTAACCCCTCTCTGACATGACTGTAGTGTTACAATTACCCTCACTCTGACATGACTGTAGTGTTACAATTACCCCCTCTCTGACATGACTGTAGTGTTACAATCACCCCCTCTCTGACATGACTGTAGTGTTACAATTACCCCCTCTCTGACATGACTGTAGTGTTACAATTAACCCCTCTCTGACATGACTGTAGTGTTACAATTACCCTCACTCTGACATGACTGTAGTGTTACAATTACCCCCTCTCTGACATGACTGTAGTGGTACAATCACCCCCTCTCTGACATGACCGTAGTGTTACAGTTACCCCCTCTCTGACATGACTGTAGTGATACAATTACCCCCTCTCTGACATGACTGTAGTGTTACAATTACCCCCTCTCTGACTTGACTGTAGTGTTACAATTACCCCCTCTCTGACATGACTGTAATGTTACAATTACCCCCTCTCTGACATGACTGTAGTGTTACAATTACCCCCTCTCTGACATGACTGTAGTGTTACAATTACCCCCTCTCTGATATGACTGTAGTGTTACAATTACCCCCTCTCTGACATGACTGTAGTGTTACAATTACCCCCTCTCTGACATGACTGTAGTGTTACAATTACTCCCTCTCTGACATGACTGTAGTGTTACAATTACCCCCTCTCTGACATGACTGAAGTGTTACAATTACCCCCTCTCTGACATGACTGTAGTGTTACAATTACCCCCTCTCTGACATGACTGAAGTGTTACAATTACCCCCTCTCTGACATGACTGTAGTGTTACAATTACCTCCTCTCTGTTATGACTGACTGAAGGATTAATCAGTTACACTTTCTTTGATTTAGTTGATAAATTAAGGTTCCATTAACTGCAACTCCGATTATTAGTTGTTGCATGTGTAATAGTCATCAAGGGCGTTTCCTTCAGCCCCCTCCTCTATCTCTCCCCATTCTCTCTCCCCCCCCCTCTCTCTCTCTCTCTCTATCTCTCTCTCGCTCTCTCTCTCTCTAACTCTCTCTTTAGTGTTAACGATCTACCACTTCCGTCGCGATATAACCTTCGTGGTTGAAAACGACGTTAAACACCAAATAAAGAAAGATCTACCACTTTGCGTACATACTAACTGCGAGTTGTTTGCAGATGACACTACTATACATTCTAGTCATCATTCCTTAGATTATTAATCAAAAACTCTCCAAGAAAGCATTAATGCACTACTGAATTGGTCAGAGTTAAACCATGTCTCTTAACCATACAAAAACAAAATGTATGCTCATAATATAACCACAAGACGGAAGCGACAAAATCTATTATCGAGCATTCAGCCCCTTTATATTAAAAATCAAGTATTGGAAGAAGTGTCCCACCATAAAGTCCTTGGTGTAAAGATTGATAATAATTTATCATGGTATGACCACATTGATTACATCTGTAAGATTGCTTCCAAAAAAATATATCAGTTATCAAAAATTAAACACTTCTTGAATCTTCCCTCGCGAAAGATTTTTTTTGTACAATCACATCTTGTCAAATATTGATTTTGCATCCACTGTATGGGATTGTGCAAGTGCTAATGTTTTGAAACCTTTAGCTATGGTTTTCACAAAAGAGCAGTTAAGTTTATTATGTTTAAAAAATCACACTCCTTCAGAATCTGATTATAAAAATGTGCAAGTATTACCATTTAAAAAAAGAATACAGTATAATAAAGGTGTTATAATGCATAAAGTGATGTCAGGGTATGCACCAGAGACATTGCGTGATAATTTTATTTTGTACTATAACAGACTAAAAGTCATAACACCGACTCCACGTATTGACCTTTTCAAATCAAGCCTTCTTTATTCGGGTGCGGTCTTATGGAACTCACTGCCAATTTATCATAAAAATAAAACAAACACATACAGCTTTTTGGCGGGGATGTAGCACAGTCGGTAGCGCGCTGTATTTGTATCCAGTTGGCCGCTGTCAGCGTGAGTTCGTCCCCACGTTCGGCGAGAGATTTATTTCTCAGAGTCAACTTTGTGTGCAGACTCTCCTCGGTGTCCGAACACCCCCGTGTGTACACGCAAGCACAAGACCAAGTGCGCACGAAAAAGATCCTGTAATCCATGTCAGAGTTCGGTGGGTTATAGAAACACGAAAATACCCAGCATGCTTCCTCCGAAAGCGGCGTATGGCTGCCTAAATGGCGGGGTAAAAAACGGTCATACACGTAAAAGCCGTGGGAGTTTCAGCCCATGAACGAACAAACAAAGAAGATGAATAAAAGAAGAGGGATGGGAAGGAGATGTGCAGAAGTTAAAGTTGTTGTCCGGCTTGTAGAGCATTTATTCTGGTTTGCCCAAAGTGAGGACGTATTTGTTCTTACAGCTGTTTGGGTCATGTGGCTGTCTTTATCTCAGCACCGCAATTGTGTTCTGCTGTCCCTTTGTAAGTTGATTTTGGCTGTGAAAATCACTTGCGTTTTTCATGGCTTAGTATTTGTATGCGTTCTTTTCCCAAGGAAACTGCACAGTGATGGGTCAGTATCGTGACGCCGCGGACAACGTGTGCCGGGAGTGTCCTCGCGGCCAGTGGCAGAATCAGAAGTGGCAGACATTTTTTTACAACGTCGGCCTCACCGCCACCGAATATACGGGTGCTTCGGATCCTGCCGCATGTTACCGTAAGAATGATTTTCACTTCATGTGTACATTGGTGTGATAACTTTAATAGACTGAGGCCGCGGGTCTGCAGTTCTGGTTAAGAACAAGACAATAATAACTCCTTTTGTGTGTACCGCCAGACGCTGACTGTTGCTTCCGTTCCGAGTCATCCGTGTAAAAATAATTAAAACACCTCAGTGCGTGTAAGAACACAAGTGATTATTTATGTCTGTGTGTTGACAGAATCAGAGGAGGGACCGACATTTCAAGACAACGACAACGTGGTCATCGGCATGCTAGCGGTGTTGGTAGCTCTAATTGTCGTCGGCTATTGCCTCTGTGTTAGGTAAGTCCGATGTTCTGCTTATCCGCATTTGCGCTCTCTGGAATCCCGAGGTAAAAGTAGGGATGAACAGAATGTGCATGATTGTTGAACTCATTTGTTACGGAGGCACAGAATTTTCGAGTTGGCGTGTGAACAATTTTTTTTAATTCTCTCTCTCTCTCTCTCTCTCTCTCTCTCTCTCTCTCTCTCTCTCTCTCTCTCTCTCTCTCTCTCTCTCTCTCTCTCTCTCTCTCTCTCTCTCTCTCTCTCTCTCTCTCTCTCTCTCTCTCTCTCTCTCTCTCCCTCGCCTTCGCCCTGTGTGTGTGTGTGTGTGTATGTGTGTGTGTGTGTGTGTGTGTGTGTGTGTGTGTGTGTGTGTGTGTGTGTGTGTGTGTGTGTGTGTGCCGCTAATTGAAAATGTTGCTGTCAGCTCTTTATCTTACGTTTATCCATCTTATATATGGCCAGGAATCTGTCAGTGTGTCCAAAAAGTGTTACACAAACACCATTTTTTAGACTTGCTTTATCGTATTAATGTTGTTGTGGGTAAGAAAGGAGATGTGGTTTTTAGCAGAATAAAACTGTTTTTATTGGTATGGACCACCTGGGGCAGTTAAAAACCCGTTATTTTCTAATATTTCACCGATCTTTATGAAATGTTGTGGTTAGGTTGGTTGTCCCTAACTGAATTTCAACAAGAATAAAAAGTTGATTTTTGGCAGTTAAAAAAACGTTAAATCCCGTTTTTTCACCAATCTTTATGAAATTTTGTGAGTAGGTCCGTTGTCCATAACTGAGTTTCAATACGTACTTTTCAGAAGAAAAACAAGCTTTTGTCAGTTATAAACCGTTATTTTCTAATTTTTCACCGATCTTTATGAAATGTTGTGAATTTCAACAAGAATAAAAAGTAAAATTTTGGCAGTTAAAAAAACGTTAAAATCCCGTAAGATCTACGGCATTATTGCAATGTACTTTACTCATAGGTTTGTGTGTGTTCGTTTGTAAGAGCAGTGAGTGATAATAGCATGACGTTAGGCTTTTTGAGCTAGCATCGTGGCTTACGCGCTTAGGACGAGGATGTTAATGACGAAACCAGGAAATCCCAACAAAGTGTCTGTGCATCAGTCATTCCTGTCCATTTTCTAAGTTACACACACACACACACACACACACACACACACACACACACACACACACACACACACACACACACACACACACACACACACACACACATACACACACACTGAAAAAAACATATGCAAGCATCAACATTGTTTTCTTGTTATTTTATTTTTTAACCGCCCAAAACTAACCTTTTCTTCTTGAAAAGTATGCATTTAATTAAGTTCACTTAGGAAAAACGGATCACTGTGCCAATTTTGTTGATAATTCGACAATTAGGGACCGAGAAACGTGGGGCAAAGAGTTCTTTAAAGATCGGCAAAAAATTGCAAAAATAACGGTTTTTAACTGACACAAGTTTGGTTTTCTTATTCAAAAGTATGTAGTGAAATTCAGTTAGGGACAACGGACCTAACCACAAAATTTCATAGAGATTGGTAAAAAAATAAAATTTAACGGTTTTTAACAGCCAAAAAATAACTTTTTCTTCGTGAAGAGTTTGTATTGAAGTTCAGTTAGGACAACGGATCATAGTGCCAATTTTGGTGGAAATTCGACAATTAGGGACCGAGAAACGGTTGTTTTCCAGTTTGACGTCGTATCTAAACTTTGAAGCCTTTTTTCTCAGAATGATGTTTTCGGCACTTTGCTTCGCCGTTTCCTTGATAACTCAAAATGTTCTCAACCGACTGGAACAAAACGTGGCATGGCTTTTTAGTATTCATAGGACTACACTATCATTTGTTTACTCACTTTTTCAGGGAGTCTCATGTTCAATCCATTGAAAGGGGCTGTTGGCCCATACGTATTCAATAGCTCAATTCTCTCTCTCTCCCTCTCTCTCTCTCTCTCTCTCTCTCTCTCTCTCTCTCTCTCTCTCTCTCTCTCTCTCTCTCTCTCTCTCTCTCTCTCTCTCTCTTTCTCTCTCTCTCTCTCTCTCTCGTTCGGTGAGAGATTTATTTCTCGGAGTCAACTTTGTGCAGACTCTCTTCGGTGTCCGAACACCCCCGTGTGCACATATGCGCACGAAAAAGATCCCACGTTCACAGCGAAAGTCTCAGGGCTTGGAAAACACGAAGACACGCATGCATCATCTCTCGTCTCTGATTATCATGATCGTATTTCGATACTTTGACGAGACAAACCCAATGCTGGTGTGTCGAAGAAGACAGCCACAGCGGGCTTGTTCGAATCAAAGTATCACACCATATCTTCAGCGTATTACCAATACCTGTCCCAATATAGACCAGTTGGTCTAAGAGGACGTTAAACCCTAATAGTCAGTCAGTCTATCTCTCCCTCTCGCTCTCTCTCTCTCTCTCTCTCTCTTCCTGTCACCGCCCTTTTATTTAAGTTTATTTCATTTAATTAATTTTATTTACGTTTTTACCTTGTGTTTTGTGTTGAAAAATAAATACATACTCCAGAATTGACAAAAAGTGTCTTGTACATTGTACGTGTTCTTTGTAAAATATTGCCCCAGCCCCTCCACATGTGAAGGAAGGACACCTGTCTAATAGGGACACCATTACCATACCCCAAGGGTGTCCTTTAGAGACAGGTTTTACTGTACTGCTGAACAACACTTTTCTTTCAAGTTCCATTGTAACGAAACACTTGCCTGGAATTGTAATGTCTTTTATACACTTAAATACCTGCCCACAGATAAAATGGAGCCACAACCCCAAACCAAATATAATATCCCATCTAAAAAAAAAAGTCACATCCCAAAACGCAAGATAATTAACCCTAACTGCCGGATGCAAATTGAAACACATTTTTTTCTTTAGTTTTAATTATATTTTGCCTGAGGAAAACAAAACAGCCTGAAATGGACTGGGTGGTCGAGTGGTAACGCACTTGCGCTCGGAAGCGAGAGGTTGCGAGTTCGACCCTGGGTCAGGGCGTTAGCAATTTTCTCCCCCCTTTCCTAACCTAGGTGGTGGGTTCAAGTGCTAGTCTTTCGGATGAGACGAAAACCCGAGGTCCCTTCGTGTACACTACATTAGGGTGTGCACGGTAAAGATCCCATGATTGACAAAAGGGTCTTTCCTGGCAAAATTGTATAGGCATAGATAAAAATGTCCACCAAATACCCGTTTGACTTGGAACAATAGGCTGCGAAATGTAAATATTCGCCGTAATGGCTTGAGGTTTACTGGCCGACGTGAATGCGTTATATATTGTGTGTAAAAAATGTCTGTTTGTCTGTAAAAAAATTCAATTTCAAACGGCAGAAATTAATATGTAAAGCGCGGAGAGCAACCGTTAATTGTGGTTCGCGCTATATAAGCTCTCATAATAATAATAATAATAATAATAACAAGTCGCGTAAGGCGAAAATACAACATTTAGTCAAGTAGCTGTCGAACTTACAGAATGAAACTGAACGCAATGCAATTTTTCAGCAAGACCGTATACTCGTAGCATCGTCAGTCCACCGCTCTTTCTTTCTTTCTTTCTTTATTTGGTGTTTAACGTCGTTTTCAACCATTCAAGGTCATATCGAGTCCACCGCTCATGCTCATGGCAAAGGCAGTGACATTGACAAGAAGAGCGGTTTAGTATACTGTTCAAAAAAAGAAACGCATAGCTTGTAATATTTGGTTAATTTAGTTATATGGCTACAAGGATATCCACCAAACTGCAGAAAATGTTTATCTGGTCGTCGACCTTTCGTCCATTGCCACAAGTGAGCTCTGCACGTGACGCATGCGTTATCAGTGGCTACAATGTCAAAATTGCTCATTTGGCATGACCACTCGTCATGCTTCAATGTAATCTCGTGAAACTTGGGGAATATTGAGCTCTCACCATGTCTTCCAAAACCCATAAAAGCGGATTGTTCGCCACAAAGAAATCAGACGACAATTCAGCGACGAAAGATGGCCCGATTGAGCAGAGAAGACCGCCAAATTGCATTGGGTCGTTTACAAGCAGGCCAAAGTGAAAGTGCAATCGCCAGGCACTTCCACGTGTCCCAGAGCACCATCAGTAGACTGTGGGTCAGGTTTCAAGCCACTGGCTCCGTTGCTGACTTGCCACGAGCGGGAAGACCAAGGGCGACAACTGCTGCTCACGACCGCTTCATACGGCTCCGCCACCTCCGGAATCGTTTCCTGTCGGCCTCATCTTCTGTCCAGGCTCTCCCCGGGCCACACCGATTATCGGACCAGACCGTGCGGAACCGCCTGCATGAAGCTGGTTTGAGAGCTCGCAGACCTCACAGAGGGGCTGTCCTCACCCGCCGCCATCGCCAGAACCGAGTGCAGTGGGGCAACCAGCACCTTCGCTGGACCGTCCGGAATCACTGGAGACACGTGTGGTTCAGCGACGAGTCCTACTTCCTGCTCCAGCGACATGATGGTCGGAGGAGGGTCTACCGGAGAGTAAACGAACGTTACGCGCCCAACTGTGTGGATGAGGCACCCGTTCATGGTGGTGGAGGCGTCATGGTGTGGGGGGCGATCAATACCGCTGGAAGGAGCACCCTGGTGCACGTCCAAGGGCGCATAACTGCCCAGCGATACGTGGAGGAAATTCTGCGCCCACACGCCCTTCCTCTTCTGGCTGACCAGGATGCCATATTTCAGCAGGACAACGCTCGCCCGCACACAGCACGACTCACCACCCAGTTCCTCACCGACCACCATGTCCAGGTGCTTCCCTGGCCATCCATGTCGCCAGACGAGAACCCGAAAGAACACCTCTGGGATGAATTGGACAGACGTGTGCGCAGGCGAGAAGAAGCGCCGGCAAATCACCGCGATCTATTGCAGGCACTTCAGGAGGAGTGGGACACCATCCCACAGCAAGATATCCGGCATCTGATCCAGTCCATGCCCAGAAGGTGCCGGGCAGTTGTTGCTGCTCAAGGCAGTCACACCCCCTACTGACTTGACAGCCTCGGCACCCAATCGTATTGATTGACTGATTGATTTGAAGATGCAAATGAACTGTGTGTGCATTCAACTGTGTCCATACCAAATTTCAAACAAATAATCTAAATATTGGATTTTCTGTTAATTTTTTCGAAAAATAAAACAAATTTGGCAAGTAGCAACTATGCGTTTCTTTTTTTGAACAGTATAGTTGCGCTGAGAAGGATAGCACGCTTTTTATATTTAGTCAAGTTTTGACTAAATATTTTAACATCGAGGGGGAATCGAAACGAGGGTCGTGGTGTATGTGCGTGTGTGTGTGTCTGTGTGTGTGTCTGTGTGTGTGTGTGTGTCTGTGTGTGTAGAGCGATTCAGACTAAACTACTGGACCGATCTTTATGAAATTTGACATGAGAGTTCCTGGGTATGAAATCCCCGAACTTTTTTTTCATTTTTTTGATAAATGTCTTTGATGACGTCATATCCGGCTTTTCGTAAAAGTTGAGGCGGCACTGTCACGCCCTCATTTTTCAACCAAATTGGTTGCAATATTGGTCAAGTACTCTTCGACGAAGCCCGGGGTTCGGTATTGCATTTCAGCTTGGTGGCTTAAAAATTAATTAATGACTTTGGTCATTAAAAATCTGAAAATTGTAAAAAAAAACAAAAATTTATAAAACGATCCAAATTTACGTTTATCTTATTCTCCATCATTTGCTGATTCCAAAAACATAGAAATATGTTATATTTGGATTAAAAACAAGCTCTGAAAATTAAAAATATAAAAAGTGTTATCACATTTTTTTTTTTGAAATCAATTTAAAAACACTTTCATCTTATTCCTTGTCGGTTCCTGATTCCAAAAACATATAGATATGATATGTTTGGATTAAAAACATGCTCAGAAAGTTAAAACGAAGAGAGGTACAGAAAAGCGTGCTATCCTTCTCAGCGCAACGAATACCCCGCTCTTCTTGTCAATTCCACGTGCACTGCCTTTGCCACGGGCGGTGGAGTGACGATGCTACGAGTATACGGTCTTGCTGCGTTGCGTTGCGTTCAGTTTCATTCTGTGAGTTCGACAGCTACTTGACTAAATATTGTATTTTCGCCTTACGCGACTTGTCTATACCTCTCTTCGTTTTAACTTTCTGAGCGTGTTTTTAATCCAAACATATCATATCTATATGTTTTTGGAATCAGGAACCGACAAGGAATAAGATGAAAGTGTTTTTAAATTGATTTAGACAATTTAGTTTTGATAATAATTTTTATATTTTTAATAAGTGCTTGTTGTTAATCCAAATATAACATATTTATATGTTTTTGGAATCAGAAAATGATGGAGAATAAGATAAACGTAAATTTGGATCGTTTTATAATTTTTAATTTTTTTTTTACAATTTTCAGATTTTTAATGACCAAAGTCATCAATTAATTTTTAAGCCACCATGCTGAAATGCAATACCGAAGTCTGGGCTTTGTCGAAGACTACTTGACCAAAATTTCAACCAATTTGGTTGAAAAATGAGAGCGTGACAGTGCCGCCTCAACTTTCACGAAAAACCGGATATGACGTCATCAAAGACATTTATCGAAAAAAAGAAAAAAACGTTCGGGGATATCAATCTAAGGAACTCTCATGTAAAATGTCATAAAGATCGGTTCAGTAGTTTGGTCTGAACCGCTCTACACGCACGCACACACACACACACACACACACACACACACACACACACACACACACACACACACACATACACCACGACCCTCTTTTCGATTCCCCCTCTATGTTAAAACATTTAGTCAAAACTTGACTAAATGTAAAAATTAGATAGCATGACTAAGCTACCCCCCTAAGAATATTTGCAATTGCCAATGAGCTTTGATCATATAAACTATAAGAATGTCACAGACCTATGGGTAACCAAGCACCATTAACACCTACACAAAACCACCACCCCCCCCAAAAAAAAAATTCAACAACATTCGATTTTCGACTGAATCATTCAGGTACAAATACTTTTTCCTTTCAAACATTGTTTTTATCATGTTTCGTAAGAAATCACTCGATTTATAGCAGTTTCATTCTCAAAAGTGATGTACGTTACTATTTGGATGACGACCATGCACACTTACTCGTAGGGCTGGGCTCGTCCATCTCGCACGTAGGTGTGAAAGTCCTGTTGTCATTGATGGATCATATGCAAATGACCAAGGGAGACTAGTTAGGTCACGCTTGTCACAAAATCTCGGCAAAACGAGAACGTTTTATTTTGGTTATAAGTAATTTTTCTTTACACAAGATCAATAAATCGTGTCGATTTTCACGAATCACAGGCAATGCATGCATTGCAAGCAATTTTTTTAATATTTTTTTAGACTTAGTGGACTTTGTGAACCTCGAAATCGATCGTTGGCGGCCATCTTACATTTAGGCCTACTGCGGACTGTACGACTGTTTGACTGACCGCTACCGAATTTACACAAGGATAATAACGTACATCTCGCATCACTTTTCCAAGCGAAATGAACGAAGTTGGCAGCTCCGTCGAGCTCATTTTTGGTCTCATTAAACACTGCATTCATTTCCTGTCTGGTTTGTATGAAGGATTTACCGGTCGCGCACGTGTTCGGAGTACAGTTCTTACAAAACTGAAAGCACCCAAAATCGCGTAACGCTTTTTTCTCCAGAATGACTAGGTAAGGTTGGAATCACAAGTCTGTTATTCATTCTTTTCTTTCTTTATTTGGTGTTTAATGTCGTTTTCAACCACGAAGGTTATATTGCGACGAGGGAAAGGGGGGAGATGGGATAGGGGAAAGGGGGGAGATGGGGTAGAGCCACTTGTTAAGTGTTTCTTGTTCACAAAAGGCACTAATCAAAAAATTGCTCCAGGGGCTTGCAACGTAGTACAATATATGACCTTACTGGGAGAATGCAAGTTTCCAGTACAAAGGACTAAACATTTCTTACATACTGCTTGACTAAAATCTTTACAAACATTGACTATATTCTATACAAGAACCACTCAACAAGGGTAAAAGGAGAAACAGAATCCGTTAGTCGCCTCTTACGACATGCGGGGGGCAGAGAAATAAGGATGTGGAAAAGAAGACTTTTGGTAAGTGAAATAAAGGTGATGGATCCAGTCAGGTAGAAATAAGACAACAAGAAAAGAATTGGAAAACTGCAGGGAATAGTAGGGAGAGTTTTCTTGGAAGGAAATATAGGTGAAAGGACTGGTAAGGCAGAAATAAGACAAAAGAAGAGAAGTAAAAGGGTGGGGTAGCTCTGTCTAAACGCTCCCGCCGCGTGAAGGCGACCCCATGGGAGCCTGTTATTCATTGCTTACGGCATAAATTTGCCACCATGTTACTATACCAAAACGTTCGTCCATTCATCCTCTTTCATCCAACACAAAAATGTTCTTTGCAACAAAAAAAAAGTTTATTAGAAGCAGGAGCCTGCCAAATAATTCAAGCGGGCTCTTTCCTTCTTTCGACGCCATGACAGATTCTTGGCCATTATATACCGCTCGAGATATTGTGCAACTTATTACTAAAATCAGATAGAATGATTGTTCAGAAACCAAAGAAGGCTTTTTGCATTTTTCTTAAAACTCACAAAAGTGTCATGGGCAATTATTTTTATGAGCGTGACGAAAATAATGGAATATGACATATTACATGAACCAATCCATGCATTGCGAGACATAGGTACACGAAACCATGGTTTGAAAACAATATCACAGAGATAGAACACGTCCCAGCTTGTGTGGAGAAACCGCGAGAAAAATCCAAAGACGGGTCTACAGGGAGAGATCTATTGATCCTAGACGACAGCCTACTGTGTGTTGCTATAAAATAACACCTGGTATTTTATTGCATTTGACTGAAAGCCTACAATGGCGGCGATTGAACTGTTTTTCTCGGCGCTTTGTCCAACGTAAAGAAAAGGCATTTATCTCTCTGACACTTCAAACCAATGACTGCTCAAATGGCAAATCCTTGTTATCGTTTTTGGCTCACGTAAGTGTAGCCTATGCGATGCTAACTTCTGTCTGTCTGTGCGTGCGTGCGTGCGTGTGTGATAGAAACTTTAACATTTGACTGAACACCGAAATACTAATTTTACCGTGTTATTATCCAAGCAACAGCTTTAAAGTATTGAAGCAATGATCAACATTTCGTCGGCACGTATGTAGATAAAGTGTGTATCCAAAGAAAACGGGTGGTGGTGGGTTTTTTTTTTTTGGGGGGGGGGTAAAAACAGGTGACTGGTTTGTGTTGTGTGTGGTATGTAGACCAGGTCAGGGGTCAAGGTTAGGTCAGATCGCGTGAAGCATTGTGGTATAGATTCACTTCTCAGTTCTAACCGAGCTGCATTCGCCGATTCGGGGAAGACGATTTCACATTGTTCGGTTTCGTAGCGGCTCCAGAAAAAGTAGATAAAGAAGATACCAAAGGAGATTTCCTACAGGTTGATCTGCACAGCGTGTTTTCAGTGTCTGCACGAGGAAGCGCTGTCAAAAGGGCAGTGTCGATCTCAGTGGCAGTCGTGTCCCCGTAAGTACTGATACAGACAGATCTAGATCTAGCGTCTCCCACTCTTGCACTGTGTCTATGCTTACTGTGTGTGTGTATGTGTGACGGAGTGATTGAGTTTGTGTTACTGTTTGTCGATTTCTTACGGGAGCCTTGAAGGCTTCGCATCTTGTTAGAATCGTGGTGAAAAGCAGTTGTGAAACGCTTTTCACTGATCTTAGGTAGCAAAAGATCTGGAAATCATCTGCGGGACAGATGCCAGTTGCCACATATTGTACATATGTCAGAAATCGTATGGATACCACATGGTTACAATTTGTCATTTCTCACATGATCTGACCATGACCAGCGGCATATCATAGCCAGCTGGATTCTTGCTGGCGCGGTCAGCTACTCTACTTTTTCAAGCTGAATCATTTTAAAGCTTTTGTTTGTGAACAATAAAAATTATGGTATTTATTTTGCGAATTATTATATATTAATTACAAAAATTACAATTGAAAAATCTGAATTAAAGACAAAGTATTGTATGCCATTTTTGTTGTTGAGTGCGTCTAAACCCTCCAAATAAGGTTTTGAGTGTGTGTAAAAAAAATTTTTTTTTGCAATTTGTTTGTGTCATTTGTTATTTTGCAAAAAATCTATGTGATACTTTTTGCAACCAGCCGAAGTTTGCTGTCTGAGTTTGACTATATTTTATAAGGCGAGCGTCCCCAGCCACCATGATCCTGCATGCGTTTTATTTTTATTTTTCATACTGGAATGCGTGACACCTTCGCTATTCGCGCCTTACATTTCGTCAACTTTTACGCAGATTGTCGCAGTCGAAACAATTTCACCACGCTTATTTGAAAAGGTGATTGCAATCTTTGTTTTCCTAATTTAATACCGTGCATTTATGTTTGTTCTTTATAAAAACACTTTTTAACATTTTTTTTTACTTGTATTTAATTTTGACATTTTGACATAAAAATTAGTTATTCTTCTTGGTGACATTTTTTTTATTTAGAATTTTAATTGCATTAACACCTTTATTCGGTTATTTCTAAAGTTATTTTCAGACAGTTTGGGTTCAAAGAATACATTTTATTTTTAATCAAATATTTTTATTTTATGTATTGGATTTTTATTAAATTTTTATTATGAAATTTGTTCTCAGCCTTTTTGTTTTTGATAAAATAAATCCAAAAACAAAAAGACTGCCAACCTTAAATAAAAAAAAAATTGTTTGTAGAAAAAAGTTGCTGAAGTTTTGTTTTTTGGTCAACTGAGCATTTACACTCATTTCAGTGAGCCGTTTGTTTTAAGGGAGACAAGAACAACTGCAAAGAGCAATTACTTTCAGTTATTTCCCTTGTTAAGTAATTAACTCACTTGACTTCCGGTTGGCGCTAAATTATTATGCCACATGTTTTGACGTTTTTCACCCTTTTATCTTCCTGCCTTGTATTTTGAGTTGCTTATTGGATGTAAGGTAATCCTTGTCTTTCATTCTAAAATAAAGATTGATTGTCTCACGAAGTACTAAGTGAATTAACTGATGGAACAATTTCATTTCGAATTTGATGACTGATGCCGTGATGGACTCAAAGTCGATCACAGTCTCGATTTTATTTTATTTTTTGCGTAGAAGAACACTGTTCTATTCATCCAAGTTTGTTTTTTTCTGAACGAGGTTTGAGTCAACTAACTTTTCCAAAAACATGATGTTGTGGTTTGTTTTTTAGAATAGAAGTTGTAAAACTAAAACAGTAAAAGTGTGAAAATGCTCCGAGTCCGATTCGCTGGTCACAGAAGAAAAATCGGGGAGGTTGCTAAATTACAACACATGTCTGATGTCTTACCCGTTCGCTTCAAATATAATCCAATCAGTTTGAAACATTGTTCACAAGTAGACGAGACTCTGCTTTTCATATTCATGATATTGATAGTGATTGAATAATATATTTTATTCGCGAGCTGATCTACATTACACACGATGACAAAATTCAATCAACCCGATTTTTTGTTGAAGTAAAATAATGTATGTAACCTGCAGAACTGGGAACCCGTACGATTTCGCCGTATTTTGTACACATGATTGTCTAGAATACGATCAGTACGGTCAGTGGATAATAAATACGACGAGAACAATTCCTAGGCTACTTTTCTTCACAAACGCACCCCGAAGCCGATCCAGTATTTTGACACATGATTACAGTTTTTGTCAGTATGAACATTGAAAGAAGCATTTGTTTTGAATGTTTCGGTAAACCTAATTAACTGTGCGAAGGACGCATGCGAAGCATGTTTGAATCATAGATGTTGAATGCTGTGTGGAGTACGCACATTTTTCTGAAAATACACAAGTTTGTTTGAGAATACTCCAAGTGCAAAACAGGGGTTCCCAGGTCTGAACCTGCGAATTAGATTCAATCAACCCGATTTTTTGTTGAAGTAAACAAATGTATGTATGTAACCTGCGAATTAGATGGTAGTTTTTTACATTCTGTTTTTTATTTCATTTATCAGCTTCCTGTCTCTTGGTAAACTTCTGGTTTCTAATCTACTGATATACATTCCAATTTTGTTTTCATTGATGATATGAACAAGTGTGGACTTTTTAAAGATTTTTTTCTGTCTTCATTTAAAAAAATATCCATCAAATGTAAATTGCATCTTCATCAAGTGTTAACTATTTCTGTGATATTTTTTCAAGGTGGCGGTACTGAACAGCTTCAGTCAGTTCAAACATACTCTGAACTACAAACAGGACCTTGCGTATTGAGCCGAGGTAAGTAACCATTCATATCGCTCTGCCTCATAAATCAATAACCGTTCAACTTCAAGATTTCTCTCTCTCCCAACCTCAATTTTTTATTTTCTCTTTGGTGAGTCAGGTTGTGACTTTTGTTTTGCATGGCAGACTTTGTACCAACTTTCCCCCTACTTTGAAACAATTTTAGTCAGCGCCAAATCAAATCAAAAGTGCTACCCTTGTGATGTAAACTGCTAAACAGCGCAAACTGTCAAACTTGTTTTATGCAACGATTCTTGTCAGACTTTGTAGGCCAGTGCAGCTATTGGAGCTACCTCCTAATGCGACAAAAGCAGTCTGGCTATAGTTTGACTCTATAGCTAACCAATCAGTAAGCGGCGATAAAAAAAGTCTGCGGAATTATATCTTTTTTATTCCACGGCCAAGTCCAGCAGCTTTTGTAGTCGCTGCTAAGTCTTACCTTTATTGTTTCTAAATTATATTATACATTCCAATTTTGTTTTTGTTGTTAGTGTTAGTGTGACTTTGAGGCTTGTAAATAATGAATCGTTGTGTTCCTAATTAATTTCAAGGCTTTATTTTTCAGAAAGCCATGATTATGACAGTGTGTTTGAACTTGAAGAAAGCTGAGATGGACAGTGACCTCAGCCCTCAACAGACAACATCGCCACAGATGCCGCTAACGCAGACTGTGGTTTCGCTACTGCAGCCAGGTGAAGATGTACAGGTATATCTCGATAGCAACAAATGCATCGTTGACAGCGACACATTTGTCAGGGTCTTTTTGTTTTATGAATTTGGCTCATTTTGTCTTTTATTCTTTCAGTGATAGTGGGCTTACGGAAGGAGATTCCCCAATAGTGGTGACGGAAGAAGAGGTGGAGAGGGGGCTGAAGAATGTTAATGCTAGCAAGGCGGGGGGACCAGATGGGATGATGCCCAAAGTTTTAAAACTATGTGCAGAGCAACTTAGTTATATTTTTTCAGTCATTTTTAACATGTCGCTTGGTGCTAGCAGGGTACCGGCCCTATGGAAAACTTCATGCATTGTTCCTGTGCCAAAGAAAAAGACTGTGATAACCATGAATGACCTGAGACCTGTGGCACTTACTTCTGTTTGTATGAAAGTCTTTGAGAGAGTTGTTTTGTTCAAATTGAGTGATTGTGTGAAAGATTTTATTGATCCATGTCAGTTTGCATACAGGAAAAACAGGAGTGTTGATGATGCTGTGTTGAATGTTTTAAACAAGATCTACTCTCATTTAGAAAAGCCTGGCTCTTATATTCGCTTGATGTTCTTTGATTTTTCCAGCGCTTTTAATACTATACAGCCTCATTTAATGGCGGAGAAGCTTTTTAGCATGAATGTCCCAGCAGCCACCATCCTCTGGGTTATGGACTACCTGACAAACAGGCCACAGTATGTTAGGGTGGGGGGGCAATCAGTTTCAGACACAATCTGCACAAACACAGGGGCACCACAAGGCACAGTACTCTCACCTTTTCTTTTTTCTCTCTACACAGCAGATTTCAGAAGTTCTAGTGACTCCTGCCCCATAACCAAGTTTGCTGACGACACTGGACTGACCGGACTGCTGACTGTTGACGACGACTCTGACTACAGGCAGGAGGTAGATAGGTTTGTGGGGTGGTGTGAAAACAACTATTTAGAGCTTAATGTGGGGAAGACAAAGGAAATGATAATGGACAACAGGAGGGGGGAACATGTACACAGGGAGATAGTGATCAAGGGGGAGGTCGTAGAGAAGGTAGAGCAGTATAAGTATTTGGGGGTGATTATAGACAATAAGTTGACATGGAAACCAAACTCTGATGCCCTTGTGAAGAAACTCCACTCTCGCCTGTACTTTTTGAGAAAACTCAGGTCTTTTAACATCAGACAAGAAATCCTTCAGATGTTTTACACTTCAACGTGCAATAGTGTGTTGTACTTTGGCTCCGTGTGTTGGGGTGGCAACATCAACAAGCAAGACAGGGATATATTAGATAAATTCATCAGGAAAGCAAGTGGGGTGGTTGGGAGGAAGCAGGACAATTTCACATCAACACATGAACGACGACTGACTGACAAGGTACAGAAGATTTTGGCTGACGACTCGCACCCACTCAGACCGGAATTTGACAGTAGACGGACAGACAGGAGCAACAGATTCAGACAACCAACCGCAAGATCCACACGCTACAGAAATTCGTTCATTCCATCTGCAATTCACATCTTCAATTCTCAGGTGGGGCGGTAGATGCTGGTGTTGTCGCTCTGATGCACGGGGTCAGTGTTCTGTATTGTTTCAGTATTGTTGATTTTGTTTTGCATTCTACTCTCTTAATCTTAGACAATATGTGATAACCGGCAAGGTGCTGACTTTCTTTTGTGCATTGTTGATGGTGAATGCATGTTAATTTATTTTTAATATACTTTCTTATGTGATAACCAATGTGCTATATTTTCTCAGGACAAAGAACAAATGTTTATTTTGAATGTTTTATGTATGTTATTATTACGGACACAAACACTCAGCAATGTAATTTCTCTTTTAGAGATTAATAAAGTTATTGTATTGTATTGTATTGTATTGTATTGTAGAACCTTTTTAAAGTAATGAAAGCAGATGTGTCAGTGTCACTTTTTTTTTTTTTTTTCTTTTTACTGGTTTAGGGAAACAAATGCATTGTTTTCAGTAAAGAGGAAAAACAGGGTGGTATGTTTATGATTGCTTTAATTTTTTTATTTTCAAATTACCCAGGCATGTGTGTTTTTCATCGATGAACAAGTGTGGACTTTTTAAAGACTTTTTTCTGTCTTCATTTAAAAAAAATGTCAACCCTCAAATGTAAATTGCATCTTCATCAAATGTTAACTATTTCTGTGATATTTTTTCAAGGTGGCGGTAATGAACAGCTTCAGTCAGGTCAAACATACTCTGAACTACAAACAAGACCTTGCGTATTGAGCCGAGGTAAGTAATCATTCATATCGCTCTGCCTCATAAATCAATAACCGTTCAACTTCAAGATTTCTCTCTCCCAACCTCAATTTTTTATTTTCTCTTTGGTGAGTCAAGTTGTGACTTTTGTTGACATGGCAGACTTTGTACCAACTTTCCCCATACTTTGAATCAATTTTAGTCAGCGCCAAATCAAATCAAAAGTGCTACCCTTGTGATGTAAACTGCTAAACAGCGCAAACTGTCAAACTTGTTTTTAGCAACGATTCTTGTCAGACTTTGTAGGCCAGTGCAGCTATTGGAGCTACCTCCTAATGCGACAAAAGCAGTTTGGCTATAGTTTGACTCTATAGCTAACCAATCAGTAAGCGGCGATAAGAAAAGTCTGCGGAATTATATCTTTTTTATTCCACGGCCAAGTCCAGCAGCTTTTGTAGTCGCTGCTAAGTCTTACCTTTATTGTTTCTAAATTATATTATATAGTTTTCAGTGTTGTTGTTGCGAAGCGAAGCGGCTTCCCAGTGCGGAATGCAGGCAGTGTGTGCATCAAACAGTGTTGTGATGGATGGATGAGTGAGTGATGAGGGTGAATGAGTTAGTTAAACTGTGACTGAATATCTATTGATTGATTGATATTAAAGTGAACATCAGGGGGGGGGGGTAGAAATGCACCATTGTGCACTCGCCTTGATGTAAGGAACACTGCTACAGTCTCCAACAGCTTCAAAGTGGGTTAGACAGGCTCTTGATAAAGACTGAGGCAAAATGTGCCAAATCACACATTGTCTTGTAAGAAGGAAAAATCTTCATTTGTCACCTTTCTGCACTTTTTTGACTTTGAGTGCATAGCCACAATGGTCACAGACAAGATGCATCAAACAGATTTGAAAAAGACCCCAAACTGAACTTGTTATGACTATTTGTAACCCCTCTCATCTTTTTGACTTGGCCGTACCCAAGCAAGAAGGCTAAAAAAATCATAACTAATTCCATGTCGACTTTTTGGTGGGGTGGACCTATTGTTCCAGACTCGCCTTGATTAAAGCAACACTAGTGCAGTGTCCAACAGCTTTTAAAATTTGTTTTGACCTCTTGACAATGTACATGTAAACATGTAACCCTAATCGGTGACTGTTGTGTAGTAAGAAAAAATCTTCATTTCTCCCCTTTCTCCACTTTTTTGTGTGTCAGTGCATAGCCACAATGGTCACAGAAAACATGCATCAAACAGATTTGAAAAAGACCCAAAACTGAATTTGTTATGAATATTTCTCACATTTTTTGGACTTAAAAAAATTTGGCCAAACAAACACACCCAATATCTTCATTTTTCCCCTTTCTTTCATTTCAATTCAAAACTTTTTGGAAGAACAGTTTCTTACTCTTGCAACTGTCTGTGAACTTAATTTCTCGCAATGGCAAAATGCTGAAAGGTATTTTTCGGAAAGGTAGTGCGATGTTCGAACATTAGCGTCTGCTCGCGTGTAGCGCGTTTGCAATATTCACTGTGATACGTCACTTCTGCCCCGGTCGCGTTGAGTTATCTTTCGTCAATCGTTCATCGTGTGACGGGTCAATGGCCTACGATTTGATCTGTGATCGGCCCCCGATCGGATTGGGGGAATAAATCTCACGATGGAATCGCCCGTGTGATTCCAACTTATGGAAAGTAGCCTCCTTCAAAAACTCAACTAAATATTCTTTTTTTTTTTAATTATAAAAAAAAAGCCGACCTATACCGACACTTATCTTTTTTGGTCACATTACCCTACACCAATGTATATTTTTGTTTGGCCTAACCTGTCTTTGATGACAGCATATCCAGCTTTTTGTGAAAGTTGACGGCACTGTGGACGGGACATTTTGAAAACCTCCAGTCCCATGCGCATGTGATCAGCAATGTCAGAAACTAAGGACCTCCCATGTTGTGGATCGTCTATAATTGGGCAGCCGGCTTCATTCCTCTGATTTGGTTGGTTATGTTTTTTTTTATCTTTCTGTTTGCAGCTTCATTCAGACGTGCATTCGCCAATGCCACAGAACAGGAGCTGGACGCGGCCCTGGCCTTATGGCTGACATCGCAACGGGATAGGCAGATGCCGCTGCCTGGTCTTCAAGGGAACGCTAATCAGGAGCATTTGTAGGAACATGCAGTAAGCTACAGCTGCCTAGAGTGTAATTTGTTATACAGTTTGTCTATGAATTATTCAGAGCTTTGCCTCCAATTTCAAACCAGTAGTTGCTATTACAGGGTAAGACATCCGTCTCTGAAGAGAAGGGTTTTTTTAAGCCAGTTTTGTGAAAACGCACTCATAAAATACAAAACAATAGCCAGGCAATCCCTATATTTGTTAGTGTGGGTGCATGCAGAATGCCTCTTTACTCATCTACTGTAATCTTCAGAATCACTATTTGTATTAAAATATGATTTTAACAGAGAGTTAGGCATAACCAGCGCACTTGTGCACACAAAAGATCTCTAGTTCTCAGAGGATGTTAAACTGCTAGGCGGTCAGTCGGTGCAATTACATTCAGAATGCCTTTTTGATCATCTATTGTCATCTTCAGAATCAGTATATATATGAAAGAATATGGTATTAAAAGAAAGTTCAGTATTTCATGCACATGGTGCACAAAAAATATCCTAAGTTTGTAGGGAAAGTCTCAGGGCTAGAAAAACTAGAAGGCAAACAGCGCAAACTGTCAAACTTGTTATAAGCGACGATTCTTGTCAGACTTTGAAGGCCAGTGCAGCTATTGGAGCTACCTCCTAATGCGACAAAAGCAGTTTGGCTATAGTTTGACTATAGCTAACCAATCAGTAAGCGGCAATAAGAAAAGTCTGCGGAATATCTTTTTTATTCCATGGCCAAGTCCAGCAGTTTTTGGAGTCGCTGCTAAGTCTTACCTTAATTGTTTCTAACTTGCTGGAGCCGTTCACATGGCTGACTTTTTGCCAGCAACACAGGAGATATTTTTAAACAATTAAGTTGGGGAAAAGTTGTTTGCTCGTCTGCCATGTGAACAGCACTTAAATGTTTTCTGATGATCTAAAAGCGAAAATCTATAGGCAGGGGTATAGTTTTGTGTCAGTGTGATTATTCATCAATTTATTGCAACTCCTTTCAGTGCAGTTATTGAGTGACTGTCAGCTCGCTCCTACCCTTTTCATCTTTTTTTCTCTGTGTTCGAGAGATATGTCCAGTAATTTGAGGAAACATAATGGACCAGTCTCTATGAACCTTAACTGTCAAATTCTCTCAACGATTTTATTCTTTTAAAGAAATATATTCATCAAATGTAAAAGAATGTAGTGTCCTCCAGCCATACTCGTAGTAATAGGCTCAATTTTCTCAGTTTTATTATTCAGAGGATTTATTTTTAGTTCTGTAAGTGTAACCTGAATGGTTTTTTTTGTAAGAGTTTTTTGCAATTCTGAATTGCATATGTCTTCATCAAGCATTAACTATTTCTGTGATATATTTTCAGGGTGGCAGTAATGAACAGCTTCGGTCAGGTCAAACATACTCTGAACTACAAACAAGACCTTGCTTTTTGAGTTGAGGTAAGTAACCATTCAACACTTTGCCTTATAAATCAATAACTGTTCAACTTCAACATTTCTCTCTCTCACCGGCCAACCTCAATTTTTTTTCTTTTTTCTTTGGTGAGTCAGGTTTTGATTTAAGTTATGTTCACATGGTAGACTTTGTACCAACTTTCCCCCTACTTTGAAACAATTTTAGTCAGCGCCAAATCAAATCAAAATTGCTGCCCTTGTCAACAGCAAAAACGCTCAAACTTGTTTTAAGCGACGATTCTTGTCCGACTTTGAATACCAGTGCAGTTATCGGAGCTACCTCCTAAATGCAGTAAGAGCAGTTTGGCGATAGTTTTGCTATAGCTAACCAATCAGTAAGCGGCGATAAGAAAAGTCTGCGGAATATCTTTGTTATTCCACGGCCAAGTCCAGCAGTTTTTGGAGTCGCTGCTAAGTCTTACCTTAATTGTTTCTAAATTGCTGGAGCCGTTCACATGGCTGACTTTTTGCCGACAACCCAGGAGGTATTTTCAAACGACTTCGAGTCGGGGGAAAGTTGTTTGCTCGTCTGTCATGTGCATAGCACTTAAATGTTTTCAGATGATCTGAAAATCTAGGCAGGGATATAGTTTTGTGTCGGTGTGATTATTCATCAATTTATTTCAACTCCTTTCAGTGCAGTTTTTGAGTGACTGTCAGCTCGCTCCTACCCTTTTCACCTTTTTTTCTATGTGTGTGTGTGAGAGTTATGCCCAGTAATTTGAGAAAACATAATGGACCAGTCTCTATGAACCTTAAAGGCAGAGTAAGCCTCCCGTAAACCATCACAGATACGGTCAGGCTTTTACACACAGTACAAACACCCTTTCATTTAAACACTCACCAATTGAGAACATCCTATAGGGTGCCCTCCGTAAAGAGCGAACAATTTTCAAAGAATTTATTTTTGCGTGGTTTATCTTACCCCTGAGCCATCGTGAACCCGTGTGATCCAGTTTTCCCTTTTCACAATGCAGTCGTCATAGTTAGTCATTTGAATGCGACTCGACGTGAGCTTATCTACAATAGCACGTTTTTTTTATGCACGAAACAACGGCTGTGGTTCACAAGAACTCCAGCGATGGCTTTTGACTGTTGAGAGGAACGGCGATTTGCACTGATAAACCGGCCGTCGTCTGCTACGACCCTTGCGTGACCCTGCTTCCGGGCTTTTCTTTTTTTAAACTTTCACAACTTCGAATTGTTCTGATCTTGTCTTGATGAAAAACGAATTCTTTTATGATTAAAGAATGTTTGTGTAACAAGCTGTCAATTTATTATTTAGATTTTAAAAGTTAGGTCTAGCGCAAAAACGAGGCGCCGTTGTTGTTAACGGAACAAGTCTACGATAATAAATTCTTGGAAAATGTCTCACGCTCGACAGAAAGCAGCCAGGATGTTCCCGTTCGGTGAGCGTTCAAATGGAAGTATGCTTGTACTGTATTTAGACGCTCGGGGAGCTCTGTGATGGTTTACGGGAGGCTTACTGTGCCTTTAACTGTCAAATTCTCTCAAAGATTTTATTTATTTAAAACAAAAATATTCATCAAATGTAAAAGAATGTAGTGTCCCCCAGCCATACTCATACAAGTCATAGTAATAGGCTCAATTTTCTCAGTTTTATTATTGAGAGGATTTATTTTTAGTTCTGTAACCTGAACGGATTTTTTTTGGTAAGAGTTTTTTGCAATAGGGCCTTTTACAGCTGACCGCGCGCTGAGTCATTTCGAGTTACTCCCCTTGGGTACGGGCAAACTCGCTGTCGATACTGTTACTGGATACAGACGAGATGGTCTGCTGCAACTTGTAAAAACTGCACAGCAGTTGGAACTACCGATCGATCCGGATTTTACAAGACAGGACGTGCAAGAAAAACTTTCCGAAAAACTTCGACAGATCGGATTTCCACCACGCGATCCTTTTACATCCGAAGAAAAAAGTGACCCATCAAACGCACCCAGGATCGGTGTTGTTGACATCCTGAACTATCTGATTGAGAAAAAGAACGATTTCGACCAGAAGAAGGCGAAAACTTACAAATCCTTTGAAGATATATCGCCTTTTTTATGGCCATGTGCTCAACTTGAGATACATACATGTGCAGAAGTGGAAAAGTTTTTCGTCTACACCGCGGAGGTAAAACCGACACAGAGGCAGACAACCTACCTGCACACTTCCTCATATAAACTGTGCATAATCGTCAGCGAAGATGGGGACATTCTCCTGGGATTTTGCCAGTGTCCGGGGGGGGGGGGGGGGGGGGTGGCAAGTACTTACATTTCACAACATAGGCATGTTATTATTCATATTGTTATTGTTAGTATTGTTACTCCTCACTGAAACCAAGCAAAGCAGGCTGTTCACCCTCAATAATGCTTTTACTGTATTAGTACTGTCACAGTATGTTTGCATGCATACATGCAAATATTAGTTAGCTTCCATGAAATATTGAATATATCCCCATTTCACAGCACTAGGATGGGATGTATGGCACTTTGAATCACTAACAGTAGCACTGCCTCTTCAATACCCATCTCCTTTTTGAAACTGAAGAGTATGCGTATGGACCAGTGGCAGTGAATGGTTAATGAACATATGGGTTGCTCTGATTTCATCCATGATCAGGTACATTTGTTTTTTTTTAACCACACAAACACTTAGACAACAATTATTAGAGTGATGTAGTTTGAAACACTTGGACAACAATTATCAGAGTATGAGTTTTTCCGCGTTTTGATTTTCATTTAAATCCAAGTCACAGCTTCTGTTTTATGATGAGTGATGTAGTTTGAAACACTTGGACAACAATTATCAGAGTATGAGTTTTTCCGCGTTTTGATTTTCATTTAAATCCAAGTCACAGCTTCTGTTTTATGATGAGTGATGTAGTTTGAAACACTTGGACAACAATTATCAGAGTATGAGTTTTTCCGCGTTTTGATTTTCATTTAAATCCAAGTCACAGCTTCTGTTTTATGATGAGTGATGTAGTTTGAAACACTTGGACAACAATTATCAGAGTATGAGTTTTTCCGCGTTTTGATTTTCATTTAATTTTAAATCCAAGTCACAGCTTCTGTTCAAGTTATGATGAGTGATGTAGTTTGAAACACTTGGACAACAATGTCAATTATCAGAGTATGAGTTTTTCCACTTTTTGATTTTCATTTAAATCCACTCTGGAGTCACAGTTTCTGTTTTATGATGAGTGATGTAGTTTGAAGTGTTGGTATTAAATTTTCACTGACAATCATTCTGTGCTGGTATTCCCATTTTCACCTGCAGGGTTATGAAATATATGGGGAGAAACTTGGTCAGTAAAATCATCTTCACGTGTGAACTGAAAATTGTCTCTGTTTAAAATTACAATGTATTTCGTGAACACACCTGGAGAATGCCCTTGCATGATTTAAAACTTCCTGCTGTGAATACTGTTGTCATACTATGAATTTTCTTTTGAGAAAAACAAAAGAATGAAAAGCTTTTAACTAGCTTGTGAATGAGCCTCTTACTTCTATGTGGGGCTAGGTGCTTTGAACTATTTTTAATGCCTGAAAAGGATAGTGATGGAAATCACTAGTTTAATGTCAGGTGTGACAAGTCACATATATATACTATTGATTGAACTATTTTTTTATTAATCTGCAATTTTGTTACAACCTACTTTGTTTATTTGGTGACAAGCTAGTGAGAGGCACTTTTTAGTGCTTGAATAGTACTGTGATGCACATTGTTTATCATTTCAGTCTAGTCGTACTCATGATTACAACCAATAGTTCTTGTGAGCTTGTACAGTTATGTGATGTCTCTCAAGTCTTTTTCCTTGAGGCAAACCATTTTTCCTTTGAACGACACATAGTTCAGTTTGACCATTTTTTTTCATTTTTGTGTTCTTGTTGTATGCAACTGCAAGCACCGAGCTGTCATGCTTTTTGTCTGATTTCAGACCATATTCTTTGGGCCATTTGTATGCTGAAGTAGTTTTGTTTTTCTGCCACTTCTGTTAGATTGTGTTTTTGCAGTGAGATTCATGTTCAAAATTTTAGACAAGATTAAAAGAATGATCCTGTTTCTTAAATGCCTTCGTGTTCATTGGTTTGTAGACTATGTGTCACTTGCTGTCTAGTTTTTCAATGAAATTGTTTTGCTAACTAGCTGCAGTATCACACTTTGGTTTATGGGGATATGAAAAAGCTACATTAAAACCATTTCTTCCTCTCTCAGCACATAAAGTCAAAGCATGGTACAATCTTTTTTGTTCCATTTATACTTATGAAGAAAAACAGCATGTCATTTTCAAGTGCCCCCCGACGAAGTGTTTTGTGCAAATGTAGGTGTCTTTGTTGACTTTTTCGATGTTGAACCTCTCGATCGTTCTTCCACATAGTTTAATCCATTTTCGGCACTTTTCTAAATCTCTAGAGGGTTTGGAAAACGGTACCCATCCAACACCGACCATGTGTGATCTCTCACGGTGTCTTAAATCACTTCCACACACGCCATAACAGCAATGTTTGTGCACCATCGTACAGCTCCACCATTCAAACAACGCGCAAAAGTGGCTGACTTTGCCCGAGGCACAGCGGGCCAAGGTCAAGGTCGCCTAGAATAGCCCAGGTGTAAAAGGCCCTATTGCATATGTCTTCATCAAGCATTAATTATTTCTGTGATATCTTTTCAGGGTGGCAGTAATGAACAGCTTTGGTCAGGTCAAACATACTCTGAACTACAAACAAGACCTTGCTTTTTGAGTTGAGGTAAGTAACCATTCATATATCACTTAGAGGGCTGTCACACATGCGACTGAGTCGCGCGATTCACCCTGTCACACAGCCGACTCAGTCGTAGAAAACAGCTACGACAAGTCTGCGACTCAGTCTCATGCGATTCCCTCGTAGCTTTGATTTTTAGAACATGTTCTATTCCTGCGATCCAGTCGTCGGTCAATCGCAGGGGCAGAGCCAATCAGAACGCGTTGCTGCGGCCTTGACGCCGTGACGTAAAATAATGGCGGACAGTGGCGTACAGCGTCTCTTCGTCGATTCAAAACTTTTTGGAAGAACAGTTTTTTACTCAGATATAAAGGAGACGTTTTAGGCGTGTACAGCGGTCGGAAAACATTAATTGCAGCTGTCTGGGAACTTTATTTCTTGCAAAGGCGTAATGCTGAAAGGAATTTTTCAGAAAGGTAGAGCGACGTTCGAACATTTAGCAAAGCGCGTTTGCCGTGTTCACTATGACACGTCACTTCTGCCCCACTCGCGTGGAGTTATCGTTCACCAGTCGTTCGTCTATCGTTCATCGTGTGACGGGTCAATGGCCTACGATGTGATGTGCAATCGGCCAAAGACTGAATCGCAAGGATTGAATCGCAAGGACTGAGTCGCCTGTATGACCGAGGCTTTAGCCTTATAAATCAATAACTGTTCAACTTGGAAGATTTCTCTCTCTTCCAACCTCAATTTGTTATTTTCTCTTTGGTGAGTCAGGTTGTGACTTAAGTTTTGTTCACATGGCAGATTTTGTACCAACTTTCCCCCTACTTTAAAACAATTTTAGTCGGCGCCAAATCAGATGAAAATTGCTGCCCTTGTGAACAGCGCAAACGCTCAAACTTGTTTTAAGCGACGATTCTTGTCCGACTTTGAAGGCCAGTGCAGCTATCGGGGCTATCGGAGCTACCTCCTAATGCGATAAGAGCAGTTTGGTGTTAGTTTGGCTATTGCTAACCAATCACTAAGCGGCGATAAAAAAAGTCTGCGAAAAATCTCTGTTAAAGAATGTGGTGTCCTCCAGTCATACAATTTTACACTGTCAAATGGTAAACATTTTCCTCTGGCTACACTTCATTCTATCAGGTTCTATGTTTTCTCTTTTTTTTCCAGGTACCATGCCTCATGTAACAAAGTCTTGCAAGATGTCAGCCGATCAAGCTCACACATCTTCGTGATCAGGGATATATCTGTTTCGGCACAGTCGGTGGTGCTAAACTCTGGCGATGGGGGAGAAGTTCTGTCCAAGACACCACCCCTGTGCATCATCCAGAAAGCTGAAGAGTGACAAACCTTGACCCACATTCAGAGTGTAGGACTGATTATCTTAAGATAACATATGATCCTGAAACCAAATTTTAAAGCAGATTAATTCTTCTCAATCCAGAACTTGTCTTTAAATCATACTGCAGAGATTACATTCCCAGTGCTGCGATGGTTATTCACCACACACACTCAAGGTCCAACCCTGAAGTGATGCGATAGTCATGGGTTCACTACAGAGCCTTTTTGGAGGAGAGTTGCGGGTACTTTTTTTGTTTTCGTTTTTTAAACTATACTTTAAAGCCTTTTGCTTTTTTTTTCTTAATGTGTGTGTGTGTTTGACTGACTTGGGAGTATTATTCCTGCTGTGACTTTGTTTCATTGATTCCTTGTGGAGAAAAAATACAAGTTGGCTTATTATTATGATATTGAATATTATATAAAGTATGATCTTCAGACTGTTGTTTTGTCTTTTGTTGTGAAAATGTGTGATTGAGTGTGTGTCTGTGAGGTTCAAAGTATCGGTCAAACATATGACGAAGACATGTCATTCATACAGTAAACATATGACATATAGCAAACAATATCATTTGTTTCATGGCAACCATGTAATTTGCATATGCCAATGTCATTTGTGATATGGCAAACAAATGATTTTCATATGTCAGTGTCACTTGTAATGTGGTGTAAATGAGGTTTCCATATGACAATGTCACTTGTGATGTGGCAAACTAGTGTTTTTGACATGTCATTTTCACCTAAAAACCATATGGTAGCCATTCCAAAACCATTTGCAATTTATCTATGACTGACATATGGTTTTACTATATGATTTCCACATGCCATGTCATATGTTTGTCATATGCTGGGCATATTTCTCTGCTGCCTTTTGTGACGTACTCATAATGTGAACGAGCTGAAAACCAACAGGGAGACAGACTAGACTTGTTTCTTGGCTCTGGAACACGTTAGCGTGTCTGTAAGTTTCGGTCAGAGAGAGAGAGAGAGAGAGAGAGATAATGACAATGACAATTCTTTATTTTACGAGGGTAACAGAATAAGCATTGGTATACTTTTTTGCATCTGGCCCTCGCCCTAAAGAGGGACTAAATCTACTATAAAAGCTACTACTACTACAATACTTACATAATATTATTAGTAAAACAGGATAAGTTTATGTACATACGTGCATTATATGAAACATTGTAGTTTATACATGTTCATGACAAGGTGCAAAGCAAAAATTTGCAAGTCAATTAGAGTAAGAATACTATGCAATAGTACATCAACTCTGCAAGACAATGGATATTATGCAGAACATCATAATTTCATAAACAAAACAATAAATCAAAAGTGAGTGACTGTGTCTCAAAGGACATAACAATCAAGAATATACTATTTTCATTAAATGGGATATATATTTGTTTTTGAAAGAATCTGTGCTGGTAGCTTCGCGTAAGTCATTCGGAAGAGCGTTCCAGAGACGGCCACCTGAATAAACTAGACTAGACTTAAATAAGTCTATCCTAGGAAGAGGAGTGTTAAATTTCATAAGGTGGTGTGAATTCTTCAAAGAGAACTTTGAACAAATGGTTTGGGGTAAAGTTTTGGATATAATTTTATGCATAAAGATTCCTTTGTTAAAAAGCAGTCTTGACTTTAGAGGTAAGATCCCTAAATGTATGTAGTCTAACTCTGTGAGGGTAGTGTGCTTTAGTAATACTACTTTTAGCGCTCTTTTATGTAATCTGCTAAGTGGTTTGAAGGTTTTGAAGAGAGAGAGACAGAGACAGAGACACACACAGAAGGGGCGGAGCAGTTAAGCCCGAGGGGGGGGGGGGGGTGGGTGTAACAACATGGGGTTCGTGGGTCGGTATAGGTGGGGTACCAGGGCAAAGCCCCCCTGAAGCTGAAGAAATTTAGCTATCGTATAAACAATTTAAATTGTGGCTTATCCTTGATTTTAAACATCATCGACTGGTGTCAGCAGCCACTCATTATTTCTTTTAAAGATAGTATTAAATAATGGCAATTTATCTTCCACTAGAGGAATCGCGAGACAGAGACAGACAGCGTGGCGGTTCACCACAATCACCTTTGAAGTCCTGAGGTGGAACCAAAATCGGTTCAGCGCTGCGCGCTGAGAGCACGTGTTGAAATATCGACCAGGTTGTGTCCTGTCCCGGGTGTACCTGAATATGCCCACCAAATTTGAAGCAGATCCATCGAGAACTTTGGCCGTGCATCGCGAACACTCACACACACACACACAGACAGACAGACAGACACTAGTCGTATATATGTTACAGTCAAATCGGGAAATCAGGTATTTCACGAGAATGCCTGAAAGTTTAGGCATTCACGGTAAATACCTGGTTTGATCAGGCAAATCCGGAAATGACTGAAATTGTTTAGGCACTATCGGTGATTGACTGAAATAGGCTGCCAGGCATTATCGGAGAATGCCTACCGCTCACAATCTGTGTTTCTGGTGAGAGTCAGAAAGCATTTCAGCACAGAAGCCTACTATAAAACTTTGAATGGCTGGGGTCGTAATTGGTTTCATGCCTCTTTTCCACCAGGAAGGTATTGCTGTCCAGCCATCAACTGCCTGTGCCGGGCCAATGCTGTCAGTGTGGAATCTATTCTGTATTCTCTCTCTCTCTCTCCTATCTCTTTCTCTCTCTTGATTTTAAGGCATTCAATTAAAGAACATAATGATGTTATCATTTTAATGTTTAATTCTAAAAACTAAAATGTACATTAAAACAGAACTTTCTGTCAACAGTTCATTTGTTTCCACAAGTCAAGGATTGGTGACACCGACTGTTGCACTTCAGTTTTGCTTTGAAGCATTTGCACCGATTGTTCTGGCATTTCTTTGCACCCGAACAGTTGCACTTGACGTATCCTTGTCCTCCGCTTTGGGAGCCCAGGATGACGGCCGCGCGAAGACTTACGTGCTTAACACAGTTCATTTCACTCAAATACAACAGTTTTTGTGGACACAGTTCGAAATCGTTTCTGGCGTAGGCTCCTTTTAAAATCCCATTCTTGGTCACCAGTGTGTAGTTGTCATTTTCACTCCTGTCAAGAATCACCCCCAGGATATTCCGCGGGTCTCCACGGCCTCTATCCACCAGTGGAATGGGTATAGCGACGTTATCACCTCTCTGTCCATGACCGAGATCCAAGCGACTCCGCTTCACCATTCTTTCTGCTTGCTGGAGCTGACATACCCTGCTAGCTTGTCTGTGGTGCTGAATTTGTTTATATTGTCTGTCAAGCAATGCCACACTGTCATCAGTCACCAACTCCTCAATACTGAGGTTTGCATTTCCAGGGTGGATGTTGGCAGTGTTACGCTGGGGTTCAGACCTAGTCAAACAATAAGAGATTTTTTTATTAGAGAAAGAAACAAGTCGCGTAAGGCGAAAATACAATATTTAGTCAAGTAGCTGTCGAACTCACAGAATGAAACTGAACGCAATGCCATTTTTCAGCAAGACCGTATACTCGTAGCATCGTCAGTCCACCGCTCATGGCAAAGGCAGTGAAATTGACAAGAAGAGCGGGGTAGTAGTTGCGCTAAGAAGGATAGCACGCTTTTCTGTACCTCTCTTTGTTTTAACTTTCTGAGCGTGTTTTTAATCCAAACATATCATATCTATATGTTTTTGGAATCAGGAACCGACAAGGAATAAGATGAAAGTGTTTTTAAATTGATTTGGACAATTTAATTTTGATAATAATTTTTATATATTTAATTTTCAGAGCTTGTTTTTAATCCGAATATAACATATTTATATGTTTTGGAATCAGCAAATGATGGAAAATAAGATAAACGTAAATTTGGATCGTTTTATAAATTTTTATTTTTTTTTTACAATTTTGAGATTTTTAATGACCAAAGTCATTAATTAATTTTTAAGCCACCAAGCTGAAATGCAATACCGAAGTCCGGGCTTCGTCGAAAATTACTTGACCAAAATTGCAACCAATTTGGTTGAAAAATGAGGGCGTGACAGTGCCGCCTCAACTTTCACGAAAAGCCGGATATGACGTCATCAAAGACATTTATCCAAAAAATGAAAAAAACGTTTGGGGATTTCATACCCAGGAACTCTCATGTCAAATTTCATAAAGATCGGTCCAGTAGTTTAGTCTGAATCGCTCTACACACACAGACACAGACACACGCACATACACCACAACCCTCGTTTCGATTCCCCCTCGATGTTAAAATATTTAGTCAAAACTTGACTAAATATAAAATCAAAACTTGACTAAATATAAAAAGACAAACAATAAAATAATGAGAAAAAGGATCAAGAAAAGAGAAAAAGAATGGGAGGAAAAAAGCTAGTGAGAGGGATAAAAGAGAGAGAGGTCAAAAGCGTGTACAAGTGGTCACTTACCTTGCGTCGCCAGCTGAGTGGACGTCAGCAGCACGGTGGACGTCAGCAACCACGACGTCTGTGTGAGAGAAGTGATACAATTTCATACCTGATTCAAAATCAAGAGATCACTATTTTATTATCTGTGTCTGCGCGTGTGTGCGTGTGCGTGTGTGTGTGTGTATGTATGTTAGAGAGAAGTGTGGGACAAAAGTATGGAACATGTGCGCAGAGAGAGACAGAGAGAGACAGAGAGAGAGAGAGAAAGAGAGAGAGAGAGAGAAAGAGAGTCACAGAGAGAGAGATACATACATCGAGACAAACAGTGACAGAGAGAAGTGACAGAGAGAGACAGAGACAGACAGAAAGACAGGTTTGAGAGAGAGGGAGGAACGAGAGAGAGAGAGAGAGAGAGAGAGAGAGAGAGAGAGAGAGAGAGAGAGAGAGAGAGAGAGAGGAGTCTACTTACTTCGAAAACAGCTTGTACTGACGTGGAGTTTTCCGACTTCCGTTTTCCATCATCTCTTCAAGTATTTGAAAATATTTGGACTTTGGCATCAAGTGTTTTCCATTTTTGGCGTACTTTTGAAAGATTAACCGATTAAATCGGTCTTCTACCAATTCTGTTTCCTCCATTGCTACCCTCAACATTGAGAGCAACGTCACAATGGAACTAGCATTATACTGAAAGTGAACTCCAATCAATCCAAACTCAGCGAAAAGGGGGAAGAAAAAAAACAAGTCGCGTAAGGCGAAAATACAACATTTAGTCAAGTAGCTGTCGAACTCACAGAATGAAACCAGAGACATAGTATGTCTCTGATAAAACTGAACGCAATGCAACGCAGCAAGACCGTATACTCGTAGCATCGCTCACGGCATAGGCAGTGAAATTGACAAGAAGAGCGGGGTAGTAGTTGCGCTGGGAAGGATAGCACGCTTTTCTGTACCTCTCTTCGTTTTAACTTTCTGAGCGTGTTTTTAATCCAAACATATCATATCTATAAGTTTTTGGAATCAGGAACCGACAAGGATTAAGATGAAAGTGTTTTTAAATTGATTTGGAAAATTTAATTTTGATAATAATTTTTATATTTTTAATTTTCAGAGCTTGTTTTTAATCCAAATATAACATATTTATATGTTTTTGGAATCAGCAAATGATGAAGAATAAGATAAACGTAAATTGGGATCGTTTTATAAAAAAAATATTTTTTTTACAATTTTCAGATTTTTAATGACCAAAGTCATTAATTAATTTTTAAGCCACCACGCTGAAATGCAATACCGAAGTCCGGGCTTCGTCGAACATTACTTGACCAAAATTTCAACCAATTTGGTTGAAAAATGAGGGCGTGACAGTGCCGCCTCAACTTTCACGAAAAGCCGGATATGACGTCATCAAAGACATTTATCAAAAAAATGAAAAAAACGTTCGGGGATATCATACCCAGGAACTCTCATGTCAAATTTCATAAAGATCGGTCCAGTAGTTTAGTCTGAATCGCTCTACACACACACACACACACACACATACACACACACACACACACACACACAGACACACACACACACGCACGCACATACACCACGACCCTCGTCTCGATTCCCCCCTCTACGTTAAAACATTTAGTCAAAACTTGACTAAATGTAAAAAGACAATGTGCTATACGAGAAACTCACAATAAATTCGTGCTCAAGGCCGGCTATGTAAAAACAAACTCCAATCACTCCGAACTTTACGAGAAAATCACAATAAATTCGTGCTCGTAGTCTTACACACGCGATAGTGTTACACTCGCGGTAGTGACCTGCACCCGTAAAAAAACAAACTGCAATCACTCCGAACTCAGTGAAATGGGGAAAACGATGAATAGACAATGTGCTAGAAGAGAAATTCATGCTCAAGGCAGGCGAGGTAAAAACAGACAAGGTCTCAGAACAACCCGTTTTGCCTAACAGTCAGGCAAAACGGGAAATTTGCACAAGTAGTTTTTAGTCATTTCCTGATAGTGCCTAAAAAAATTCAGTCATTTCCGGAATTGCCTGATCAAACCAGGTATTTACCATGAATGCCTAAACTTTCCGACATTCTCGTGAAATACCTGATTTCCCGATTTGACTGTAACATATATATATAGATGACAGAGAGCGTGGCGGTTCATCACAATCACCTTTGCAGGCGAAGTCCTGTCAAACGGGATTGAGAATTTTAGAGCTTATTTCTTAGCCCTATATTATCTGTTGTGGCTTCTCAAATGCCAGAACATACAGACAGTTAAAATTAATATTAAAAGTCCTACGGTTTTGAGCCATTAAGGACTTGAGTGTTTGTCCGCTTTCATACAGACAGACAAAAGCCGCTAGACCCCATCACAAACAGAACTCTACAATCAACAGGTTTTTTCCCACACACACACACACAAACACACACACAGAGAAGCCGTATATATATATGCATATCTGTATCTATAAATATATAGAGATAGGTGAGAGTGTATTTTTCGCGTGGCTATAAATTGATTCGACCTTTTCACTTTGACAGTAAGAACAACTTACGGGTGCAAGGGAAGCGTTCTGGACAGCGCAGTGACATTCTAAAAATAGTAACTTAGAAACGGGAATATGGGGTGAATCGCGAGAGAGAGACAGACAGCGTGGCGGTTCATCACAATCACCTTTGCAGGCGAAGTCCTGTCAAACGGGATTGAGAATTTTAGAGCTTATTTCTTAGCCCTATATTATCTGCTGTGGCTTCTCAAATGCCAGAACATACAGACAGATGATAAAATAATGATAAAATCGTTTATTTAACGTCACTCTGTAAAAACATTGGCGACATTTGTCTTAGATTAAGAACACACACAGGCACGCACACAAACTTTCCCTTTATGTACAGTGGTTCACCACCCTCCCGCCCCCCGCACACTCTCGCTCATCTAATTAAAAATGGTGTTAAGAGATACTTGGATATAAAATGGTATTTTTAAAAGTTCTGATAAAAATATATAGTAGCTGTATGAGAAGCAATGGCGTCAGCCGCAGCAACGTCTCTTCATATCCAGGGACCAAGTGGGTGCGTGTGCATAAGTCCAGCGATAAGTTTGGGACCTTGCCACCCAAGGTCTTTATTAAAACTTAAAAGATAGCTTAATTTTTCCTTTGAGGTATTTGGCAGAATATTTCTATTTGAGTTTATAAACTGAGTCAGGGGTTGAAAGTGGCATGAGTTCAAATCACACTCCAAAGTCAAATGAGCAATGGTGAGGTCGGATTGACAGGTGCATTTAAGCTCTAGAAATTGGTAATTCCCAGCTTCTGCCCTTAGGCGGTTAATCCTTTTTATTACACGTGGGCATGCATTATAGGTGTTCATCTGTTTTGATGGGGCTTCCCGAATGAGCCAGCCAGAGCTTATAGCCTTGTGCATATCAGGGATGAAAATTGCTTTGTTAAAAAAAAACTGAAATCGGCCGGGGTCCAGGGGCTGCTAAGGCCCCGGCGGGGTCAAGGGGCAGCGCCCCTGTAGAGGGTTTAGGGGGGCAACGCCCCCCGGAAAATCTTGAAAATTTAGGAATTTAGAGCTGAAAATGTGGCCTTTTGCGAAAGGAAATCACAGTAATTGTAGCAGCTACAAAACTCCTCATTTGTTAACTAAAACAGGAATTCAGACTACTTAATGAACTTGGAACAAGTTATTAATATGTAAAATAATGGTATGGCAAGTTTAAATTGTGAGGATACCATCTGGTGTACACTCTAACGTTTACTTATCAAAATATATCCAGCTCTAATTAGTAATGACAGGCAACATGAATGAAACAGACTATAAATATGCACACAAATCATCATCGTACCAGTCTTTGTTGACTGTTGGGGCACCACTGACGAGAGAGAGAGAGAGAGAGAGAGAGAGAGAGAGAGAGAGAGAGAGAGAGAGAGAGAGAGAGAGAGAGAGAGAGAGAGAGAGAGAGAGAGACAGAGAGAGAGAGAGAGAGAGAGAGAGAGAGTGAGTGTCAACAATCTACGACACGACTGCCAACTAGTCTCGGCTCGCTCAAAAAACAATGACCGAGACTTCAGTAATTCCTTCGCGTGACGTCTAACCCTCTTACGCCATGTGACGTCTTCAAATGACGAAATGTTAAAAGTTTCTACCACAGACATACACATGGACAAGCACACGCACAAACGCACAGACAGACAAAGTTACGATCGCATAGGCTACACTTCGTGAGCCAAAAAACGGAATCGCACAAATAAATCGGATGGCCCATTGAAAATAATCGGGAAAGTCGGAAAAAACGGAGAATTTTCATCCCTGCATATATTTGTTCCTCCATTCTCTCCAGAGAAGAGAGTCTGTAAGGCTACTGATCTCAGAAGCAGACAATGGCAGGTCTACCTCGGAGGCGCCTATGCCTTGGGCAGCTTCTTTAGCGGCTTTGTCCGCTTTCTCGTTGCCAGGCACGTTCACGTGTGCTGGACACCAGACCAAGTTAATCTCGCTTCCTTTTTATATTTAGTCAAGTTTTGACTAAATATTTTAACATCGAGGGGGAATCGAAACGAGGGTCGTGGTGTATGTGCGTGTGTGCGTGCGTGTGTGCGTGCGTGTGTGTGTGTGTGTGTGTAGAGCGATTCAGACTAAACTACTGGACCGATCTTTATGAAATTTGACATGAGAGTTCCTGGGTATGAAATCCCCGAACGTTTTTTTCATTTTTTTGATAAATGTCTTTGATGACGTCATATCCGGCTTTTTGTGAAAGTTGAGGCGGCACTGTCACGCCCTCATTTTTCAACCAAATTGGTTGAAATTTTGGTCAAGTAATCTTCGACGAAGCCCGGACTTCGGTATTGCATTTCAGCTTGGTGGCTTAAAAATTAATAAATGACTTTGGACATTAAAAATCGGAAAATTGTAAAAAAAATTAAAAATTTATAAAACGATCCAAATTTACGTTTATCTTATTCTCCATCATTTGCTGATTCCAAAAACATATAAATATGTTATATTTGGATTAAAAACAAGCTCTGAAAATTAAATATATAAAAATTATTATCAACATTTTTTTTTCGAAATCAATTTAAAAACACTTTCATCTTATTTCTTGTCGGTTCCTGATTCCAAAAATATATAGATATGATATGTTTGGATTAAAAACACGCTCAGAAAGTTAAAACGAAGAGAGGTACAGAAAAGCGTGCTATCCTTCTCAGCGCAACGAATACCCCGCTCTTCTTGTCAATTCCACGGGCACTGCCTTTGCCACGGGCGGTGGAGTGACGATGCTACGAGTATACGGTCTTGCTGCGTTGCGTTGCGTTCAGTTTCATTCTGTGAGTTCGACAGCTACTTGACTAAATATTGTATTTTCGCCTTACGCGACTTGTTTTATAATTTTATTTGCCAGCTCCTTTATGGCAATGACAAGATCATGTCTTTTTGATCTTTTGTTAGATCTTAATGCTTCAATGGCTGCTTTGGAGTCAGAGAATATAGCTATCTTTTGAGGAGGAGTGTTCTTGAGATTGAGATGAACAAGCGACATGCAGATGGCAAGGAGCTCAGCTGAGAAGATCGAGTTTCTGTTGCACAGTTTAAATTTCCCAGTCATGTCATCGCTGGGGATTACAAAAGCTGCGCCAGCCTTCTTGTCATCCAACACTGACCCGTCTGTGTAAACATGAACATGGCCTTTGTATACAGTATCAATGTGCTCAAGGGCTTGTGTCCTGAGTAATAACTGATCATCCTTTGTAGCTGTGCAATATTCTGTGTCAAAATTCATTTCTTTCATTGTCCATGAGGGATCACGAGATATGGGGTTTTGGGCCACATCATTTGGGTCGACACTGATTTCACTAAAGAGTGAAGCATTGAATTGAGCCAGTGAGGAGAAAGTAGTGCCAAAGTGGGCCTTTTTGTTTTGGATATGATTGTAATGCGGTTGTAGCTCCTCTTTTGTTGAGTTTTGCACTGTGTTGGCTCGAACATTGTAATCTGCGCAGCACTTACGCCGCCACATGTCAAGAGGAAGGAATCCTGCTTGGTGGTATACAATGGCCTGCTTTGAATGCCTTGGGTGTCCGAGGGCAAGCC